>NC_051104.1:2255000-2582500 GCF_901709675.1 Syngnathus acus | reverse complement strand
CATTAATATTGAAAATAACAGAATGGAAATAATATTTTGCAAAGTTTAACTTTACATTAATATTGAAAATAAAAACTTAACTGAAATAATGTTTCATAGAAATGTAAGTCAAGCTGTGACTGTGACATCATCACTGACAAAAAGTAAAAAAAGTACACACTCTGGCTGGCAGACGGGGGAAGAATGGCGTCTCCTAGTGGACATAGGTTCAATTTCCGGTTCTGTCGTCATGTCACGTCCCTCACCTGAAAAGCCAAAGTAAAAGAAAAACACGTGCTTACTATGCAAACATCTCGCAAGTTTTGGAGCAAACAATTTGTGTGTGGGCGGTGGAAGGGGGGGGGCGGGGCAATAACCCGTTCTCTGGTTATCGTCACAATTATCCTCTTCTGCAATCATTTACATGCGCACGCAGTAGAAGTCTTGCGAAGAAGAGGATGTTTTGGTTTTCTCGCAGTGGCCGTCATGAGCAAGTGTACCTATAAAAACGCGCGTCGTTCACGCGCCACATGTTGACGCGCGCGCGCGCGAACAGTGTGCAGCGCGCGGGCACGCGCCCTCCGCCCCTCTTTCCAAAGTTTCCTGCAAACAGCAAGTGGAAGCGTGTGCGCCTTTTGCAATGATGGAAAGCGCTGGTCCGGCCGAGACGTTTCGGGAGCGTTTGCTGGAAGACGCGTCAAGCGCCGCCGCGAGCGGCAACGCTTCAGCGTGGAGTCGGAATGGCAGCGTGGGTGACCAGGACTGGGAGCAGGACCAAGACGCCTTGTCGCCCGTCATACCCATCATCACCGCCGTCTACTCGCTCGTCTTCGTGGTGGGATTGCTGGGCAACTGCCTGGTCATGTATGTCATCGTCCGGTAAGGAGCCACAAAAAAAAAAAAAAAAAAAAAAAAGCCACAGCTGTCTGTCCTTCTGTCTGTCTCCAAGAATTAGCGTGGAGCTCAAATGGGGACAATGTCATGATACGCGTCGGGGTGTAATAATAAATACTAATGAGCAACAACAATAATAATAATAAGTTCACTTGCATGTGAGACTGAATCCAAAACAAGCTTGGCGGCCTTGATTCCACGACTCGGCGTACCTAATCAAGTGAGCGTAAGCGGTTTCCTTCGAGCCGGGGGTGTGGAGTTACACTTTCACCGTGTCATTAATTCCGCATATACGTGACATGCTGCAATCGATTGCTCGAGTTGATATGTGCCCCCGACGGCCCACAAGCTCACTTTATGAATCCCATCGCCCGCGCCCCTCGAGAAGTGGCCCCACCGAAGCAATAACAGCGCTTCCATAAATCACAGCCTCCCAGCAGACTGGTCAACGTGATATTAATGATAGCTCCGAGGGGCCACATTGGCTCTTTATTTACGACACACGGAGGCGACAAATCCACCCTGATGTTCCGGTTGAAAAAAAAAAAAGATGCAGCAGATAGCGAGCGGGTGGCATCAAATCAAAAAGTGACGCCCGGCTGGCCGCAGCAGTGGCTCGAAGAGGAGCGCTCTATTCAAACGAGCGCACGATGGCGAGCGCCTTCCAATCGATGCCTTTATATTAAACATTGATTACTCGACGCTTTGTATTAGAAAGGTGTCACGCTGGCCCTGATTGCTGACATTGTCCCGCTTCTAGCGAGCCTTTACTTTACTACATTGGATTGAACCAATTAAACTGGACTATTAACGCTGTCAACTGTACACGGCTTGGTTTGGGTCAACACTTAAGTGGAAAGAGACGTCGCACTGCTGTGACTGCTGCTAAATAAAAAAAAAGGCCAGTTAGCAAACACAAGCAAAGACAAGCGACTGATTCAAGTTAGCCAACTCCCGGTAAACTTAACAGACTCCATCAAGTGTTCCAAATGTGTCAATACAACACAGCAGTGAGCTGAAGTATTTTATTGATGACTCGGCTGCTGCTTTTGGTCGCACTAATTAAACAAAAGCCGCCTGGAGCCTGCAAGACGTTGAGATCAATAATGTAACCATAGCATTACGCTATTAAGCTGAATAATATAGTTTGGCTTCATGAAAAAGTAAAGGTAATTTTGAAGTCCGGTTTGTTCTCTGCGCTTGCTGTGTTCCCGCAAAAGGCGGGGCACTCAACAGTAAAACAAGACAAAAGGAAAAAAAAAAAGTAAGCGACTGCGGCCTGATGAGAAAAAAAGTAATTACTTAGTGCGATTACGCTTCCCTCATTTAATGAAGTGGAGAAACGGGCCTCGTCCGATGCATAACAATGAAGCCCGGAAGCACGAAGCGAGCTGCTGTTTGATTCATGCCGCCGAGGTCGCTCTGGGCGCTTTGCAACTTTCCGTGTCGTCTCAGGTACACCAAGATGAAAACGGCCACCAACATCTACATCTTCAACCTGGCCCTGGCCGACGCTCTGGTCACCACCACCATGCCCTTCCAGAGCACCGACTACCTGCTCAACACGTGGCCCTTCGGCCAGGTGCTGTGCAAGGTCTTCATCGCCATCGACTACTATAACATGTTCACCAGCATCTTCACGCTCACCATGATGAGCGTGGATCGCTACGTGGCCGTGTGCCACCCGGTCAAGGCGCTGGACTTCCGGACCCCAGTTAAGGCCAAGGTCATCAACGTGTGCATCTGGATCCTGTCCTCGGCCGCCGGCATTCCCGCTTTTATCCTGGGCGGTACGCAGACAAACCTCGGTGAGCTCTCAGACACATTTCCGAGTTTGGGCGCTAGTCCGGGAATTGAATCCTAGCCTGATCCAGTTGGTAGTCCAGGTTATTGATTGCTTCATGTTTTGGGTCCATTTGTGCTGTTGTCCCTTGCAGGCATCACCGAGTGCACCTTACAGTTCCCCGAGCCGTACGTGTACTGGGACACGCTCATGAAAATGTGCGTGTTTCTCTTCGCCTTCGTGGTGCCGGTTCTGATCATCACCGTGTGCTACTCCCTGATGCTCCTCCGCCTCAAGAGCGTGCGCATGCTGTCCGGCTCACGGGTGAAGGACCGCAACCTGCGGCGCATCACCCGGCTGGTGGTGGTGGTGGTGGCCGTCTTCGTGGTGTGCTGGACCCCCATCCACATCTTTATTCTGGTTAAGGCGCTGGCCAGCGTGCCCGAGACCACCGCCATCATGGCCGCCTACTTCTTTTGTGTGGCGCTGGGCTACACCAACAGTAGCCTCAATCCCATCCTCTACGCCTTCCTGGATGAAAACTTTAAGCGATGCTTCAAGGACTTCTGCGTCTCAGCTAGGCTAAGGCAGCAGAAGGCGTCCAGGAGCAGGAAGGCGGCAGCGGCACCGGAGGCCGTGGGCGAGGCCGCCGTGCCCCTCCGCAACCCGGATGAGAACAGTAAGGCCACATGACTAGCGCTGGAACTGTCTTCGTTTTCCCACATGGGAAAAGAGGACTCCCGGGACTTGGGTCTCACTCACGTCACCACAACCATGTAGACACTGTCATGGTGGCCCGACGGACATCGTTTGGAGAAGTGGCAAAAGAGGATTTGAGTTGTTGGACTCACTTTCAAGTCAGCAGATTGAGACAGACAGGAATATTTTGGGGACGAGACAAATGGTGACCTTTAAGAACAGGAACCCGGAGAGCATGTTGGAATAGAAATTTGACAGAAGGCTTTTTGTCATCCACTAGGAGGATTTGACAGAGAATAATCCCGCCACGTGCGATTTAATAATCCCATTGAAATGTTCAAATATGACAAAGCCTGCATATTATCAATCCGTATGTAACGGTAACGTGATTGTGATTTGTTTGAGATAGAATAGAATATACAGTTCTTGTAGCATGTCACGCTTATTCCATCGGCGGCCTAAATGCATGATCGGCACTTTTGTTATGAATGAGTGCGAATGAAGAGCATTACATGTTTCACCGCTATTTTTAAGCTTTCTGACAACAAAAATAACTTCAGAGACTTCTTCCCAAGAAATTTAGGTTATTTTGGGCTATGTCTGTCATTTTACCATCATCCTACTTATGTTTGTTCACCCGTAGCTGTACATTGGCTTTGTTTGTATAACGCATTAAATAAAGTTTAAAGAAGACGTATGGATGGCTATTAAACATAAAAATATTTTTCATATATGTATGCAAATAGTGCCTGTTTGCCAATTAACGCCGAGTAAAATGTGCCTATCTCTGAAAATGAGTCAGTAGCGTCTCTTGGTGGCCAAAAGCGTCTATTACAAGGGACAAATCAAAATCTTCCACGGGCGTGGCCTTGGTGACAGTCAAATGACGTCATCGTCGACACTTCCGGGTGTTTCGAGGCTGGTAGAATAGACAGACGGCGAAAAAACTTACGCTCAGCACAAGTTTGTTTGTTTTTTCCATTAAAATGAATCGTATTTTTGGTAAGGGGAAACCCAAGGGTCCGCCACCGAACCTTACGGACTGCATCGGAACCGTAAGTACATTTTTCAACATTCATTTGTTTCCCCCCCCCCTACCTCCAAGTAAACAAAGACCAGCCCTGCCGGAGAGGCTAATTTAGTTTGGCCTAACAGTTTTCTCGGAAGTCGGAACCAAAACGTCCCTGTTTAAACTTGTAGTGTTGCCTCCAAATGAATTTTGAACCAAATTATTAATATTAACGCGTGGCGAAACCCGACGCGGTGTTGATGTCATGTCACGTCACGGGTTAAAAACAACATTTAAGCCGTGATTCATCGCCAATTGTCTCGTTCTAAATACTTTGACTGCCATAAATAAAAAGCCGTGATAGAAACTATTTAGATTTTGGTGAGATAGAGCGGACCGGTATGAACCGGTTCTACAGGTTTGCAGGTGACGAGAGGAAGGGATTATTTATAGCCAGCAGTGTACATACATTTAGATATGAAACTGTAAAAAAAAAAAAAAAGAATATTTAGTGCAGTAAACTATGTTAGCACAACATTGCTGCGTTTGTAAGAGGAAAAAAAGTGTCTGTGCTGATTTGCTGCATATTTTATAGCATCTTTGCGCTCGTTCGCCTACGGTTGTTTTAGACTTCTAAGTGTCGTATAGAAAAAGTTGAAATAATGGAATCAAGGAAACCTTTTGAGCTGCCTATTTCTGAAAATGTCTGAGTGAGCCGTAGAGTTTTACCCAATTGTGACGTCAGTGTGGCTAATTGACATTCCACGCTCATTCATTACTAGTTTTGTAAATGCAGATTGGTTACGTCAGATTTGCTGGCAAAGAACAGCTTTTGTTTGGTTGTAAAATGGAAAATACGCATTGTGACTTGAAAAGGTGGATTCCCGTTCGGAGTCTGTGGATAAGAAAATTGCTAGACTGGATGCCGAGCTTGTCAAGTACAAGGAACAGATGAAGAAGATGCGAGACGGACCGTCAAAGGTGAAACTGCAAACACGATCCAATGTCTGTTTTGTTTACTGACCACGTTCTTCTGTGCTCTTGCCATTAGAACATGGTCAAACAAAAGGCCATGAGGATCCTGAAGCAGAAGCGAATGCAAGTGTCCTTTTTGCTACTTTAAAATTTTCTATTCTGGTTTTCCCCCAACTTTAGTCCAACTAGAATTGTTGCCGTTGCAGGTACGAGGGTCAGCGAGACAACCTCATGCAGCAGTCGTTTAACATGGAACAAGCCAACTACACCATTCAAACCCTCCAAGACACTAAAACCACAGTAAGCTCACTTGACGCCTAAAATGTGAAGTGCTTTGAATGTTTACTGACGTGTGGTTTTGCTTCAGGTGGATGCCATGAAGGGCGGCCTGAAAGACATGAAGAAAGCGTACAAGCAAGTCAAACTTGATCAAATCGAGGTACTTTTACATTTTGTTTCCCCTCCCACCTATAACAACGAGCACAAGCTAAGCTTTTCATTTCCTGTCCAAGAACATTCAAGATCAGCTGGAGGACATGATGGAAGACGCCAACGAGATCCAAGAGACGCTGAGCCGCAGCTACGGAACTCCCGAGATTGACGAGGACGACTTGGAGGCGGGTCGGTTGCAAGAAACTTTCATTTTGAACATTGCATTGTTTGATATCTGTTGGATTCATCTGATTCTTCTCCCCAAATTAATATTTCAGTTTATTTGTTAAAATTGTGTTACTTAAACATTATGACTCAATTTGCAGTTAAATTGCAAACTCCGCTTCTTTCTACATACTTAACATTTTTTAATTTTTTAGTGCTGAAATGAAAAACTAGTGTTTTCAAATTATTATTATTTTTTTTATAACTGCGCTTAATTTATAGAATACATTTATAGAACAAAGTAAAAGTGCTCACCCTGCGAAGACGGGCCGAGGTGAGAGAGGGGGAAGGTTAGGGCGTGCTGTTGCTTGATGTGGTGGCGAGTCCATTCCGATGCGAGGGCGCCGTTAACGTTCTTTGTGCGGTCGGTAGAGCTGGACGCCCTGGGAGACGAGTTCCTGATGGACGAAGACAGCTCCTACTTGGACGAGGCGTCTACGGTGCCGGCCATCCCCGAAGGCCTGCCTGGCTCCAAATCTATCAGGGTAGCCTATCATAAAGATTCCAACTCTTGCTTTTCTCTCCGCTGCTCCCATTCATACCGCTTGCTTTCTGTTCTTACAGGAAGGCGTCTTGGTGGACGAGTTTGGCCTTCCTCAAATTCCCGCCACATAAACAGACGATTGTTTCCATGTGTCTTACCCCTCCCTTCTATTTATCCGAGTGACACTCCTTGCCTCAGACTAACCAAAATGATCAAATTGCTTTGTCATTCATCTTTATGATTGTTCTATTAATCGAAGGTGGAACTCACAATAAATGGTATTTTTCAAACAACGCTGCATATAATGCAACCCTTGTCATGTTTAATTGGCATTTTGTTTTTCTTACCCTCATCCTTTCTAGTTACAAAGCTCAAATATCAACATTTGGAGTCATAAATCACCAAATTAGTCTGTAGCTGTGAGGGAAGATTTTCTGGTGGAGGTAATTGCTGACGGCGGCCTTGCTGCGCAGTTGCTCAAATTCATAGAAGGGGATCTGTAGCGTAGAAGCACGGCGTCAATAAAGAAACCATCGCATTTTCATTCTGAAAAAGAGCGGTGGGAAAGAAGCGCACCTGGACAACTTGGTACCCCAGCAGCTGGAGGTGGCGCTGCTTGATTCTCTCGCTACCGAGGAGCCGTCTGGCGTTGGTGCTGAAGCGCCGCTGGCCGTCAATGCACAGCGCTATCCTGAGGAAAAGGGTGAGTGTGGATTTGAGGCAGGCCTTTATTTTTTGGAGGTGGGGGCTTTACACACCGTTTGAAGACGTCCTGATGGCTGGCAGGGAGCACGTATCCTTCTTCGTCCAGCTTGATCTCCACGTCTGCATACACAATGGCGCATCAAGGCATGTCACAACATTGGTCCGGCACCTAACGCTACCTTACCCAGCGTGTAGCAGTAAGGCGTCAAAACTTTAGAGGCAAAGTAGGAGCGCGCGCCAAAGAGCTGCACCAGGCCCGACTTGACCGAATTGTCCAGCTGCGGCTCCACCGCCGTCTCCAGGGAGCGTCCCGGCATCAGGAAGGACTTGACGCGGTACTTGGGGAGCAGACGAGGACCCTGAGAAGACGGTATAATATTGAGTAATATCGACAAGTGAGATAAAATGACATATCAAACCCGTTTACCTCATAGAAGGGACACTCTAATTTGACGGTCATGTAGAGTTGAGTCAGCTGCGCCAGGACAAAATGGTCCATTCCGTGCTTTTCCTCTGAAACACGACAAACGGCATCAGATATTTTTTGGGGCACTATAACATTTCTCTTCCTTTGAACGGGGAAACTTGAGGAGTGGCTGTTTGGTGCGTCCCTAACCTTGCAGCTGCTGCAGGAAGAAGCTGCTGAAGACCTTGGAAACAAAGTTGACGGGAAACCTCTCCACCAGGATGCACGAGTGCAGAAGCCTCAACAGAGTGCGGGGCTGAAACTGTGAGAATCGCGTGCGCAGGATGCTCTCCACCTTTCTGAAGAGCTCGCCGGCGTTGGGCGGCAGGTAGGCCAGCTTCCCGAATGGCGCAATCTGCCGCGCTATCTGCCCCGTGCTGTAGCCGTCTGCTCGGTACACGAAGCTCTCGGCCACGGCGTCCAGCACAGCCGGCGACAGGATGTTCCTGCGGCTCAAGAACTGCGTAGTTTTGGTAAGCGTCTCCGGGTGGCACGTGAAGGCGGCGGCGGACATGCGACGCTCCAGCGCCTCCACCAGGTAGCGGTCGCTATGTCCAAAGTGCATGAGGGCGGCGAGGACGGCTGCCAGCTGCTCGTCAGAGAAGTGGGGCAGGTGGCGCACGGCCCGTTTGCACAACTGGATCACCAGCGGCGTGGCCTGGGTTTGGTCCAGGTCCTTCAGGGCGCCGAGCAGCCCACTGACAGCCACCTCGTCCATGGAAGGCGCCACCGTCACAGCGTGGGCATGCATGGCATTCAGGAGGTCCCTGTATTTGCCGCAGAGTGCCGCGCCACTTCGCAGAAGCTGGTACACCGCCACAAGTTCGTCTAAGCTCCACCGTGAGGGTGCCGCCTTCTGGATTTGTGCCATGACCTCCGCCAGCATGGCGCCCCCGGAGCCCTCTACGGCCAGCGCCGCCCGGCCAAGCGTGCAAAGCTGGCTCACGCTTAGGTCACCGCCCTCTAGCCTCTCCTGGCTCTCCGACAACAGACGCACCTAAAGGTGCAAAGGAGAGGCATTTAGAGCCAAACTGCAACTTTGAAAGCGCCTGTTCGATCCCAGTTTCCAACTTTGTAAATAGTTACCATCAGGGTGCTCCAGGGGTCGATGTAGAGACGCGTGCACGCCAGAAGAGCCGACATCAAAGCGGAATCGGACAAAAGGCGCGAGTCGCACTCAAGCTGCAGGCACAGTGCTCGAACGGCGTGGTCTTCCAGCACCGAGGGGTCACGCAGGCAGGGGTTCTCGCCCTCCTCCCGCTCCAGGTCGGCCAGGCGGTGCAGTGCGGCGGCCGCCGCGCCATCTGACACTGCCGTCGATGAGCGCAGCACCTTGAAAACCTTCACAGAAGAACAAAATGGCAATCGGGTCAAATGTGAATTTAACGTAATTGCTCATTTAGGATACTTAATTATGAAATGTGAATTGTATGTAGTTAGATCTGCCGACATCAAACACCTGGGATGAAGACGAGCAGTCGTTCAAACGCTTGTGGAAGTCGCGTTCGTCTTTGTCGGCGGGACCGTGTCGCTGGGTCAGACGGAACCGGGGTGCAGAGTCCCCGAGCGTTCCCACAAACGACGGGTCCCGGACGACGGCGGTCAGGCTCCTGGTGCTTCGCGATGGCTGGAGCCTGCGGCAGCCACCTGTGAGGATGCAACGCCCCGCCGATGCGTGTAGGCAGGCCACGCACACGGGCCAGGCTGCTGGGAAGACGGAACCGAGATGAACTCCTACTGAAAGTCTTTGGACCAGCTTCAATGCCATGACCTCAGTCCCAATGTCATCACGCTAGAACACACAAAGAATTCAAAGTAAGATAAAACAAGTGGGATGAAGTTAAACCAATAAATCCACGCCAGCACTTTAAAACGCACATTTTAAGCACGTTTATGAACACAAGCCACTTCCAAGCAAAAAACTAAGGAAAATATTGTGCAGATTTCTCAGTTCTAGAATAATTGGAACAGTTGGTTGTCACTTTTTACATTATTTCCTAGGCGAAGGCATTACTATGATTCGTAGTCTCGCTGTAATTGGAATCAGTGCACGGCGGATAGCGACCATGAATATACGTTAAATTAAAAAAACAAATCTCCCAGGGACCCAAAAAGTTTGCGAACCGCTGTCCTGAGCAACCTTCAGGTTCGCTAATAGCAATTTAGCAGCTAGCCTGGCGGCGTCAAGGAAAAGTGGCAAACTCCTAGCGGATGTTAAGCACTTAACCCTCTGACAAAAATGGTTAAGGAACAATAAATGTTTACTAGCAGCCCAATACATACCTAGGCTCTCCTGTCACTGGGGACAAAAGGAGAAGACGAGGTGAACCCGGCTGAATTCGTCTCGTAACGTGGTTCCGTAACAGTGCTTGACGCATTCACGGGATGTTCGTTTTTCTGACAATTGAGCTGGTTTCCGGTAGTTACATGGCAGTCGGTCGCCAAAATAAAAATGTACCCAAATGTAACCGTTTCAAATCCAATCACACATTAAAGGAATTGAGGCAGCTAAATTGAGTTTTTTAAAAACGTAAACAGTAACTGAGTCTTCCCTCAGAACTCCGAACGCACCTTAGAGTATGAAAACGTTTTACCACTAGAGGGCGATAATTGAGATTTTAACAGATGTTTTAAGGTTCGTCGTAAATCAAGGTCTCCGATCTTGAAAACGAAAAAACAAAAACTGCTTGGATGTATCGTTAAACGAACCGTTTGTCGTTTACACTCAATGGAAACACACGGCAGAAAAACATATAGAAAGCTTTATTTGAAAACTTTATATTATAAAATGCAAGAACAAGTCAGCTCCAACCCAATGGCACATCCGACACAGCAGAGAACTATTGCTTCGGCGTGCTTGACATAACATGGTTTATTACAGAAGAGTTGAGATTGGCAGTACAGCGGTCATAACTGACACAAAGTGGAAGAAGAATCCGCTGGCTTTGTTTTGCTTTGGCTTTAATCATCCTTATCCTTGGCACCGTGCTTGAGGATGCGCGTAAACTCCACATAGTTGAAGTTGCTCTTCTTGTCGATGGGCGCCTCGCGAAACAGCTCGTCCACCTCGTCGTCCGTGAAGCGGTCGCCCATCGTCGTGAGCAGCTCCCTGAGGTAATCTTCCGGGATGAAACCTGAAGGAACCACCGCCGGATTTCAGTTTTTGTCCACTAAGACCTCGAAATAATTTATGAGCTTGTTTTTACGGTTTCTATTCTGGTACCTGTTCCTTCTTCATCGAAGCAGGCAAAGGCGTTCCTGATGACGTCCTCAGGGTCGGTGCCGTTGAGCTTTTCTCCAAACATGGTGAGGAACATGGTGAAGTTGATGGGGCCCGGAGCCTCGGTCATCATGGCCTCCAGGTAGTCGTCCGCGGGATTCTTCCCTGCGAGGCATCAGAAGACGGCACTTATTTGCCAGACGCAGACAAACAGCGGCTCTCTCAACCGGTTTTCAAAGAGCTGTGGCTTGAGAACCGGCGAAGACTAAACAGGATATTTATTTTTAATCTCAAAATTAGGAGATAAGTGGCCAGTGACAAATGAAGTCTGAAAAGCAGATTTGATTATAAAAAAATGACTGCACTTTTTTTTTTTTTTAAACATTTGCCGTACCGATGAGAGATGCGAGCACTCACCAAGTGAGGCGAGCATGTCGTGGAGGTCCTCCTTGTCCACGAAGCCATCACGATTCTGGTCAATCATGTTGAAGGCCTCCTTGAACTCCTGGATCTGCGACTGGTCAAACATGGCGAAGACATTGGAGGTGGCGCGCTGGGGGCGCTTCTTGGTGGTCTTTCCCTTTGCCCGTTTGCTCGCCATCTTGACGCTTTGGATCCCTGCGCCACAAATTCAAAAGTGACACGCTGAAAAACGTCACACGCTACCGATCGGCATGGCTGACACACCGCCTAGCACCGTCGCCGGGGCGGCACGCCCCGTTCCGAACGGCATTCTCGACTGAGCTATAAATGGAAGTCTTGGCCATCTTTCCAGATGGCTGTCTCCAAATGGGAGCAAAGTTAACGATGTGCGCACGGATGCCCTTATGAGGCCGCGTCTCCAATGTGGACGTTCAACATTCCGAGGCGCTCGTGGAAAAACTGGGAAATATGTGGAATGAGTTGCAACAGGCTCAGACAGGACCAGACAGCGCTCTCATCCAACTTCCATTCAGTAGATTAGGATTCAATACAACAATGTTAAACACCAGAAACACATATAATGAAAGCTGTACAATTAGGATGACAAACAAAATCACACTCAAGACCCAAACTTGCTAAGAATTCTTTTGAGTGAGAGAGTTTGACGTTGTGAATATCTTCAATGTGAGCAATATCAAAAACAGTAGTGTGGAAAATATTTTTAGTGATCAATTAATCATTTTTTAAGTTAAATGACTTGATCTTCCATCTCAAACAATCAGCGCAAATGTTGGTCATCGCGTTCCAAATTAAAAGTAGATGTTTGCTAAAGCCTTCTCTTGATCAAACTGACGTTAAGTGCCCGTTTTGTTGATGGAGAAAACAGGTCAACATTTGGTCGAGGGTTCGGCAACGATAGCACATCTTACCTACAACAGGTAGTTTGGCGATATTACACGCTTGGTAGGCATGAAACAAAACTTTCTCTCTCTCAACGCGTCATTTGTTGAAAATAGGAAGTCGATTAACAAGCCGAATGGAATGCGGCCTGGGAGCCACACAAACAATACGACGACACTAAAAACTCAAAGAGAAACTAACTGACATGAATACTTCTCCCTTTGTAAAGGACACGCGTTTAAAGGCAACCACTTCGTCCAACATGTCGTGGAATTTGCTCGTCTTATCGAAACAAACAAACCAAGTGACGGTCGTCGCGATGAGCTAACGGCAGGCAAGCTAGCTGGCTAATAGTCCAATTTTTCTGTTTTTAAGCATCATTCCCACTTCGAATGGCACTTGCTTTCCACTACTTTCTCCCTAACAATATGAATTAGCAGATAATGGAATAATAGCAAATAAGTGGCGCATTTACCTGACAAGAAGAAAATAGGTGTCAACTAAACTCAACGGCGTAGCTCTTCTCACAACCACCGCCCTTCACTTCCTGACTTGTCAATTTGGCCGAGGCCAACTGCTCGGGACGTACCAACGCCAAATAAAATAGGGGTGTCTCTTGTATTGATGAAAATGTTACAGGAGTTATGACAACACAAAACATTCAAGATCAAACAAATTCACATAAACTATCAAATATACGGAAATACGTATAACGTGGACAAAGTTATACACGTTTTGACGAGAAATGTTGATTGTTTGACACCTAATTCTGCCCACGTGAGCAAATGTAACAATCCCAAACGCTCCACTACGTTCGTTGACGTTCCTGGATATGCCCAAAGATGGCAAAAGAAATCAGATCCGCCATGTTATGAACTCAAGGTCCATTAAATGTTTGGGAAAAAGAACATGCAAATGCAACTAAATTATAATTGTCCTTTGTTGGTTCTACTTTTTAAAGGCCAGTCACTAAATATTTTTTTATTATTATTTTAGTAGCTCACTGTATGTTGGCATGGCGTAATAATAACATGGACAAAATGCTGATTGAACGGATAATAATAGATGTTGAATGGAAAACACAGACAACAGTTGGCACGGCAGTCATTGCTGCCGAGGGAGGATTACTCGTCCAGGAATTCAACAGGAGCATGAGTCAAGCGGTGGAAATGTGAAGCATTTTGTAATCCGTTCCACTCTGGTTGCTCTATAGTGTTATACATTTCCTGTTTTGTTTCAACTTCCGGAAAATAGTTATTTGTTTGATATTTGAAAACTATCAATTGTTTTGATCGTTGTTTTTTTGGGTGTTGTTACTTTGTCGCCATCTGGCGGCCAATATGTAGAATTGCAACAGTGCGCTCAAGCAGGTTGAAATTTTTCAACTTTCTAGAAGAAAAGTGATACATTTGACTCATTCTCTGCACCAGATGGGGAAACAAATCCTTCAGAACACCATTTATTAAAATGTATTATTTATTAGTTGAGTCACCCTTATTGTATTTGTGAATTTGATGTAATTTAATGTTATTTCCTGAGGCCTGCTGACGTCAGTGATCGCAAAAGACGGTGAAACCTGAGCTTTGGTGGCCTCAAGAGACTAGAAGAGAGTAACAATGATGAGTAACAATAGCCTCAGCGCCGGCTAAAGTTAGAAGCGGCTGTTGTGGCATTGTGCTCAAAGCTAAATTAAAAGAAAGAAAATTCTCCCTGGGGGAGGTCACCGGCAGGCACATTGCAGTTTCCTAAAAATGCAGTTCCAATAATTCAATTTAACTGGAAAGAGAAGCTTTCTTGCTTGTCTTACGATGTTTTGCGCCCTGCATCTGTCAGTCTGAGTGGATTTAATTTAATTTCAGTCAGATTAGACCTTGCTTGTCTTACACTTAAAATAAGTGAAATGTTTCTCCAAACTTTTGTGGGGTGAGTTAACCCGGGTTGACAGATGTTGATGCGCTTTAAGGCGAGCGCTTTGTTTACCTGCTTATCAGCCGTCCGTTGCTTATTGGTGGACGACCTGCAACCTCCCCCGCCTGCCTGCGCTATATTTATCCCCACCCTGCCCTTAAAAGGCTGCGGCTGCTGCTGGGACACACTGACATTTGTTGGGGGTCCGGGTATTATTTTGTTGGAGTGCACCGCAGTCTTGCTCACCTGCAGCCACTTTCTTACGTCCTACCTGCTTCATTGTGGAATTGCCCCCTTGAAGTTGAGCAAGTGACCTGCAGGGGGGGTAAGTGGCAACCGTTCCGCGGACGCAAAAAGGTGAGTTTCTGGCGAAAAAGGTGCAGCATGTGACAAATTGCCTGTATATTAACGATACATGTTCAGCGTGGACGAACATGTTGCGAGAAGCTCTCGGACGCTAACCTAGCAGAGCAAAATCCGCAGGCACCCGCAAGCATGTCTACCTCAGTACCGTTCTACCGCAAGTACGGACGCAGCTACGACAGGGGCTACCGCTACCAGTCGGGGAGCGGGTACTCGGTCGGGACCAGCGCCGGCACCAGAACCAGGGGGTAAGACTCAGGAAGCCCTCCCCATGGTCTCCCCCCTCTTAACGCCACTTGCAGATGAAGCTCCATCCTCACTTGGGATCATCTCCATTCCATTGCGCCCACACCTGAGCATTACTGCATGTTGACTTCATGCATGCAGAATCCAAGCTTCATTTTACTAACGTCTTGGAAACGAGAAGGCATAATTGCTGCAGCCATGCAGAATCCTCGTCGCTCCAAAAGCATCACTTATCAGGTGACGCAAAAAGCAGCAAGAAAATGGATGGATGGATGTTTGTTGATCCATTAAAGTTGCATCATTGTCAAAGAGACACACAAAAATGGGGACTGATATTTGTTTCAATTTGTGGACAAATATGAAATGCTCCAGAAAAAGCGGTTTAAGCAATTATGCCTCATTTGTTTTCTGGGTTTGGCCCCAAAATGTTTGCCTTCAGTTAAAGTCCAAGCAGTCATCATTCAAAATTCAGTGCGCTAACAGAATGACCGAGGCTCAGCCTAAAAATTATTTGTTGGCATACAGAAAGTCATTTATCAGATATCCTTGATATCTAGCACGGAGCTGGAGCTGAATCTCATGGATACGAACCAACCAAGAGCCTCCTCGGCATCCAAGCCGCAGCAGCACGTCGGACATCTTTAAATACACTTGCTCGGAGCGTGCGAACAGCCCCAGGGGGTTTAGGTTTTGTTAGCGCCACATGATCTTTCGCTTGGGCGCCCCACCAAGACCCTGGGGTGAGGAAAGGGGGGCTAACGATGCAGCCGCCAGAGACTACGTCTGGATGATATGCTGCTTGATGACACTTAGCCTTGTTCAGACACTAACTCGAAATTAATTGATGGTCAATAACAACCACAAGAGCAGATATCAAGTTCCGGGCTGACGTGTGGTTGGTCACGTGTAACCTGTCCAATCACATTCCTAAAATGCTTCCCTTACGCCTCAGCCTTGATCGGTCATCACAATCCCGACCCGACCCGCTGCCCAAGAGAGCCAACCCCTCCTACTTGGCCGTGGACCGAGAGAACCAAATCATCGGCTACGTAGTGCCCGTCTTCAGGACCAGGTAGCGTCTTATGTTTGGAATTTGGAAACATTGCGGTGCTCACTACCTACCGGCGCTCATCTAGTCAAGAGTTTGCGGCGGGATATTCGGACGAGAGCAGACTGCGGAACACTGCCACCTACATGGAGCGCCGCGACATGTTCACCAGCGGTCTGGAGATGGAGCGCTCGGAGCAGATCTCCAGGAAGGAGACCATGCGTGAGTCGGCCCAACGCATCTCCTTGAATAAAACGGTCAGTGGGGACCAGGGGCGAGAGGCAGGGTTCTTCCTGGAGTGCGTTCTCAACCTTATTTGTTCGTAGCTCTACGAGCACGAGGAGCACTTCAAGCGCATGAACGAAGACAGCCTGATGCACGTCCCGGAGTTTATCATCAAGCCTCGCTCACACACCGTGTGGGAGAAGCAGTGCGTGAGGCTGCACTGTACCATCAGCGGCTGGCCGGACCCCCGAGTCGTCTGGTAGGCCTTCAAGAAGACGCCTGACATCCCGCTGACTTTCATCAGAATCCTCCCAAATGTAAACGTTCTTCTTATAGGTACAAAAATAACGTGGCCATCGACCATCTTGCCAACGCCGGGAAGTACAAAATCGAGAGTAAATACAGCGTCCACTCACTGGAGATCAACAAGTAGGTGCCGACTGGCCTTTCCTGATAAAATCACAAGTGCACGATTGTTTAGAACTGCTTGAAACACTTCTTTTGAAACAAACGATTGCGACTCTGAGCTGAATGTGTGCTGTCGTGGTCTGCACCTGGTGGACGTGACATCACCAGCTGTGTTTATTTATAGCAACGGTATTCCTGGCTGGGAGTTCCAGAGCGCCTTACCGTGGTCACATAGTGGGTATTATTTACATGACGTGGGGGGGGGTTAAGGTCATGACAGAATGTGTGCATTGCCAGCATCGCTAACCTGACCTCCTTCTCTTCTTTCCAGGTGCGATTTCGAGGACACGGCCCAGTATCGCGTCTCGGCCATGAACGTCAAGGGGGAGGTGTCCGCCTACGCCTCGGTTGTTGTCAAAAGTGAGTCATGAGCAATCCCAAAGATTCCCATCCCAACTGGATTTCAACATCACAGTTTTGGGATGCCACTGTGATTAGCGGCCCTTTTGTCCGGCATGCGCCCCTCGACATCTGGCAAAACTCTCGTGTTTCCAATGCAAAGAAAACATAGTAACGGCTGTCATCACGCAGGGTTCAAAGGGGAAGTGGACGAGTTCCTGCCTGCTCCTAGACGTACGTATCAACTCAATATGTGGCTGAATTAAGTCATGTCATATGTATATTTCATGGACGTAAAAACTGAGGACCGGCAAATGCTGCACCAGATCGCGGTCGAATGCAATCCGCCTTGTGACGGAAAGTTACTTTCAACAAGAATGACAATACGAATACTTTTGGTATTTACTTGTTGTTTCCTTACTGCTGCTGCAGGGACTGGTGTGAAAGGTAATTGGGTCACATGGTTCTTGTGTGGCTAACATCACCTAGCCAAAACAGTGTGCATGGTCACCCTCGGTACTGTTTTAACTCATTCCTAGTTCCCTTGTCAATAGTAATAAGAAGAGTCTACTCTTAATCTATCTTTGGACTCTTAAAATTAACCGTCATTGGTGGTTTGGAGGTGGAAATTTATCGGCGTTCATCACCATTGGTTTGCGGTACCTCACTAGTTTAGTGCATGACCACATCCAGTTAAATCAGCAAACAGCTTTTGGCGACCTCGTTTGGCTAACGCTGGTTCTCACCGGGTTCCTTCCAGATGGTCCCGTGTCCGAGTACGGCATCACTTTCCAGACCAACATCGTCGACAACTTCGGCGTGTCCTTCGGCAGGGAGGGCGAGACCATGAGCTTGGGCTGCACCGTCATCATCTACCCAGCTTTGCATCACTACCAGCCCGAGGTGCAGTGGTACAGAGACGGTAAGTTAAATTCGGACCGAGTCTTTTTGTTGACTTTACATTTTTGCGACGTCTCCGCTAACGTAGGGGTTCTCCTGTCCCCGTCCAAGTGGAATCACATGCACTGGAGTGGTGACAGAGCTACGTTGACCCTTACGCACCTGAACAAAGAGGACGAAGGACTCTACACTCTGCGCGTCACCACCAAGTCCGGATACAAAAGCTACTCCGCCTATGTCTTTGTGAGGGGTGAGCTCAAATCTGAAACATTGTCGTTAGCTGTTTTTTCATCTGTGACTAGTAAATGTACAAGAGGCCCCACTCATGACCCAGAAAACCATTGATGACAAAAACAAGTTTGTCATAGTAGCCAGATGAGCTTTGCCAACGGTGCCATGGAGTCAAAGTCAATGTGACGTTCTCCAATCAAAATGTTTTAGTATGAGCTGCTGCTTTGGAATATCTTCAGCAGAGATGCACCGCCATGGAAAAAGAGGCCAGTGAAGCTTATCATGGCCGGTGGGCTCTTGGAAACCATCTGACATTTCCAATCTGTCCCACTTGGCGCATGGCGGGAATACCACAACACTCATCAGCCACTGTCAAGGTCTTCTTCAGTCGCACTATTCTAAGTGGGCTCAGATATGGAATGGTCCCGTGAGATAATCCAATCATCTGCATATCAGACTCAAGGGGAAAGAAATTATATTTTGGTGCAGGGTTGATTGAAACCGAAATAACCGACATATTGCTTGATGTCATCGAGTCAAAACGACTGACCTTTCTGCTCCATCCAAGATGCTGAAGCCGAAGTGGAAGGAGCACCGGGGGCCCCCCTGGATGTGTGCTGTCTAGATGCCAACAAGGACTACATCATTGTCTCCTGGAAGCAGCCGGCAGTCGACGGTGGCAGCTCCATCCTGGGTTATTTTGTGGACAGGTTAGAAAAGAATTGAAAAAAACGATTCTCACGCCGGTTCTGATCACAAGCTGGCAATACGTGCAGGTGTGAGGTCGGGACAACCCACTGGATCCAGTGCAATGACACTCCTATCAAGTTTGCCCGATTCCCGGTCACCGGCTTGGTTGAGGGTCGCTCCTATATCTTCCGTGTGCGCGCCGTCAACCAGAGCGGCATGAGCCGTCCGTCTCGGGTGTCCGAACCTGTCGCCGCCATGGACCCGGCCGATCGCGCTCGCATGAGAGGTACCGTGCTTTAGATATTGTTTTAAACAGCAAATGCTAGACAGAATCTCCATCCTCTCGTTGTCAGGTAACACTGCACCTTGGACCGGCCAGATCATTGTCACGGAGGAAGAACCTGCAGGTTTGCAAGATCATCAATGTCTTAAAAGCAAACGAACAAAAATAATTGTATTTTTCAGTTCAGAATGTTGATTCTTTCTGATTTGTGGCTGTTTTGGCAGAGGGTATTGTTCCTGGCAGACCTCAAGAACTGCAAGTGACCGAAGCAACCAAGAACTACTTGGTCCTCAGCTGGAAGCCACCCGGCGAGAAAGGCCTGGAAGGTGTCATGTACTATGTGGAGAAGGTAAGGTTCAGAACTAATGGAAACAGAAAACACATGATCATCTCCCCTTAGTGTGTCTCAGGCACAGATAGCTGGCAGAGGGTGAACACGGAGATCCCGGTGAAGTCGCCTCGTTTCGCGCTGTTTGATTTGGCGGAGGGGAACTCTTACTGCTTCCGCGTCCGCTGCTGCAACGCCGCCGGCGTCGGCGAACCGTCCGACCCCACCGAGGCCACCACGGTTGGCGACAAGCTCGGTCAGAAAGCCGCTTGGTCACGCGTGTATCCGGAGATCCTCGGTTATAACGCCGGAAAATGTTGGGATCGGCAGATACGCCATCCGCGCCGAGCAAAGTCGTCCCTACGAGGAACACGGATACGTCGGTGGTGGTATCCTGGGAAGCATCCCGTGACGCCAAGGAGTTGGTGGGCTACTACATTGAGGCGAGCATTGTGGGCAGTAACATCTGGGAGCCATGCAACAACAAACCCGTCAACGTGACCAGGTCAACCTTAACTTGAATTTCAACAATCCAAGGTTAACCCATATCTCCTAGATTATATTGAAGTATTTCAACTCCATCTTTTCAGGTTTATATGCCACGGTTTGACGACGGGAGAGAAGTACGTGTTCAGGGTGAGGGCTGTGAACGCCGCAGGACTTAGTCCGTTCTCTCCGGAATCCGAGCCTGTGGAGGTGAAGGCTGCGATTGGTGAGGAAAAGCACCACCGAGATCTCATTGAAGGAACTGAACTGATATTTATGGTCAAGCATATGAGACATGTGGCATCTGATCACCAGTGTTCTCTTGAGCCATCTTGCACTCCCACACTGTTCCACTCCACCGTGGTTGCACTCCACCACCCTGTCACTGTTTTTTGTCTGCTCCGCCCCACCCACATCCACCAAAACCAACCCAACCACCAGCTCCCTGCACAGCCAGAGGCGGGTCAGGACTTGTAGACTTCCTCTAGTTTGGGTCAGTGAGATCCAACTCAGCGGTTGTTACAAACCAGCCCAAGAATCACACAACCAGCATCCTTCCCTTTCCCTTCCCTTTTTTTCTCATCCGTCCCGGACACGCGTCGTGTCGGCAAATCACTCCCCAGTGTTCAAGGTACCAGCGCACGGACCCCCATCAAAATCAGGCGACTAACCTCGCTCTCTTGGAATGTTCTGCTCATTGCCTTGCACTGTCTCAATCAGATATTCGAGATACTCTGCAAGAGCCCTTGTAAACCTCTTCAGCTTCCAAACTAACACATTTCTAGCCTTTAACTGCAACTTGGCATGTTTCTTTCCCACCTATGAAGCACATTTATTGCAACAATGTCCTTACTGGAGAGATTCAATGAAAGGATGCAGAGTTGTTGCAATAATGGGAAATGCATTGGCATTGTGAACAGTAATCCCTTCCGCGAATTTGTAAATGGTGAAAGGCAAAAACGTGGGGAATTACTGTCATGTGTTTGTCTGCATGTTTTCATCACATGGACATCACTTGTTGGCCATCTTGTCTTCATTGTCTTTGCTAGTCAGATGAAGTCATTGTTTAGTTTCTAAGTTTCTATCTTGTTTTTTTTTTTTTGCTTTTAATTGCAACTGTAATCTTGTGCTTGTGTTTAAAAGCAGCCTCTCTTGATTCTCTCTGCTAACTCCTGTAGGGGGCGGCATTCCTCACGGTGTGTTGCCGGAGACGGGGCCGGGGGGTAACCATGGCCGACTAACCGCGCACAAGCCGTACTGGACGGGCGCGCATGACACTGTCCAGCTCCCCGCTGACACAAAAAGCAAAGCTCGGGCCGACCCTGAGCTCCCCGAGCGGGGGTCTGAGGTGGCGGCGGTGGCGGCTAGCTCTGGCCCCTCGGACGGCAAAAACCACGAGTCCGAGAGGGGCGGCGTGGCTCAGGCTCTGGTTAACGGGTCGCCCTCAGAGCCACCGCCGGGCTTGCTTTGTGAAGCACGCACTGACGTAGCGGCACACTTAGGCTCGCCAGGCGTCGAGGGGCCGGCTAAAAAGACAGCCCCCGGGGCCAAGCGGGCATGCGGGTTGTCAGTAGATGCTTCTGCTAACAAGGAGTCAGCGAGGCCAGACGCACGGGCTGAAGGTGAGCACCGGATGAGGCCGGAAAGAGCAAAAACAAACCTCTCCAAAATGCTCTGCACTCATGACAGGTGGCAAAAGCTACTCTTAGGTAAAAAGCAGACTCAAAAATGTAAAGACCCCATGACATCCCAGTCCGCTTTCCCCCCACTGATTTACGCATATCAAAATGAGTCGGTGACCAGGAAAAATGTAACTTATTTTCACATCACTGCACATGACCAGTAGGTGGCGTACTCCTGTGGCGTACTGCCGGCAGGTAAGTCACTGTGAAACCTCACTAACTCCCAAGCAGCCACGCTTAGACCACGTGCTGGCTCTCCACAGCCTTCCCACTTGGGGGGGGCGCGTTGCCTTGTTGCCCCGAAGACCCTTAGGCGCCCCCCGCCTACCCACCACCACCACCAAATCACATCATAAGAATGTCAGATGATCACACGCTACCAGTAACCAATTGCTATCTCTTTTAGGTGTAATCTGACATCAACTAACAGGCTTAATTAGCCCAGTTCTTAGTTAGCCTGCCTTATCTTAGCTACCTTAGCTTAGCCTGGGTTAGCCTGACTTGAATGTGAAGATGATTTTCTATTTAAAGCTCTTTAAAGTGTTATACACCAAACATTGACAGTGATGCCTCGCTACTTCGCGTTTCGTTTATCACGGCTTCACTACATTGTGGATTTTTTTTCCAAATTAAAAAAACATTTAAAAGTCAAAATAAAACTTTTAAATTGAGGAAACGTGGATAACCTTTAGGACAATGTAGTATTGCTCCAAATGTTCGTTTACATTCCTTTAGAAGTTCGTTTTCGCGTATTAGTACGATTGCGAATTAGCATCTTTCCGCTAACTCGTTAGCCTGCCCAGTACTTCTTGTTGGTGACCGTACTTTGCGGATTTCACTTATCGCGGGTGGTTTTTAGAACCAATTATCCGCGATAAACGAGGGATTACTGGATTAATTTGTATCTTTACACAAGGACAGAAATATTAGCTTAGCATAGAGTGGAAAAACAATGGAGGATTGTTAGCTAGGCTGATTTGAGTTTGTCACCTCAGCGTCGCCTGCACCACCGTATGGAATCAGCGTGCTGGAATGCGTACGCGACTCCATGGTGCTGGGGTGGAAGCAGCCCACCTTCATTGGAGGGGCCGATATCAGCGGATACTTCGTGGACTACCGTGAGGTTGTCGACGGCGTGGAGGGAAAGTGGCAGGAGGCCAACATCAGGGCGGTCAGCGAACGTGCCTACAGGGTGAGTCCAAAAACAGACTTGGTGAATCTGTTGTTTTGGCAGAAAGGTAAACACACGTTTCCCTCACAGTGTGTTTGCCTCGCAGTGCTGAGGTTCTGAGTTTGAATCTCAGTTTAGGGTTTCCTGTGTAGACCATTCACGATTTACCCAATGTTAGCGTAGATTTTTGTGAAAGACTCTAAATCATTATTTGTGAGCAGGTGACTGATCTGAAGGAGAACAAGAAGTACCAGTTCCAGGTTCGGGCGGCCAACATCGCGGGGGTCGGCATCCCGTCGCTTCCCAGCGACACCTTCTTGTGCGAGGAGTGGACCATTGCCGTTCCAGGTGCGAGGATCTGCGCATAAACAGCTAGCCTATCGTCTTTTACCGTTTTTTTGCACCCCAGGACCTCCTCACGATCTCCAGCTGCGAGAGGTGCGAGGCGACTCCATGGTGTTGCTGTGGAAATCTCCGGTGTACCAGGGGCGTGATCCTGTCAACGGCTTCTACGTGGACATGAAGGAAGCGGAAGCCCCGGAGGAAGCCTGGCGAGGACTCAATACCAAGGCCACGGAGAACACCTTCTTCAAGGTGCTGTCGACTCTTCCCCAACGCCAGGGAGATGGCTGCCATCAAACGATTGCTCGATCCTGCAGGTGAAGAATCTGAAGGAGCAAGAGTCGTACGTGTTCCGAGTGCGTGCCCAGAATCAGGCCGGCGTGGGGAAAAGCTCGGACATCTCCGAACCGGTCCAAGCTGTGACCAAGCCCGGTAGGAAAGTGACGTAACGACTGGTCACTGTGCAATGTTTAACTCGCATCCCGTCGCAGGCACCAAGGAGATTTTGGTGGACGTGGACGACGACGGCGTCATCTCTCTTAACTTCGAATGCGCCAACATGACCCCCGACTCCAAATTTGTGTGGTCCAAGAACTACGAAGACATGGACGACTCGTCACGCTTGACCATGGAGACCAAAGGGAACAAGTGAGATTCCAGGAATGGGCTCACCAAAGAACGGGCGCTCGCTCAGGTGATAATTCTGATTTTTCCGTTCAGGTCCAAAGTTACCTTCAACTCACCCGGAGAGGAAGACATTGGTATTTATTCATGTCTGGTCACTCACACGGACGGAGCTTCATCCAGCTACACCATCTCGCCTGAAGGTAGGACGGTGATGTTCTCTGGAGACAATAAAGTTCAACAGTTTCAGCCCATGTTGAGATGTCAAGATTTAATGTGTTGCCTGTGACAGAGATGAAGAGGCTGCTGGAGATCAGCCACGATCACAAGTTCCCCAGTGAGTACCTCCACAGGACTGTTTCCAACTAGAAGTCATTCAAGTCAATTTGTTTTCCTCACTCATCCTCGCTAGCTATTCCCCTCAAGTCGGATTTGGCCGTGGAGATGCTGGAGAAGGGCAGAGTTCGCTTCTGGCTGCAGGCCGAGAAGATTTCAGCCAATGCCAAAGTGGACTACGTGTTCAACGACAACGTGATGGCCCAGGGCGAGGTTGGCCGGCGAGCCAGAAGGCAGATCCTTCTTCTTCTTCTCAACAGTTTGAAACCAATCTTTGATGTTTTTGTTGCCAGAAATACAAGATGAACTTTGACAAAAACACCGGCGTGGTTGAGCTGATCATGGAGTCGCTGATGCCTGAGGATGAAGGCACCTTCACCTTCCAGATGCAGGATGGAAAAGCCACCAACCAGTCCAGTTTGGTACTCATAGGAGACGGTAGGACGTCCAAGAAATGCCATTCCAATAGTGTCACAGAGCGATAAAGCGCGTTATAGCTAGCCCTAGCCATCTTGTCACGTGATGTGTCCACTAGAGGGCGTACTGTATGCTTTTCCTGTTTTTAGTGTTCAAGGATCTGCAGAAGGAATCAGAGTTCCAGAGGAAAGAATGGTTCAGAAAGCAAGGTTGACTTTACATTTATGCATTAAATCTCCATCTTTTTAGTTGATTCTCCATTATTTAAATGTTCCAGGTCCTCACTTTATTGAGTATTTGGGCTACGAGGTCACTCCAGAATGTTGCGTGGTACTCAAGTGCAAGGTGACACTCATCTGTCGCTTGATTTATTGGAACGTTTGTATTTTTACATGACCATGCTGTGTTCTGTTTTCGTGGTGCATTCAAGGTAGGAAATATAAAGAAGGAGACGACGGCGATTTGGTACAAGGACGGCCGGGAGATCAAGGCCGACCAAAATTTGGGCTTCACTGAGGGCGTCCTAAAACTGGAAATAGCTCAGGTGAGACTTTTGTTTTTTCCCAGCCAATCAGCAAGAAGAGGATTTAAAAAAAAAAAATGTAATAAATAAAAAAAATCATACTTAAATACTGTAATCTTTAAGTTAAAAAAATAATGGCCAATATTTTTATTTAATTAATATTTCCTTCTTAATTTCATTGTTGTTGTTTTTTCAATTTACTCAACAACCAAAATGTCCTAAAATTAAAAGACATCCTCATTTGTGTGTGTTCATATCACCAGCCATTAAAATGAAATCAATATCATAGGCATGACTTGCATCTGTCTGTCTGTCTGTCTGTCTGTCTGTCTGTCTGTCTGTCTGTCTGTCTGTCTGTCTGTCTGTCTGTCTGTCTGTCTGTCTGTCTGTCTGTCTGTCTGTCTGTCTGTCTGTCTGTCTGTCCCGTTGATGCCTCATGCTTGGCCCCATCGCGCCTGCCTCAATATCGCCAATGTTAATAAAGCTGCTTTTCCCACTGCAGCCCGACCCGCCCAGCGACTCTGCAGACGTCCATATCGGGAGAATGCTTAAAGTTGGGATCATTTGCTAGATTTTTTTTTTTTTTTTTGCATGCTTGCTTGCTTATTATTACATTTATGTACTCATTCATTTTTAGTTAATCCATGTTTGCTTTGCTTTGTTTGTTGGCTTTTTTTTTTTTACATTCATTTAGACTAGAGCTGTCATATTTTTTTATTACAATTATTCCTTTGATTAATCGGATAACACAAACGACACAATAGCTCATCAGTCTGCTTTCATGAATGACCATGGAAACCAGACAACGACTGAGAGTCTGAAGAGGACAAGTTGAAATTAAACTCGATGACTAAAGTAATTGTTGATTAATTTGATAATCGATTAGTTGTCAATTAATCGATTCATTTGGACACTTCTAATTTGCACTGATTTCCTGACATTGCAGCTTTTCCGCGACATTATATACCCATTTGACCTTTGTCTTGACAGATTTCCAAGAAGGACGCCGGCGTCTACGAGACGGTCCTGAAAGACGAGCGAGGACAAGATACGTCCAAGTTAAATCTGACTGACCAATGTATGGAAACCTTTCTTTCCTATGAAAGTCATCATTCGTGTTACTCGGAAGATATTTATGACCAAAGATATTTTCCGGCAGGTTTCAAAGACCTGATGAGCGAAGTCTTCAACTACATCGGTAAATTGAACGCCCGTCCTGTGCAGTTATGGTGATGCAAACCAAGGGCCGCAAAAGCTAATTGGCTTTTTACAGCTAACTCATCCACGCCGCTGAAGATCACCAGCACGGATCAAGGCATCCGCCTCTACACCTTTGTCAGCTACTATAATGACCTGCTGCCGGTCACGTGGCATTACAAGTGGGTTGGCTTGACAACATTTCAAGTCTGTTGGCTTTAGGGCACTTTGCTTTCTCTTGCAAGGACTTTAATTTGGTCTTCTCCCTCCAGGGACTCAGCCATCGCCTTCTCGGACCGCTTGAAGAGCGGCGTGGTGGGCGACCAGTTGTGGCTGCAGATCAGCGAGCCCACCGAGAAGGACATGGGCAAATACGCCATTGAGTTCAACATCAATGACGGCAAAGGCGGCCTGAGGAGGACCGTGGAGCTGTCGGGTCAAGGTCAGTTGAGCTGTCTGCTTTTTTGAGTGGCGGCGGGCTGCTTCTCACCGTCGTGCGCTTCATCTTTTCCAGCGTACGAGGACGCGTTGGCCGAATTCAAGAGACTCAAGTGAGTATTTATTTGCTTTGTTGCACTTGAAGAATTTGATTGACGCGTTTCTCCTCTTCTTCAGAGCGGCTGCTATTGCAGAAAAAAGTAAGCCACATTTAAGCTTTTCATTCATCCATCATTCGTTCGTCATCTGACCGAGTTCCTTGTGATTGTTCAGACCGCGCCCGAGTGGCAGGAGGTCTCCCCGACGTGGTCACCATCCAAGAGGGCAAGGTGAACCCCACCAAATGCGTCAACATGTCCTCACATGGAGCTAACCCGATGAACGCCCCCCCCCCCCCTTTCCGACAGGCGCTCAACCTCACCTGCAACATCTCAGGCGAGCCGTTGCCCCAGGTGACGTGGCTGAAGAACGACAAAGAGCTGACGTCAAACGAGCACTGCATTCTACGCTTGGAGTCGGGCAAGTTCGCCAGCTTCACCATCACGGGGGTCAGCACGGCCGACACGGGCAAGTACAGCATCCTGGTCAAGAACAAGTACGGCACCGAGAGCGCAGAGTTCACCGTAAGTGTCTTCATCCCCGAGGAGGTGGCCGCCCGCAAAAAATGAGCCCGTCCCATCTCCTGCTCAATGTGTGTACCTGGACAAAAGCAAACAAAACAATGTTGATGTTGAAATTGGTGCTGAATGTAGACCAGGTCAAAGGTCATGAGATACTAGCAAGCCAATACTGCTTTCAAATGTTTCGATTTCAACGAGAACGTCTCGCTGTTTGCTTGTAAAAGCTCAACGGACTAATTGTGTTTTCTTTGTTTTGCGTTAGCGACTGTCGCTCGACATGTTTGACCCCTTTTTTGCAAACGGGTCAGAACTTACTGCTCACTCCATACAATTTCATCACATTAGCTTTTCTTTGTTGCAACTGAGTAAGTTGATATTCACCACACATCAAAATATGTATCCATCTGAGAAGAAGTGAGCAAAAGACTGACATTATTTGCGGCAAAACGCGGTCACACATGATCACCAGATTGTTTGTTGTGATGATCAACTTCCACCGCCCGTCCAATGTGAAGATCACCGATCGCCATGGCGATATTTGCCACCTCCACCCTCACTGTTAGTCTTTTGTGTTTGCCAACGATACTAATGATAATAAAAAAAAACAAGCATGAACTTCCCCTCAACCTCACCTGTGAGTTGTCTCCCTTTTTCCTGAACTGGCCTCCACCTTGTCACCATCCACACCCTTCACTCCTGATTCCTGCAGCCTCACATCTGCCACCAGCATGGACACCAACCCGAATCCAAATATTTGCTCAGCCGTTGACTTATGATAGTCTGAAAAATCAACATTTTTAAACAAAAAATATTTTTGCAATCAGTTGGGCAGGGTAAGTAGAGGAACTGGTTCTCCCATTTACTGACTTTTTATTTAGTGTACATGATGGTGTACTATTTTTAGCTGGACGTGATCGAGGGAACGCCCGACCTGGGCGTGACCTCTTACTGGACCGACGCCGAGGGTAACGTGGTGTTTGGTGCCAACACTCCCGAGGACAAGATGAAAACGACCGTCACGGGGATGCGGAAAGGTAGCAAGTTGGTCGTGAATCCATACAACAGTTTCCATCAAAATGTCTTCCTTTTACAGACTCCAGAGCGGCAATTGAGAAGATGGACAACTTGACCAAGAAGCCAGAAGAAGAAGAAGTCACCGTTGAAGATGTTGGTGATCAAATAGATTTAGCCTGAACTTCAGGACAAAACAGATTGTTTGGAGTGTGGTCACGGAACAAATTCCACATGTATCTCAAGGCACCGCTCTTCTTATATGTTTCAACATGTACCTCTATGCTTTTATATGTGCAAATGTATAATTTCACATTCTTTTTTTCCACTTTCCTATATGGTTTGTGTTGCTTGGACTGTTTTCATCTGTCATCATCGCTCTAATAAATAAAAAAAGGAAAAAATAGAAGAAAATGTTAAAGGAAATTTTAGTTGCAAGTCAAAAGCCACCTAGTATTAAATTCAATTTAAAGCCAAATCTATTTTAAACATACGCGATAGCCGCGGTGACGTCACCACACCGTTCGCGTCACGTGCTGAATTCGCTGCTATCGGGGATTGAGAAGATTTAAAAAGAACCCGAGGTGGAGGACAAGAACGCAGCGGCAGGTGGTCCTCCAAGACAGGTGGGAACATTTAACCTCACGAATAAAAAGTCGTGCACTTTCTTTTGTCGGCCACGGAGTCACTCGAAATGACTGACGTCATTTTTGCTGACTTTTTTTTTTCTACTTTTTTTTCTTGTCTGAAATGTTCTGTCAGCGACATTAATGTTAATATTTCAGCGCCGACATTCGTGGCGACTTTTGTTTGTATTTCTTAAAACGTATCAATTAAAAAAATGGAAAGGAAAAACAAAACATAGTTCTGTCATAACCGAGCACCGAATTGTGTTACTGAACTCCTCATGGTTGAAAAAAGTTTTTTTTTTAACTACAATAGAATTAACTCCTATTTAATCAGATATGAATATTTTTCTAATGATTAGAAAAAAACTTATTAGTATCAGTAATCTACCTCCACAAAGGCAATCATCCCTTTTGCTCCCTTTTGATTGGCTATAGTCATTTAATTGGTTTATTATTGTGCTTTGTGTTGATTGTTTTTGTTTTTAGAATGATGCATGATAAATATGATTTCAGATGCTCACGTGTCGCTTGGATGTACGGCACACGCAGGCTAGGGAAAGCTAAATTTGCAGACTAATCTGCTAAACAGGATTAACACTACTTAACGTCTCGCTCGCCCCATCGGGTGTCATGGTCAGGTTTATGTTGTTGACCAAGGATTTTTGTTTTCTTCATAGAACCCTCAATGGGAATTCAATGGCAATATAATTTGGTCATTTTTGTGTTATGTGGCAGGCGGCCATCAGAATGAACTACGTGGGTCAGCTGGCAGGCCAGGTTCTGGTAACCGTTAAGGAACTCTACAAAGGTATCAATCAGGCCACGCTGTCGGGCTGCATTGACGTGGTGGTGGTGCGGCAGCCCGACGGATCCTTCCAGTGTTCCCCCTTCCACGTACGCTTTGGAAAATTGGGAGTACTGCGCTCTAGAGAAAAAGTGGTGAGTGACTCATGAGATTCACCAAAGTCTACCAAGATTCTCTGGAGTCTCCCTAAATTTGGGAGGCTCACAAAATAAGCTTTTATGATCCTGCAGATCGACATAGAAATAAATGGAGAAGCGGTGGAGTTGCACATGAAGTTGGGAGACAACGGTGAGGCTTTCTTTGTCCAGGAGATAGAACAATGCGATGTAAGTTACACTTAAGACATAAAAAAAAAAAAAAAAACTATGACTTTTTATCTTAAATTTCCTTGAATGCTTACAGGAGATGGTCCCAGCCCACCTGGCGACCTCGCCCATCCCCACAAACGACGCCCTCATCAAGAACCAAGGTCGTCCCCTCAGTTGCCCGGAAGAGGCGGGGGGGAGGAAGCGGAAACGGCGGCGGCGGAAGCACAAGGCCGAGCCCCGCAAGGAGGATCAGAGCCGGCCAGTAGGGGGCGAGCTGGAGCTTCGTGGGCTCAGTTCGGATGAGGAGATAACCTCATGGTGAGTCAAATCCGAAAACAACTTGGCCATCTTGGGATCGGCTGTGGCCCACCGTAAATTGAAAATCCCCTTTTTTTTTTTAGGGCATCGGCAACAACAAAGGACAACTTTGGATGTTCCCCGGCCACCAGCCTCGAGTGGGACAGCTACCCCTTCTCCGATGGTGACTGGCCCCCCTACATGAAGTGAGTCCATCGCTCTGTCCATGTTGGCGACCCAAAGACAAATGATTGGGTCACTTTGTGCTCTGCTGGCAGCGTGTTGTCTGAGTCGGCATCGCCCAACAGCGACTCGGAGCTGATGGTGAAGACAACCTTCAGAGTTGAGGCCCACATGCAGTGGAGCTGGGGCGAGTTCCCGGAATCCACAAGGGTAAAATCAATTTATGTCCACTGCTACCCAAAACGACTTGGGAGGCGGTGTCTCTTGAAATTAGCCAAACAAGATTTGCTGAAAGATTTTTCTTGAAGCAGGTGACCAAAAGGGAGAGCTCTGATCCAAAGGTGCTGACGATCACCCCCTCGGAGAATACGCATTTCCGGGTTATCTCTGGCCAAGAACACCAGAATGAAGATCTTCTCTGCAGCATTGTCAAACCCCAAGCCCAGAAAGCTGACGTCAGCGGGAAAGTTCCTCGCAAGCTCAGGTGGAGCTCGACTCCGCCTCGCCACAGTGAGTCAGATACCAAGTCCGCAGAGATTGCCGCGAAGACTCGAGGTGAGCCTAAATTGCACAAGTCTCACAAGAATTGCTAAAAGATTTGTCAAAGTCTCGCAACCACCCGAGTTGCATCTCTCAAAACAAACCGGTGTCAACAAGACTTAGGAAGGATGTGGTACCCATGAGAAGAACAGGAAGTGAGAAAACCAGTCATCCTTTTTTCTCACGACACGATCGCTTCTCTTTACTGAGGTGTGAGGAAGAGGAGTCAACATCAGGGACCAGAAGACATCTACCTGGACGACCTGAGCGCACTTGAACCCGACGTCATCGCTCTTTATTTCCCCAAGAGGTAAAGGTGACATGCTAACATGCTAACACGGCTTACCGTGTTTCAAAGGACAAAAAAAAATGTCCACCTGCGTGTCCAGCGAGTCGGACCAGGTTTCGAGGTCCTGGACGGAGACGACTGCGGCGGGCGGCGGTGGCGGGAGTCACGGGGATAGCGGGGCGGAGTGTCTTTCCGACTCAGCCGCCGACCTGCCCGACGTGGCGCTGTCGCTTTGCGGCGGCGGGAGCGCTGACTCGGAGATCGACGGCGGTAAGCGGCAACACCGGCGCCACCTGTGGGATGACAATGGAAGACAACAAATTGTGCACATGCAGAAAAATTCCTGGAATACAAAATCGGCTATCATGACTTCGCGGAAAACCCCGCACTCATCGATGATCCCAATTTGGTGGTTCGGATTGGACACAGGTAAGATTACCTTGCTTGAAACTTGGTTGTGTCAATCACGATCGTCATTCGATCTCTCTCGCAGATATTACAACTGGACACTGGCGGCACCGCTCATCCTCAGTATGCAGGCTTTTCAGAAGAACCTCCCAAAAGTAATTTGCTCATGCGATTTGTGGCTATCACAAGATTTGCTGAAATCTTTTGTCAAAGAGTCTTGAGATTTGCTAGTGTCCTGACCAACAGGCCACAGAAGAAGCCTGGGTGAGGGACAGGATGCCTAAAAAGTCAGGGCGATGGTGGTTCTGGAGGAAGAGCAGCGTCAAGCAGGTAGCCGCACCTCTTCACAATTTACAATTATGTAACATGCAATACTTGCTTTGTGTTCAGTTGTCCACAGAGAGCAAGCTGGAGCCGCAGAAGACTTTGACCAATGAGAGTCCAGCTCCGGACACGGACCCTAAAGCACAGTGAGTCGTCACCTTCAAAACATCTGGGTTACCCAAGATGATTTGTGCAAACCTGAAAAAGTGCCGATGAAAGTTAAATGCTTAGCCTGCCTTCAGAGAGAAAATCTCGGAGTGGTCGAGCGACGACGAAAGCAAAGAGCTCAACGACGTGACCGCCGGTCCCGCCTACAGGAAGTCCCTGCGCCTGTCATCGGAGCAGATCGTAAGACCCGATCACGTCAAGCTTGAAAAGAAAAGCCTCAACACGACCTCCGTACCCGCAGGCGGGTCTGAAGTTGAAGGCGGGTCCCAACGACGTGACCTTCAGCATCACCACTCAGTACCAGGGAACGTGTCGCTGCCAGGGGACCATCTACCTGTGGGACTGGAGCGACCAGGTGGTCATCTCAGACATCGACGGCACCATCACCAAGTACCGCAATCCTCCTCCTCTTCTTCTTAATGGCTTTTAAACCTTCTTGTAAGTTTTCTTTTGTCACGGCAGGTCAGATGTGTTCGGTCACATCTTGCCTCAGCTGGGCAAAGATTGGACGCACGAAGGCATCGCCAAGCTCTACCACTCCGTGCACCAGTATGTTCGCTCTCCCTGCTCTTGCGACCCAAAAAGTCTCGCTTATTCAGTTCCTCTTTTGCGTCAGGAACGGTTACAAGTTCCTGTACTGTTCGGCGCGGGCCATCGGCATGGCGGACATGACGCGGGGGTACCTGCAGAGGGTCAACGACAGGGGCACGCTGCTGCCCCGGGGGCCGCTGCTGCTGGCGCCCAGCAGCCTCCTCTCGGCCTTCCACAGGTACGCGTGGACATGATCACGCATGTCGCAACACGATATAACCATGAGTCGCCGGTCTCGTCAGAGAGATGATCGAGAAGAAACCCGAGAAGTTCAAGGTGGAATGCCTGTCGGACATCGGGAAGCTTTTCTCGGCCGGCGAGCAACCCTTCTACGCCGCGTTCGGCAACAGGGAGAGCGTGAGTACGCGCTGTGTTTTGCATTGCGAGGTCGCCGTCTTTCAATTGGCTGTGAAATTCCAGGACGTGTTGGCCTACCGGCAGGCGGGCGTGTCCGTCTGCCGCATCTTCACGGTGAACCCCAAGGGCGAGCTGATCCTGGAGCAGAGCAAAGGCAACAAAACCTCGTGAGCGCAGGAAAAAACAGTACTAACCTTAAATCGTGATCAAATAAAAATCTAAATATCGCTGGTTGTCAGGTACTCGCGTCTGAGCGAGCTGGTGGATCACGTGTTCCCGTTGCGTGGCCGCCAACACGCCGCCGCCTTCTGCTGCCCTGACTTCAGCGCCTTCTCGTACTGGAGGCAGCCCGTCACGCACGCCTGCTTGGAGGAGCTGCTGTGACGACGGACGCTTGTTCTCGCTCATCTTCACTTTGTTGCTCATTTTATGGAGTTGAAAACAACACGGATTGTATATGTGAAAGGGACGTTCGTCGCGTGAGCGGATCTCATGCATTTGTTTCAATAGTTTTAATGTGGATGATGTGTGAGCAACTTGACGTTTGTAAATGTTTTGGGTGGTGATGATGATGACATACATATATCTAAATATGGATTTCAATGTATTTTTTTTACTATTGTGATCTATTTTTATATTATTAAGAAAGAATTGGAACGCAAGTATACAAACCACAGTTTGAAAATATTGACAGTACATAAAGTCACATCCATTAATGCAACTTGAATGTTCAGCAAACATCTTTATTTTCACCAATCCAAAAGAACCCCAATAAAAAAATGGTTATGGATCACTAATTTGAAACCCTACCAAAAAATGGACTGCATCACTCATTGGGAAACTGCCACTTTGGTTGAAAGGTGCCAAATAATGAGTCACTTACTGCACTTTGGTCGTTCATCAAAAATATTGGATGTCATTCTTTTACCTTTTGGCTTTCTCCAGCTCGCATATAAGAGGCGGGCATGGCTACTGATGAGACGGGTAGAGCAGGACGCCACTGAAGGACGACTGGATGTGGGCGGAGTCTGCGTCTGCGAGCTTCCCGCTCGTCAGCGCCACTGTCGCCCGCTCGCCCCGCCTCATGGGCACCACCAGGGTGAGCGAGGCAGGGGCGCAGAGGCCGGGGGACGGCTCGGGGGTTGTCCCCGCCGTGGACTCCAACCTGTGGATGATGCGCCGGTCCACCGACAGGACCGCCTCCATTTTGATTCCGGGCAGAGCGGCGAGCACGGCGCTCAAAAGGTATCGGCCGTCCATGGGCGCCGTGAAGACACCTTGCAACACAGAGATCCTTCTTAGGGGATTCACGGAACTTACTGAAGGCTATTCTTCTTCATTTGCGCCTGCATTACACTTTACTGCCTCCTGGTGGTCAAGTCAGGTACAGTGCATCGAACTGGATTTGCGGCATGAAATCTTTTTCATTTTGAATTGCGCTCACCTGTCCTGGGGTCGTAGTGGCCTCCATCGTTGACCAGCACGGCGTCGAATCGGACGACGCCCGCCTCGCCGTGAGCGGGCGGCGACGTGAGGCCGGCGGAGAAGGAGATTTCCCCTTTGTGCTGTGCGACCACATCTGTGTCACAAACAGAAAAATGTCAAAAATCTTCCGAAAGTATTGAATGAAAGCGAAGAAAACAAATTGCAGCACATACCCAAAATCGGGGGAGGTGCGTGTGGGAGCGGCTCAGCCAGTTTAGTCGGCGCAGCTAACAGACGAGAAGCACGGAGTCACATGCTGCTTCACCACAGCTCAAAACAAAGACATTTGATTGGCCAAGTCACCCGGCGCTCCGGCGAAGCCGAGCACGGGAGCCATGCTTCCGTGCGTCCCTTTGGGAAGCTTGGACGACAACGTCATTCTCCCCCGGGGTCCCGACGACGTCTGCGGGGGCACCGCCAGAGGAGCTCCCGCTATGTCCGCCGTTATGCCTGTCGAGTACATTTCGTCAATTCATCTCAACGGCGTGACTTTTTGTGTAAAATCCGAGCAAATTGGTGCCAAGAGGCCATGACTCACTACGATACTGCCTGCGCAAAACAGCAACGGGGTCGTTTATGCGGAGAGGCGTGACGCACGTGTCCGAGCCAAAAGGCGTTGCTCAACACAAGTGGACGCCATTCAAAAGTGCAACATATGTGTTCAATCACGCCGCTTCCTGCGAGCGAGTGAAAAGAAAACCTCCCGCTTGTTTATTTTTCCAAACAAACATCACAGCCGCTTTGGCAAAGTTGCTGTTGTTTACGCCAAGCCGGCTTTCGTAAACGCGAGGGACAATTTTCAGACTAATTGACGTTGAGTTTATCTGCAGAGGCTGGAAAGAACTTCCTTTAAATGTTCTCAGGCAAGCTTTTTTTGTCCCGAATCATAAGGGAGCTTGTTGTTGGAGCAATTTAGCCAAAAGGTCAGCGCCTTGATAAGAAGGACGTCCATTTGCTGCCTGGGTAGCTAAAGTGGAGGCCGCCTTGGAGATAAGGCGGCCGAGCGCGATAACCCCGTCAACCTGTGATGAGACTGGACAGCTCGCAGCTCCTTGGAAGGCCTGAAATGGACCCGACATAAGTGACATCTCCTTCTTAAATGGAATCAGTGCAACCGCCTGAAACTATGGCGAAACAAAGTCTTGACTTGAGGCCCAACTTTTTCAGAAACAAAAAACAAAACAGTATGTCCCCATTTTTGTTTGTTGGAAAAATCGCATCTTATGTGATTCATTTTCTTAATCTTTACAAGCTGATTGTAATTTGCAATTTCTGTCTCATGATTTCCAAAACAAGTAGCATGTTGCGAATTGTCCTTATTTTTCATTAGTTGTGGTGACTTTCATCTTGTTGTCGCTCGTGTGATTTGGTAGAGATAGTTTTTACGGCGGATGCCCTTTTTAATGGCCGACCCATGAAACACGTCGCACATGTTCCATTGATTTGTGTCGTTAACAAGCCTTGGGGGGTGGGAGCGTGCAGAGACATGTAGATGGAACATGTGTGCTCGCCTGGTATGCTGCTAGTATGTCTTTAATGTGCTGCTGCTCTCCTGTTTGGTGTGCCCGGGGGTTAGGGTGTCTTATGTGTTGTTGATTAGTTGATATACTCCAGGGTGCATCTGGCCGCCACATGACGGGAGCTGCGTTCGTGAGTGCCACTACAAAAAGGCATGAACATGCTCCCGCAATTTGGGGGCTTGACTAGGACTCGGCAAAAGCCTGAGTAACTATTTTGCAATTTGTGTTTAACTATTGTTCTGCCCATTTTATTTTCTCGGTGTGTGGGGGGGTGTAACTCCACCGTTAACCACTAGATGGTGACTATTCTAATCGAGACTAATTTTGAAAGAATAAAAATCGGAAGCAGCCTAGATTTTGCTAAAGATTATTGAATGTCAAATTCTCTTCAATCCTGCTTTTTACGCTAACAGAAAACAATTTTATAAAGTACACCTGAAAATAAAAGTTACCCGTCCGGATCTGAAGATCCCTCGCTACGTCCACGATTGGGTTCTGGACCTTCCGGCAGCCCTCGATCTTCAACTGCGTCACATCGCTGACTGCCCGGGCTCCGGCCAGAAACCTGCTGCACTCGAGGTCCTCCAGCACCCCCACGCGGTCTTTGACGGCGATCAGTTCGCCCCGTAGGCTCTCCATGCTCCAAACATGGTTCTCAATGTCTCGAAGCTTCTCCCAAGTGGTCTTTTGACTCTTCTCCAAGATTGTCAGGTTTGCCTTGGAGAGTCCAAAGTCCAAGGAGTTCACTCTGTCCATCACAGAACAGTTCGCTAGGCCTTCGACTTTGTCCACAAGCCAGTCCGGAATCAGTCTGGTTTGCGACTCTTTCAGCTCGTTTTTCAGCTCCTGGATTTGTTGGTGGAGTTGGTTTTCGTTGGAGTCTATGCGCTCGGTCAAACTGAGGAAATGCTCCTCCTGGTCTTCGCACTCGTGGTGCATGGACATGATCTTGTAGTCGCACGAGTTCTTCAGGTCAGCCAGCTTGATATCCATGCCTTCCATCAGCTCTTTCCTCAAAGCGCGGATGTTCTCATCCACGTAGGCCCGCAGGTCACCCTGGGACGGGAGGGAAGGTGGTTCCTCTATTAGATGCTGAATTTGCCCGTCATGTCGGTTGACACGTTCCTCCAGATGGTTCCAGGTGTCAATTCTGCTCTCCAAGAGGCTGATCTTGTTCACAAGATCATCCACTGAGAGCAAGTCCATGGTCCTGGTCTCGGCACCTCTGGCACTGGCGGGCTGGGGGGGCTGTCGCGTCTGTTCCAGTAGCACGGCTAGCATTTTGCTTGCGTCCTCCTGGAAGTCCAGCCTCAGGTTGGAGGACATGTCAGTTATCCTGGCCTGCATGTCCAGAACCATCTGGGAGAGCCGCTGCACCTCATCCTCAAGGCGAGGATCACCACTGGGACCTCGCCACGGATGATTCCCTGGGCGATCCCCCTGCTCCGTAGGCTTGGGTGAAATGCGTCCAGATGATATCGGTAGCAGATTTTCGGTGTTTTGCTCTGGTAGCTTGATGCCAATTTTCACCTCCATGCAGTCGTGGCCTTGGTAGCCCGGGCAGCACCTCCACTGCAGCTCTGTCACCGTCTTGTAGTCCAACTTGTACGTGGGCCTGAAGTGAGTCCGGTATCTAGGGAACATGTGGCAGTTGAGCGGGCATTTAATTCATTTACAATAGTTAACAAACAAAAGCGTCAGCATCATCACTCATCCAGGTCCCATCCAAGCACGTGACCAACACCTTACACAAATCATGGCGTTCAGACTTACATGACGTGAGGTGCACAGTTGATCATCTCCGGTGGACAAGGCAGAAACTCCGGCTGCGCAAAACTCTCCGATCCGGCCACCACGGCACAGCTGACGTTCTTGTGCACGACGTGTGCGCACCAGTTTCTGCGGCGGAAAACGCTCTATTAATCACGCTCGCCTTTTATGCAGCATAAAAACAAGGGAGCAAAGTAGACTTACTTGTTTCTTTGGCGCATTTCGGAGGTCGAGTGCGCGCCCCCATGTCGGAAGGGGGTTCCTTGTGAAACTTGTGCGCTTGTTAAAAGCAGGGCAAGAGGCAGGACGCAGATAAAATAATTCTGCATGGCGGCATGAAGTGTCCCAAAATCTGTTTGGACCAAGTGTCCGACGCTCCAGTGAGCTGTGAAGACAATCTGACAACTCCACTCCAGAGTCCGTATGGGGTGTACCGCTGTACCCCCCCACCACCGGCAATGAATGAAGGACACCCCCACATTACACGCCTTTTTCATGACGTCATTCTCCAATAATTCAGGGTATAAATTTATGCATACCGACCCGAGAGCTGCGTGGAAAAAAGAGTTTACAATGTGTTCATGTGACTGATTAATGACCTTTAACGTGACTGTCAGTCTTGTGCGTAAACTCGCCAAATAGCGAGAAAATATGTTAATATTTTTATTCACTCTCTGCAGGAATGTACAAGCCGCGTACATATTTTTTTGAGTTTACAGTGCAATTTTTGTATTTAATATGGCAATGCATTGTTGATATAAAGGTTTCCAACAAAAAACAAAACAAAAATGAAACAACGCGAAAGCCAATGAGCTTGCTTGGTTCCAATGCTGCATTGCAGTAAAAATGAAAAAGTAAAAAGCTCATAATTTTGATGAGTGGAAAGCAAACAAAAACAAGACCTACGACCAACATAAGTATGCTGTTTATCAACAAATGTATTTAACGTCAAAGGGCTAAAAAGTGGCGAATTTCAGAATCGCAAATAGTGAGTTACTAGAGCGAAGGGATGAAATCTCCAATTTCCGAGTGACATAGAATGCAGCATCCCAATGTTGTGTTTGGGGCTAATGGCGGCGCCCTGTGTGGCCCGAAGCAAACCTTAATAAAAAGAACAAACCGAAGGCCACCTTTGCCCTTTACCTAAAGCCGACTAGCTGGACAATGTCGGTGGTGGTAGAGGACACACACGGGTGGTTGTTGGACGCCTGCTCGCTCATCGACCAGGATTACGTGCGCTGCTTTCGACAGCATGGCGAGCTCAAGTCAGAATTCGAGGCACGCTTTAAAAGGCAATACTTCCGGATTTTAAAACGTCATGGCGATGGCAATCATAACAACAACAATGAAATCAGTAATATTATACATAAGACTTCTGTGCATGCAGAAAACCAGGAAGTTTTTCAGCTGCCCAAGAGCGCTACAAAGGTAGAAACTAATAAACCTGTTGACTAGTTCATGTTGATGTCTTGGGGGAGGCAAATAGCAACATTACAATATTCCAGCACTGGGTTAAAGAAGTATAGATATTACTTTCACAAAAACGGCATCGGTCACTATTCATTGAGATTCAGTGTTTGTTTCAGAAGCGGAAGCGAAAGCGCAGTGAGCTCAACCAAGGAGAGCTCGATTCCAAGGCCTTTCATGAGAAGGTACGTAAGCATTTCTCCTAAAATGCCCAACTTTTTGAGAGTGGCGAGTGTAACAATATCAAAGCTCTGCCTTCATTTTGGGAAGGAGAAAGTCCTTCAAAATGTCGTTTTGTTGATGCAGGTCCGATCTGTCATCCTGGACGGAACCAAGTCCTTAGTGGAGTCTGCCACACTTTTGGGCTACCTGCATAAAGGGGCGGATGCTCAGACGGACTCCCTACTCTGTGCAGAGTGCAACCTGGCGAGTTTGTGCGACATGGCCAAAGAACTTCCTCTGATGGACGATGAGGACCCAGAAAGCTGCGTCCAGTTACTTGACGCCAGTAGCGGCACGTCCCATCTGGACTTGTTCTCCAGCGTGACGGAGAACCCAGCAGAACAGGCGGCGGTGACGATGCTGATGGGGGAGGAGTACGTTATCCCGCCGCGTGCGGCCTTCCTGCTCTCGGATTTCTCCCGGATGCACCCGCTCCTCCGATGTGAGTCCAAAAATCCAAATGATGATAAGAAGTTTTTCAAAAGTGCTTGATTTCCCCCCACGCAGATGGACACAAGTTTGACGTCATCGTCATGGATCCACCATGGGAAAACAAGTCTGCCAAAAGGAGTCGTAGGTACATTTTGGACACCCTACACGTAAAAGCAAAAAAAAAAAAAAAGTCCGCCATTTTGAGTCGATGGTTTGTGTCCTGCAAGGTACGCTTGTCTGCCTTCATCTCAGTTGAAAAGACTCCCCATCCCTCAGTTGGCATCCCTCAATAGTCTGGTGGTCACCTGGGTGACCAACCGACCCAGCCACCTGCGCTTCGTCCGCCACGAGCTGTACCCGCACTGGGGGGTGGAGGCCGTGGCCCAGTGGTTCTGGGTCAAGGTAGGTGGAGAAACACGCAAATTGTCCCGCCACTGTGCTTTGAAGGCACAAGTGTCGTTTACTGCACGTTTTCCAAATAAAAGTAACTGTTGCACAATGTGTCCACTGGAGGTCGCACTGAGCACCACTTAAACGACTTGCTCAAGATTTGGCACTTGATTCTGGTCTACTAACAAGGTTAAAAGTTGCAGGAGCCTCCATTGAGTTTTTCCTCCCCTCCTAGGTGACCGCAGATGGCCAGTTTGTCTTTCCGCTGGATTCACTGCACAAAAAACCGTACGAGGTGCTGATCCTGGGGCGATATCGCGGACATTCAAGGTGACATTTCTTTTTGCGGCTTTGTCGTAAGAATAAAACTTAAACATGAATTTGACTGTTTGAAATCAGCCCCTCAGAGCGTTGCGTCGGCGGCGTCACCCCCGTGCAAGATCAGCGGCTGATTGTCAGCATCCCCTCGATTCTTCACTCCCACAAACCGTCACTGGCAGGTAAACGTCATCGACTTGTTGTTGGACATGACCAATAGAGGGCACTGTAGCAGCATCAATGAGCCCCTCCACTCTTCCTTGCTGCAAAACCGCTTTCCCACTGGCTCAAACTTGCATCTTCTTTTCTTGAGTGATGATCCACTCAGACATTTGTGTAACTAATCTTTCGTTTGGGAAATCACTGATCTGTGCAAAGCGAGGCGAGGCTCCAGATATTGTTGGTGAGAAATGACAAAAAGGGGACTAAAACTGACAAAGAAAACGGGCGTTTGCTTCTCGTTCACTTGCCTGGCTAACGTAGTAATCCAGACTGCATTCTTTTTGTTATTTCATATTTGGTCCTTTCTTTGGCCTTTCCTCAGCAGGCCGGATGAGCTAACGCGTATCGATTTGCCAACTATTCTCGATGAATTAGGCCCAAACGCAGAGCAAAGGGGGCGGTAAAGCACGTCACGGCATGGCCAGCGAACGGATCGATCCCCGTCACGATCGGCTTGACGTCACCTTCTGCGCAGCTCGCAGCCACTGGGGGGCGCAGTTGCACCGTATCGCTCTGTGATGAGACACCATCACTCGCACTCGGTCCTCGAGGGAGTGTCACTTGTTTTTTGATGTTTATGTCGTGCCAGCCTGAAGCGAGCTCCGCCCCCTCCCGCCTGGGGGTTCCTGTCAGTGACGCCTTTGCTCGTCACTGGGGGCCACAGAGGGGGAAACTCCGTTACATGTCTGGCATCAGGTCGTCAAAGCTCGCGCTGACACCAAGAAGACCCCCACAGTCCTCTGGTGTTTATTTGCTCACCGCATGTTGGCGGAGGAGGTGCGATTGTCAGGTGCTGAGGCTCAAGGTCAGCGCCAGGCACTGTCCTATGTATGCGATGGGGGAGGGAGGGGGGGGGCTGTGGTATGGCGTCATTTGTTTTCACTTGGAACCTGTGAAGCACAAAATGGGTTGATCAAAACAAGATCCATTGATTTATATAATCTAGCGCTTTTCTTAAAAAGGAATGCAAATGGCAAGAAGTGATTGAAGCTATTTTTGGGATGCTCTAATGACGCCCGCCCATTTGCTCCGCAGAGGTGCTGAAACCGTACATGAAAGCGGACGGCGAGTGCCTGGAGCTGTTTGCCCGAAGCTTGCGAGCGGGTTGGACCAGCTGGGGCAACGAGGTTCTCCGTTTCCAACACAGCAGCTACTTCACGCTAGCGCCGCCCGAGGGCCGCTCCGGACCAGCGACGCGGGACTTTTAACTTTTTAATAAACATTCGCAAATGATCTCAGTGCTTGTTCCTTTTTGACTCCATTCAATGTTTTTCTTTGCCATTTTGATCTCAATGACATCATCTCTTTGCATTCATACAATTTCTGAGGGAACTGACATTTCTTTTTTTCCATCTTGTGAGCCTGCCCTCTTTTTTTTCTTTTTAAAAGCCTTTTTACATTTCCGAGTGATGTCACCGCCGGTCATCTCCACGGCGCCAGAGAAAGACGAATCACCGGTACCCCCCCCAACCCCACCCGCTTCCCTCCGGCTCGCCTTTTAGGGGATGTTTGATTTTTCTGGAGACTTTTCATGATGACACATCATTGACACAAGTGAGTTAGTCCGTATAATGGCGACCGCAGTATGGGATCGGGAAGCGCTAAGAGCAATAGTTAAACCCACATCCCGGGGCCGCAAATTGACCCCATGTTCAATCAACTGTCTCATTAAATATGCAATTGCCCGGAGGTGGACACCACACACACCAACCGTAATTAGCAATTATCTACAGAGAGGAAAACCCGTCCAACTTCTCGAAAGACTTTAGCATTATGGTTGGCTGCCAGTGAATCCCCAAGGAATGGAGGGGGGAAAATAGCTGGCACTCTAGAATACTGTCCTGTATCAAATTAAATTGGAAAGAATAAACTAGCAGGGCTAAACTTATTAACAAATGTTGATCAGATTTGTCACCTATCGCAGGTGCGCCTGGAACGGCAATAAACGCTGTTTCATTTTTATTCTCTTTGTTTTCTACTCGAGGGAGTCCAAAGGGTTATGAAACATTAAAAATGATCAATTTTCGGCACTGTGATGTAATTGAAGGCTTCAAAGTTCCCAATCAAAGCAAACAGTTCTTTTGAAATGAATTTTTCAAGCGAGCGTCTTCATCTAATCTGATTCAACACAGCGGCACAACACTTTGATGGAAGGTTTGGAAAAGAGACGACACGTATTTCTCTGTGCGTCATGGGATGAACACATTTTGCGAACGTAAACAAGAGTGTGGCGTCACCTAGTGTCCGAAAGTGGAATTACATTACCAGGAGGCAGAAGAAAGTCACGCAATGATTTTTTGTAATAATTTTTTGGGGCACAAAAGAATCAGATATTTTTATGTTCTCATAACTGCACGATTATTTACGATAATCGAATCATTCGATTCGAACGGCGCAGCGCATTACGGTACACGACAAACGCCAAGCTATACTGCCGAGATAATTTGATAACTATAACTACACTTTGACGGGTTCTTATCAGACAGCCAAGCCCGACTTTTGCAGTCGGATGGACGGCGCCATCCATATTCATGAGCCTCAACCTGTCAATCTTCGCCGTCGTGTCGGCGAATCCCTCATAAGTTTGAAAAGAAGTCAGCCCAAGTATCTGGGTGGGAGCTGTGAATGGCAAATATGAGACACGGGCACACATTTTGCAGACAGAGCGACAGTTGAATGGGCGCTGGCAGGAAATTGAGCTTTTCAGACGTTTCTATTAAATGTATTCATGGCAAGGATTCTCTGCTGAATTTTCTCAATGGTCCATTTTGAGACACCGATAAGATGTCTTATGACTTGCCCGTATTTCAAAAGCTGCAGCCTGTTGGCATCTCGCCGACGCTTCGGGGGGGACCCCCGGCTGTTTGACGTACGTGACAGTGGCGGCGGGAGCCGTTCTCATCTGGCGTCATCAGGGGAATACCGTCGGGCCGCCTCCCTCCCGCCGACTCGCAAAGGTCGCAATCAATTCCGCGAACAAGCTCTCGATGGCGCTTTCCGATACTTTCCTAGCTCGCCGACTCGAGTGAAATCTTACACTGCAGTCATGAAACGTTTGTTCATCATTGACTTCCACATTTAATGTTATTTCTGTTATTGTTCTTGGTCTTCTTTGCCAACTTCCTGTCCCCAAAGAACTTTACGTGGCCTTCCCAGTCAAATGTGATTTAACACATGAAAAATCATTTTTTGATGAAGCACGAAAACAATTTCTCTCTTTTGTCCCTTCGGACGTGAAGCAACACGTTGGCAATAATCAAAGTTAATAGCTCAAGTGTTCCACTTGACTGGAGAATGCTCATTTTCAAGCACTTTGACGCCAAAATGGGAGAACGCTAACAGGTGGGGGCAAATCAAATGATAAAATTCTCTCCGACAAAAGAAGCAGTTTGACGTGAGCGGGAATAACAGGAAATAATGCCAAGAACATGTGCTGTCAAGTCATAAATCATCTGAGATGTGGACACAACTTAATGAGAAAGTTGCTCATAAACGTGCACGCCGACGTTTTGAACAAACGAAAACTTTATGACTCTTGGAGCGAACGGCGCAGCACGTGGAAGCGCATTTAACGAGACAATCACTTATCTGAGATTGTATATTATCGTGCCTTGTTTGCAATAAAGAAAATAAACATGAAAAGCTTCCTGTTGTAAACACTTTGTAGGAGCCTCACGGGAAATTGCAAGCAAAGACAATAAAGTACGAGACTTCGTTATTTTTCATTCATATCGTTATTCTGCTCTGCTCAATAAGTACACACAGTTGCCGGGATATATAACAATCGGGAGGTCTGTCCAAATTGAAAGTCTCTCGTGTGTTGCTTTAGTGCAAAGTGTGTGTGGGCGGGTGTTGGCACCTTTGGGGTTGACCGCAACGGGGAGCGCCGGCAGGTCTTCGGTGGGCTCTGACGTAGCAAGACTGTGGCAAAACAAAAACATGGCATGTTAGGGGCTAGCTACACTCAAATGTGGCTAGACTTTTTTTTTCTTACTGTTTCGCCACACTGGCTAAGAGGTTTGATGACCATCGTGACTTGCAGAATATTTTTCAGCTCGTGCATGAAATTCAAATTTGAAAATTTGAAAAATCAAAAATTTAATAATAATAGAGTTAGAAAATTTGACATGCACGCATTAAGAAAGGGAAATCACAGAACGTGATTTAAGAAAATGAATCACATTAGACCATCGTGACTTGCAGAATGTTTTTCAATGACATCAGCTCGTGTATGAAATTAAAATTTGAAAATTCAAAAAATCAAAAATTTAATAATAATAGAGTTAGAAAATTTGACATGCACGCATTAAGAAAGGGAAATCACAGAACGTGATTTAAGAAAATGAATCACATTAGACGCTGCCGTTTTGGATCATATGGAAAAGTAGTGAGTATTTTATTCACATTTAAATGACAATGAAGCAGAATATTTGCAAGCCTCAACGCCGATTCTTGTCTGTCTGAAAGACAATCTGAGCGCGGTGCGGGCCGACTACGTTATGAGTTTTCCAGCTTGGCGTCCGCGCAGCTGTTCTCCGCCGAGGTTTGTTTAGTGGCTCGGAGCCGTCTGTCAAATTTCAATGAATCTGTCAGAGGTTATTGGCTTGTCAAGCGCGCGCTGCATTTTAATCAAATCGAATGGCTTTGATAAGCCTTGGCTTTAATTGACACAGCCGGCGATAGATAAACCCGCCTCGATTCGTTCCCTCTTTTTTCCGTCCTCGCTGTCGAGGGCTCTCGTGGCGTTCTCGGCGGGCCCCCACACAGTGGAAAAAAGAAAATATCGAGTTGGGCACCGGCTCGCTTGAAGTGGTCACCGGGGGTCGTGTGCAAAAGGACAGCAACATCCTGACGTGGCCGCCGAGATGACACGTCTCTTTTCCGTCAAAGTGGCACAAGCGGCGCCCCCCGGAGTCAAAGGTCACGTAATGTGTGTTTGGTGGCACGCTAAAAAAAGAGGCAATTTGATGAGATGTTGTACACTTTTGCATCTGACGGGAAGCCAGTGAGTTCACTTTGAAGTTTTGTCCTGTTCTCTGGTGGCTTCCTCATAAATAATCCCAGTGACATCATTGCCTGGATTTGGGGCTTTGAGTTTAATTAGACGGTGGGAAGCCGCGGACCTTATGATGAAATTAAAAAACATACCACAAAAAGTTTGCTCTCTTTTGTTCTTGTTGTGTATCAATCAATTATTAAAATGTGGATTAAACCCCGGTGTTCTTAATGAGATAATGATGTTGCTGATGTCAGAGTAAATGGATATCGCCTATCAATCTTTGTGTATACAGTAATCCCTCGTTTATCGCGGATAATTGGTTCCAAAAACCACCCGCGATAAGTGAAATCCGCGAAGTACGGTCACCAACAAGAAGTACTGGGCAGGCTAACGAGTTAGCGGAAAGATGCTAATTCGCGATCGCGCTAACACGCGAAAACGGACTTCTAAAGGAATGTAAATGAACATTGGAGCAATACTACATTGTCCTAAAGGTTAGACATATGTTTCCTCAGTTTATTTTGACTTTTAAATTGTTTTTTAATTTGGAAAAAAAATCCGCGATGTAGTGAAGCCGCGATAAACGAAACGCAAAGTAGCGAGGGATCACTGTAGCATGGAAAAATTGTAAAAACAAAAAATATTTTGTAGGCAATTCTTCTTCTATTTATTATTATAATTATAAATATTTTGACGCAAACCTTGCAATGTCCAAAATATTGAATTTTTGTAGTAAAAAACATTTTTGTAGAAAAAGTACAAATAGGTAAATTTGTGAATGGTGAACTGTGAATATGTCGAGATTTTGGCGTAAGTAATCTGCTATTTACTGCACGAGTTTGACTTGCTAAACTGTGACTTTGTTGGTTAAAATCCATTGTGGCGTGTTTGCTCATTGAATGCCACATTTGCTGATATGCGCAAATGGCATTTCCTGTCCGATTACCGTCGAAAGCGCAAGGCGATTTGGAATCAAATATTTGAAATTGTAATGAAGCAAACGAGCGAGTGGTCAACGACGCTTGCTAATCCGCCGTGACGGAATGGGACATGATGTTACCTCCCTCGGGGTTCTAGCCAGACTATCACGTGGCACAATTTTTTTCCCCCCTCTAATTTATTTTAAATTTGTTTACAATGAGTACGATACTTAAAAAAGTATAATCCACTCACAATTGACAATATCAACAAATCCAAATAACGATCTAAATAGATACGAGATTGATTTTGTAATTAGGAGACCAAACAAAGTAGGCGATTCATTAAGTCCGTCGTTATTCCCATTAACGATCCGTTTGCTGTCAAGCCGTCCACCTGTCCCCGGCCTGGGGGTTGCTGGGTAATGTAGTCATCCACCGGGGATGTCATTAGACGAGACGCCACCTGTACTTCATCTTCCCCTTGCTACCCGCAGCCCCGAGACATTCCTCATTAGCGATTGGACCGCCACTCGATGAAAGCACGATCGAAATGTGACACTAATTAGCGCCAGCCACATAGATTTGCCATGTTTTCATTGTCCTCTGTTGAAGCAGCAAAAAACAAAAAAAGTGCAGGTTTTAATTAATTGCGCATCAGCAGGACAAAACTGTCAAAACAGCAAAATGATCACAAGGCAAATCTGGTGACTTACTTGCTCATTTTTAAATCCAGCAGGGATTCAAGCAGATGGTGCCAATGTGAACGCAGACATGATTTTTGTCTCCCATGCGAGGAAAAACAAATCATAGCCATGATATAAAACTGCATCAGGACATAAAACAGATGGAAAATAGCGATTGTTGAGTCAACAAAGTCTGTGTGGAGAAAGGGAACAGCGTAAAATGATGAACTTCTTTCATAAATCAGGCAACCTTTAAAGATGAACAACACACACAAAGTGACAACAAATCTTGCTGATTTACAAACACACGGTGTGAAAATATCAATTCATTATCAAAGTTCTTCATTGCTGGGATTGAACATGACTATTTTTTTCTCATTTTTCTCGCATGTTCAAAAAACAACAACAAAAAAAAAAGCTTTCTGGTAATTAGTCTTTTCCTTTTGTTTATATACGATGTTAGCATCCATTGTTAGCATACAAACTGTAGGGGACTTGGATAGGAGCCCTGTGGCACACCACTTCCAAGTGCTTGTGTCGCCTGTCTCATTTAAGAGTGAGAATCATGGATTTAAATGTCAGGTGAACAAATTTGTTATTCCTGAATAAAGAGGCAACATTTGCCCAAATTCAAGCAGCATGTCAAACGTTTTCTTATACTTTCCCGCTTGACAGATTGAATTACGTAATTAATAGCATCATTCGAACTTATTTCCCCTGTTCCACATTGGCCTTTTTCTGTCATTTTCTCATCTTTTATGTCTTTAGCCTTCAAGCGTTGTTATTTCAGCCATTTTTGTCCCGTGCTTCGGACCAATGAGCTGATTTCTGATGTATGACCTTTAGCTAATTGTTTTATGGCTCACTGTCGACCGGCTGCCCCTTGCCAGGGGATGCTTCGCCCTACCCCGCTAAATAATCGGCGTATAGATTTTAATAAGCTGGACCTCCGTTCTTTTTGTTGAAGCAGTCCCATTTTCACCATCTTACACCTCAAATGTCACAATTAATGACTCCTTTGAGAGATTTTACCTGGATTTCTCAACAAGGAAGTTTGCATGACAAGACTGATAAATGTGTTTGGGGTTTTTTTAATAGGAGAATAAATAGTGAGGGATGGTCGTGTTGGCTCGTCAGACGTAAAAAGTAGGAAAGCGTCATTATCACGATCATCAGGGAGGCTGCAGAATTGGAAAAAGATCTCATCTCGGGGGAGATAAAAAGCTTTTTTGAGAGGTGATGGTACACAGGCTGCTTTTGGGAAATAGTTCATCTTTTCCCCGCAGGAAAAAAGAAAAGCTTCTCTTCCGTTTCTGAGAAAGAAACGCTGATGGGTTCGAGCGCTAGCACGGGATGCGCCGCCTCGGTCGTGTCACACATACCGTCGGACGGCGGAACCTGAGAAAACCGATTCGATGATGTCGCCCTCACGCCTCGTATCCGAGCGAAGCTACGCCAAAACAGCAGAGCTGCAATGTCACCTAAAAAATGAAGCGTCACACATTTAAATGTGCGATTCACTAATTCAATATGTCTTAGATAGGAGCCCTGAGGAACACCTTCTTAACCTCTTATTTGTTAATTATTTGCCATTATTTACCTTGCCGGTGAAAAAAAATGAAATACTTTCCTTTAAAAAGCATTGACTTTCTTTTGGCCTGCCTTTTTTATAATTTGATTATTCTGATGGCTAGAGCGTGCAAGCAATTAAGGACAATAAAAATCTCTCTTTGCAGTCTTCACGACAACAAGACGATTAAAGTGCCGGTGATCATTTATGAGGTGCGGTAAATAAGCGGCTCGATAAGCCGCACGTATTCAAAAGGCTTTAATGAACCGCAATCGCTTCACTTTATGGGCTGGTTCTCCTCCCACTGACCTGCATCCTTTATCCAGTCCACATTGAGTCAATATTGATTGTACGTCTCCTTCTTTGTACACACAGAAGACACACGGGACACTTTATTAGGCACACTTGAACGAGGACTGACACGTCCGCGATATTGGCCGGCGGTGTTCCCGCCCGCCGTCGGAGCCGCGCGTTCTTTTGATATGCAAATCAACTTGCTAATTTGGTCGCAGGTTTTACCCGGGAGATTCGGCGGATCGCTACACGGTGGTCAAAGATGAAAAGTAGTAACCGCTGACATTTCTTTCATCTCCTCCAAAATGCCAGCGGCGACTCGGGCGGCAAAGCGAGTAAACGTTTAATTAATGAGTTGCCAGCGATCCACACGTACGCAGACGTCCTCTAAGTTGACACAAGAAAACAAAACTTGGAAGTTTCTGTCTCGCTGTGATTTGGTCATCGAGGGAATTACACTTGCTAGCCGGGTCGACGAAAACAAGCTAGCTTGATTTGACGACATAGGCGAGGGCTCCTTCTTGTTGCCTCCATCGTACAAACTACCGTATTTTCCGGACTATAAGTCGCAGTTTTTTTCATAGTTTGGTTGGGGGGGCGACTTATACTCAGGAGCGACTTATATGTGAAATTATTAACACATTATTACTTGATGATACTAGTATATCACTTCACATGTTATTTTCACACTAAACCGCATAAAGGCGCTCTAGGCCTGTGGAATAATTGGAACTGCAACTGACGATGAGTCTGACGTCAGCGCCGCATCTACTTCCGGAGTCAGTGGAGTTGTTTATGAGTGACACGGAGGACGAAGATTTCGATGGATTTAATGATTTGGAGTGACACAGATGGTTCGATAAACTTATTTATGTTATAGTTATTTGAATAACTCCTAATATGTTACATCAGGCACATTCTCAGTTCCTCTTTCATGTGTTTATGTAACATTAGCATACCGTACCGTTCAGCCTGTTGCCTATTAATGTCTGTTCTTGGTGTTGGATTTTGCGAATGCGACTTTTTTCCCCTTTTATTGTGCATTTTATGGCTGGTGCGACTTATACTCCGGTGCGACTTATACTCCGGAAAATATGGTAATTAAGAATTTGGAAAAAGTGTTTGCGAAAGCTGTCGTGTGTGCGATATCACAAAGAAAAGCTAATTTATGCGGAAAAGGACGGCTAGCATGTTCCAGAGTCAAGCGCGACTGTCGCTACAACCCACTGATGGACATGCCGGACGTCATTAGCGTCGGCCGGCCGGCGCGCCGATCCTTAACCTTTCGAGTTTCGCAGCAAAAAGTCATTTCCACGTTCTTGCTCATGTCTGCTATGAAATAGATCAGAATTATTCCAAGACCAATTAGCGGCAAAAGCTGCGTAAGGTAAAAGAGTCGACGACGCAGACATTGCAGAGTTTTCTGCATAAAAGCTGCGATGAGTCACCTCGCATATCATTTTGTGTTTATATATATATATATATATATATAATATTTGCACAGCAAAATATAAATGTATATATTATTATTTCATTTTGGCTTCGGGTTACCGGATAACTAATCGCGCATAACTTCGATCTGACGTGTGTGCGTGTCTTACATTTTTTTTCTCACTCCAGAACCTTGAGCTTTTGTTATTAGTTCTTATTTGTACACGTATTGAAATGCTTGCAGTTGAATGGCAGAACGGCGTTGCCACGGAAACACGTCAGTACCTGGAAGCTCGGACTGAACTTTGCTCACGGATTTGCTGTCATTAACACCCAACAATGAACATATTTGCTTTTTTTTTTTTTTTAAGGCCTTCTTGTCCAATCTGGCCAAGTTTGAGCGTGTCACAAAGTCGGCGTACATGTCAGCTCTGCCGCCGTTGCCGTGGCGACGTGAGAAAGAAGGACGCAAACGAGGCTCTTGACACTGGAGAGAGGCGAGGATGGGAGAAGACGTGTTACTTCTTTCTCCCCGAGTCGAGTGTCGACACAACTTTTTCTGTTTTCAAGGACTTATTTTATTTCTGATAAAAAAAATAAAGACTTAACGAATAAAGGCTGAATAAAACTGAAGAAAGGCGGCAGCGTCTTTTACGTATTTTAGTTGACTTCAGGGACAGAATTCGGTCGACTTCTAGAATGTATTTTCTTCTCAATTTTTTGGTTCAATTCCGAAATCCATTCCCTGAAAGTTCTGCTTTTTGGACACTTTTGTAAAATAAATATGCCCCCGACGATGATGAGCACTCAGAAGTCAATCATCTTGCAAATTTTAGGAATTTTCCACAAGACCCGTATCCCCAAAGCTCATAAGTCGGGTCATTCGTAAGTGGACGGGTAGACAACAACGATGTCGCTCGTGAAGGACACGCTGGGGTCGGACCCGAGTGGGTCTTTGAAGCTGACGGGATGCTGGCGACAGACGTGAGATTAAAGGCAGCCATTGTGCGATGGCGCCACACGGGAAGCGTGTCAGCATGCCCTTGCGGCCCCGCCCGCCACGTCTCCTTCAATCGTGTTTCTGACACTGGATTCTCTCCTGATGAATTTCCACAGGAAAGGGAATCCTTTCAGCCCATATGCTTCGATGATAGTAAAATCGGTGTTTTTAAAATATATTAAAATGCTCTTTGATTGGATTCGAAACGTATGTATTAAAAATGATGGTCGACCTCATTTTGTTTGTGATCACGACGGACCGCCTGCAGGAGAAAGCTGGCGAGCGTAGCCGTCGTCAATGTGTGCGATGCCAAAGCGCAATTAGCGTCCTGCGGCTGAGCCGCTTGAGCGCTCGTCAACCCGCTGAGTTTTCATTACAATCAGACGGCAACAACACGACTTTTCTTTTACACAGGGCAATATACTGTATACTGTACTTTTTTTTTTTTCAATGGGCCGGGGGACGTGCTGGCAGGGGAAGAAGAGCCTCACCTGGATGACTAAATAAAGACCAAAAATACATTTAATTAGTTTTGGGATTATTATTTGATAATTCAATTGCTCTTTAATTATGTTTTTTCAATTTGAAGTATTTATTCAATGTTTTATTTATTTCATGAAATTCTATTTTTAATGTAAAAAAAAAGTGTACCAAGGGCATTTCCAAACGCAAGTGAAAGATTTTCTGCGGAACTAAACGAAGCCAGCGTGACCGACGGATTGAATCAGGCGTGTGCATGTGTCGCCCGCCACTCCCACTTTAATGAAGCAGATGAGTGGACACCATCCAATTACAAGCCAAACATAACCTTGACGTTTGCAGTCACGTAGTTGCTCAAAAAAGTGACGGCTGGGAAAAAAAAAAAAGCGTGACTTTATTTCGGGATCAGTCAGCAAAGATGAAGTGCAAATGGCTAAAGATAGCCGCGCTATTTGAGAGCAGCAATTAAAAATAAATGAGAAACCAACGACGGTACCATCGTTCATGCTGCAGAAAAGTGGAGGTTGTGGGCAAGCTAATGTTAGCATGTGTTTACCTTCTGCACTTCAAGCCGTATCCTCTGCTGCATTTTCTGTACTTCTTAACCACGGGCAGCATGGACGCAAATTTGATCCAAGAGGAGACTGTGGGCATCTGTGGCAAAGTAGAGAGTGTGAAAATATAATACAAGTAAATGTCAAACAACAGCAAAAGAGAAATATGAGTGTTGGGGTGTACATGTTGGTTAAGGTGAGTTTTTATTCCAGAGGAGATTGCGGGCACATCCTCCTTGGGATAATGTGTCCCAATATTTTTGCTCAACTGTCGACTACTCCCAATACAGTCTGCGTGTCTAACTACAAGTGACAGAAAATTAATTTCTCCCGAGTGTAATGCTTTTTCTCCAATTAGCACTTCCTCACCCGTGTGTGCGCGTGAGACGCTAGTCCCAGGAAGGCGCTAATGAAGACGAACAAGCGCGGGAGCGAGTGAACTGATTCCGAAGTGAGTGACCTCGTTTAGATGATCTTCGCAAGGAAGGAGCAATCGCCAGAAGGTTCATCGATCTTTTCACTGTGACCGCCATCTTTTCTTCCCCAAAGCTAGCGTCACTTAGCTACGGTACATGAAATTTGGTAGGCGTGTCTATCACACATGGAAACGTCAGCCATTTTGTTTTATTATTCTTGCGTGCTTTTACTGTCCACATTCTTGCTGTAAAACTTGAATTTGTCCAGCGTGGCACCAATAAAATACTCAGAGAAAATAAAGCTTTAATTTAATTTTAATGAGCTTTTCCTGTGCAACAGCTGGTTTTTGATTGTGTTTATCACCTTGTGATGTGTTTCACAAGCATCCTGTCCTTGACGGGAAGCCGTCCGAGCGAGATCAACCGGACGTGATCTTTGGTCATCCAATGGCGAACGCATCCTACTGGGAAGCGGTTGCTAGGCAACACAAGTTGATTGGGTTATGGGGGAAGGAGGGACTCTGGCCGCCAATCGAAGTTTGTCTGAGTCGGGTTTTTCTTTTGCTGCCAAGAACTGTAATTCAGACTGACACTTTAGAGGTGCCACTCGTTGCTGCTCACCCGGGTGGGGGTGGAGTGGGGGGCGCTTCCTGGGGGTCTCCACAGGCGTGCGGGAACCCCCGTCCTACTCCTCACATCTTCTTAGATCAGATTGCTGTTGATTTGATCTCCTACTGGAACAAGCATGCGGCTCATCGTTGGCTCGCAATGTTCCATTTGTTTGCCAGTTAGATTGTGCAAAGAAATTATTTAATTTTGAAAGCAGATCTGGCCTAGAATGCAGAGTTTTGTTTTGGTTGTCTGTCATTTTATTTGGACTATCCCAGCAGTCATTGGGCAGTAGGGGGGGGACACCCTGGACCGGTTGCCAGCCAATCGCAGGGCACACTGCGACGAACAAAATGGATGGATGGAACATTATGAACTGGAGTAATGTTTATGCGGCGTGATGACATCATCATCCTTCAACTGCAGCCTCCGCGTTGAACCGAGATTGTGTACAGTGGTGTTTTTTTATTTTATTTTTTCTGACATGAATGGACAATAATGAATCCAACATGTCCACTTTTCCTGTCGTCAGAAGTGTTTTTTTTTTTTTTTACTTGTCGGCCTCCTCGCTGGGAGGTTTGTATTGTGGCGACCCCCCACTTCAGTGCTGTCCTACAAGGACAGTCACGACAGACCAACTGGTGTCGACGTCACCATGGAAACCGGGCGTTAGGACTAACCTTTTGCTTGAACTCAAGTGTTTCACATTCAAACAAGATCAGAGCATTTTTTTTGTTGTTTACAAAAATTTATTCCAACAACTTTTACAACACTTAACCAGATCCTCTACTAGTAATGATCAGAATAATCACACGAAATAGAACTTGAAATATATCTTTGAGCGTCATCTTTGTAAGGCTGTTGGCTCATTTTGAACACGAGGGATTTTTCCCTTGCCTTCGCTTAAAAACACGCACAAAAAAGGGAGGGGGGGGAATTCATGCTTGATGGCCAAACTAACAAAAAATGCTTGACAATGAGGAAAGGGGGGGGTGGAAATGTGAGCTGATCGTGTGCAGCATTGTAGGGCCTCTTAAATAGCCATCAGGGCAATTAGACAAAAAAAAAAGGTCGATGCAAGGTAGCGCAGCCGCTAAAACCGCTTCCTGTGTCACAAAGCCTGCAGAAGAGTGCAAAGCAGTCAGCACACACACACACAAAATAAAAGTCAAAAATTCACTTGCACTTTGTCTCGCTGCTTTTCCTCCACAGTTTGTCTCAGTGCACAATCAAAAAATTAAATTAAGTAAAAATGTCAAGCAGGACATTAAGAGCCACTCACTTGGCTGGTTTACATTCATATTATGCCGCGGTCAGGAGATGCTTGATGTGTGCTGTGTGTGTGTGTTGCAGAAGGCAAGAACATTTCTTTCTCTTATTTTAATCATGCATTTCATTTTTTTTTTTTAAAAAAACATTTTCTTTCTGAGAAAAAGTGAGAAAGGGAAGCACAGAAGTGGAACCAGAAGGTGCAAACTTCATGCGTCTCTCGCTAGGAACAACCATGTAACAAGTATTGATTTTGTTTGTAGTTTGCTCGTAAGCAAAAAAATAATAATTGGGTTCTTAATTTTAGCCGCTTCGTCTTGTTTCTTTAACGGTGATGATACTTGTTAGATGGTCAGAGAGAGGCGGGTGTTTTTTGTTTGCTTATTAACACACACACACAAACACAACATTCGCACTGAACAAGAGCGGAAGGTTTAAGCTCACTTGTGGAAGAAGAAAAGGACCCCAAACGTATTCAAGAAATCCTCACACTGAAGACATTTCAGCAAAGGGGAGAATGCGAGGAGAAAGGGAAGAGGGCCAGAACCAGAAGCCCAGCTTCCCTCTAAAAATATGACTCACCGGGAATTTCGGGGGGAGCCGTTTGAGCCAGTCCCCCCAAAAAGCCTCAAAGTCCTCCCCGTCCAGGAGGGCGTCAAAGTCTACGCCGCGCAAATCTACGTCCTCGAGTCTGCTGTGGATAAACGACACAACTACAGCAGCTTAATGTCACAGACGCTGATTGTCTTTTCAAGCATTTATTCCCCCTTGCAATTGACACACAAAACATCCCCATTTCTCAAGTAGTCCATAAAACGGCATCGTTATCAAAATATTCCTTTTAATGGCTTCCTTCATACATAAAGAAACACGAAAAGCGCTTGACATGTTTCAGTGAGGGTGGGGGTGCTACAAGTAAGTCAGCCGGCGTCCTTTGTTGTTCCTAACTCTCTGTCTGTACCTTTTGCCCAGCACGGCGGCCAGGTACTTCTTGACCGCCATCTGCTTGCGGTAGCGGCTGTAGCTGTCCGTGAAGATGCCGTCCGAGTGACGCTTGGACAGCGGCTCGCCGCTGTCGTCCAGCGCCTTGCCGCTAGAGGAAGAGACGAGCAAAACCGTGACGGGATTAATTCCCTTCAGAGCAAATACGACGTCGTGCAACAAACACAACCACGTTGACATCTTACCCGACCCGCTTGGCCATGAGAGAATTAAGATACTTCCTGGCCGACAACTGTCCCAACGCTTTCCTGTACGCTTTGTTGAACATGCCGTCTGCGTGCCTTTCCGTCCTGAGGAAATAAAATCCAAGGCCCACGTAAAAAAAATAATAATTAGAAAGGGCGGTGAATTTCTGGCTCGGTCCCGTCGTACCTTTTGTCGGGCGGCGGGTAATACAAGGAGAAGACGTCGTGGTCTTGCGTCCCCATGGCTGGAGTTCTCACCTGAAGCTGCTGCCCGTCGTAATCCAAAGACGGCAGCGAGTTCCCGTCTCCGTCGTACAATTCGCCCTCAAGTCTGCAAGCGACGGGAAGACGGAAACAAAAAAAGTCAATCCTTTATTATTTTATTGTTGTTTTTTTGAGCAGGTGGGTTATCCATCCAGTGGTCTGGCATGCGTGTAAATCTCATTACTGTGGCTGCCTGTCCCTGGTGGATGTTTGGAGGCCACTTAGTATGGATTTGTTGCCCGATCGGATCAACCGAAGGAAAAAAAAAAGATCAAAATAAGATTAAAATAGCCAAACAAAAAAGGTGGAATTTGGGGGTGAGAATTTTAAATTTAAACGAGTGCTGAAAAACAAAAAACAATAAAAAAGAATTAATATACTATTTTACAACATGTTAGAATATTTGTAAAAAATGACAAAATTACAAATGAATTTGCAAACTACAAAAATATTAAAAAGCACAATTCTGTCGATAAATACAGTATAAAAAAAGTCTTTAGAATAATTTCAATTTGAAAAATAACTGGAAAGTAGTGGGCTATAAATGTCATGCTCTAAAACTGTCTGGAAACTGCAAACATGATTTTGATAATCATCATACAAATGGCAGGTAAAAATAATGAAAGCTTTTAGAGATTTTTTTTGTTTTCTACATACGTGACTTGGGGAAAGGCGAGCCCCAGGTGCGATCCGCTGCCGCCGCCGTGGCGCATGAAGATGCCATAGATGAGCAAGGCGAGCGTCGCTTTGCTGGACATTTTGCTGCAAAAAACAAAAAGGTAACATGAGCTCAAGCACACTTTTGACATAGCTGGCCCAGCTTCAGACATGTTTATATTAAAAAAAAAAAGAAAGTGTGTCTTTTTGTTTGTACTTACTGGTGGAAGAGCCCGTGTGCACGCAGGCGTGAGATGCAAGCGCCTCTTCCTCTTGCCTCCCCCTCCTCCTCCTCCTCTCCCTCTCCTCCTTCTTCTTCTTCTTGTGGGTGTCTGGTGTCCTCCGTGGCGTGGCAGTGTCCTCCTCCAAACATTTGCGTGACAGACAACTTTTTGGGAGTGTGCGTGTCCCTCCTTCTGCTCTTGCTTTGGGCTGCTTTTTATGGTCGCCAAGGTGGGAGGGCGGGCGGGGGAGGTGCCCACGACATCAAGTCCCACTGGAGCTCGTCCGTCTGTTTGTCCTTCCGTCTGGCCGGTCCGCTTCATTTGTATGGATGTCGCTAATAAGCGGAGTGCGGGCGGTGGGGGTAGGTGGGGCGCTGTCCAAGTGCTGAAATGCAAAAAAAAAAAAAAAAAAGTCCCATGTTAGGATATGAGTCATCAAGTTTTTGTCAGGATATTAATAGTGTTGTTATTAATAATTTACAAGCACTGTCGAGTTTATGTAGCCCGGTAGGAGAGATAGATGCGTTTATGTAATACTATGTTTTGGCTCGTTTTCATAATTTGATTCATAATTGATTCAAATTTTTTTTTTTGTTATCATACTGCCTTGGTTTTTTATACGTGAACGTCTCATGCTCCAACAGCCACGCCTGAAGTCCTTTTTCCCCAAAAGTTACTGATTTCAAATTTGAGGCCATCAAGAGAAGTTCATTCGTTTCATGGCACTCCATTGTAAAGGAAATAAAGGAAAGTGACAGTAAAAGTGAAAGCGCAAAAATAGATGAATGTAGAAAATTACAATGAGTTCACATCATTACGAGATTACGGCGATTCTCAAAATGCATTATCATTCTTGAGAAACATTGCCTCCTAGCGGCCTGACAAGGAATGTGCACTTTATGGCCAAACAATTAGGTTCTCTCAGATCCACGTCACGTCTCCCACGAGACTATATTAAATGAGCGCTCTCCGTGTGCATGAATAAAAAAAAAAAACATTTTAACGACTCATTCAGTGTCAATAGATTGAAAATAAATAAATCTCGTGGAAGCGACGATTTGAGAAGTGCAATTTTAGCAGCGATGCTATTTATAGAGAATCGCCGGCGCTGGTGGCTTCGCTCTTTTCTGACAGTTGTACTAGCACGGAATCTCCATTTGAGGTCGCTGAAGCTCCACTTATGTCAACCAGCGTCCTTTAATCGTTGAGACCCCCTCCCTCCGTTTCTCTTTTGGATGCGTGTGAGCTCCTTCTGTTTCATTGTGCACGTTGTGTCCTCAAGCTGCAGCAGAGCAGAGCGGAGCGGAGCGGCAGCAGCGGAGCAGGCCCGGCCACAAATCTCGGCTCCGCTCGCCCTTCGAGGCCTGTGTCAGTCGGGACATGCTGCCGCCGCGCCGCGCGCGAGCGTCCGCGTCCAAAAGGAACGCGAGCACCAGCTGACGGGGAGCTGACTGGAGCATGCTGCACCCCATCAGCACATTGGTTTCTACTTAACGGTGCACGCATGCACGCGCGATGAGGGCGGATCGCTTCCGCTTGGAATAGCTCTTTTTTCCCCCCCTTTCTTTTTTCTTTTTCCATTTGTGTAACTGTCAGACAAGAAGAAAGGCGGCGAAAAGAAGACTCAAAAGGAAGGAAGGTAAGGACAAATGCAAAGTGGTCTTTGTCACGTGGGTGGGCCTGGCATCAACAAAGAAGTCATCAGTATGCAGCAAACGTGACAAAAGTATTGGGACACGCACACCCATTCCAGGCAATGCTACGCTCTGGATGGGGTACACAAACTGTGGCTCGGGGCCCCAAAATTGGGTTATTTGTCATTTATTTATTTATTTTGGGTCGCCAATTTTTGAGTGCTTTGTTCAAGTCAAGCAATATTTGAAGCTCCAACTGGGTGCCATATACATATATATTATTATTATATTCATTCAAGCTTATGAGAGCAATAGCACTTTTTCACCAAAGCCACCGAGATGGAAATGAATGAAGTGAGGACCTGCAGGCTATCAAAATTGAAAGTGTCAATTAGGCTTTTACTTTTACACGAATAGCCAAATTCATGCTACTTATTCAGCCTGAGTAGAAAGTGAGCACATTTTAAACTGGCACGCATCCAAGTTAGCCTTAATACAATTTAACATCAAAATATAGGAAGGCGCTCTTCCGTACAATTTAATTTGTGTTTGATTACACGTAGGCCTCCTTTCTGGTCAACTCCTCACCTTCCTTGGCTATTGTGTCTTTTGGGGCACGTTTGTATGCGAAGCAGAATAGTAGGTCGAGTTCCCTCGGGCTAACGGGATGTTGTTCCTAATGAAAATGCGTTCCAATAATTAGAGCGAGGCGGGTTTTTCTTGCCGTCCCACGGCTAGCAGCGCTCTTTGACGGAATCGACTGGATTTTTAAATGAAAGATCCTCCGGGGGAGCACATATTGATATTTTGATATGGATGCGCTAATTTGACTTGCATGGGAACCCTCACTTCAGTTAGTCTCAATCGCAATGTAGGAATTTGGCATTCTTTAGTGTTAAAAGTAATTTTCCTTAGGGAGGCGGAGCTTTAAATGTTGTGGTTTTTGAGTCCAACTGGTGGGTTGCCCCATAAAATGGGTCATCAGATTGAAACTCATTGTGTCATGATGAATGAGCTCAGTTTTTTCTTCTTCTTTTTTATGATCCTCTTAAAGCAAATCCTCTATTCTGGTAATCTTCCTTCTCGTTCCATCTGCTGAAGTTGGCACGTTTTTTGCCAACCGACCAACAACCCAACCTACTGTTAAGATTAAAGATTAAGATTAAAGTCCCAATGATCGTCACACACACACCTGGGTGTGGTGAAATTTGTCCTCTGCATTTAACCCATCCCCGTGTGATTTTAATCCATCCCCTGGGGGAGAGGGGAGCAGTGAGCAGCAGCGGTGCCGCGCTCGGGAATCAGTTGGTGATCTAACCCCCCAATTCCAACCCTTAATGCTGAGTGCCAAGCAGGGAGGCAATGGGTCCCATTTTTATAGTCTTTGGTATGACCCGGCCGGGGTTTGAACCCACAACCTTCCAGTCTCAGGGCGGACACTCTACCACTAGGCCACTGAGCTGTTGCCCCTAAAACAAGTCACAATCGTGACAATCGTTTTTTTTTTTGCTGATTTCGATGTTTACTTTTGCAGTAGAGCTGCGAGAACCCTGTGAACTCCCCCTGGCGCTCCTCCCCGAAGTCACCACTTGGCAAATTGATCTCAGAACCAAAATACGAGCACGCCAATTAACCCTCCGTGTCGTGGCTTGCTAATCGATCCGAGCTACACCCACCCCCCCCTTCTAGGCCTTCTTTACAAGCGTGTCAGAGAAGAATGCCGCTAATGCCGGAAGGAGGACCGAAAACCGCGCTGATGTTTTCAATCTGGCGGTGCGGTCGGGCACGAGGCCTTTGGCGACCACAGCAAAAAAACACACTGCAACTGTTCACAGCGACATCAGCCATCTTCAGTTTGATATTGAATGCAGAGCCTCCGTCGAGTCATGTCATTTTCCAAACCGTCCTAAGTTGGGTAGAAAAAGAAACTGAAGCGTAATTGAGAGCATTACGCAGCCCAGTGGCGAGCGGGACTGGTCCAAAGCGGATTTATGGCGCATATGTCCCAGTTGCCACATGGCTTACGGTTTTAGTGACAACAACAGTGATTTGGGAGATAATGTCGGGACACGCACGACATGACGTTTGATTTTAGGACACGATGTGTTACGAAGGCTGCGTTTTAATCCGATGAGCTGTTGCGTCTGTCACAGCAGGGCGCCGCCGCCATGGGCTGCGTCAAGAGCAAAGAGGACAAAGGCCCCGCCAGCAAGTACGGCGCGGACAACACTTTGCTGTCCGACCCCAACGTTGCCGCGGCGACGCCCCACGTGGGCCACTACGGGCCTGATCCCACCCAGCTACAACCCGGTCTAGCACCCTCCGCCTCCTCCTGTTCCGGAGCCACCAACTTCAACTCTGCCTTCACGCCCTTCGGGGTGTCTTCGGCCGGCATGACCCCTTTCGGGGGGGCGTCGGCCTTCACCGGCCCTGTGTCCAACTCCTTCACAGGTTCTGTCCCAAGTAAGTCAAAACATCAAGCACACTGGTGCCTTGACAAGAAACGATTCAGGCTGTGTGTCTCGATACTTTTGCGCGTTGAAGGCGGCGTGACCTTCTTCGTGGCGCTGTACGACTACGAAGCTAGAACATCGGACGACCTGTCGTTCAAGAAAGGCGATCGCTTCCAGATCATCAACAATACGTACGCTCGTGTCCCCCGTAACAAGCGTGCGGCCTCACCAAGCAAAGCGTAGCGCTTGATTGGCGGCCCGTTGCCTCCGCAGGGAAGGAGACTGGTGGGAAGCTCGCTCCATCACCAGCGGCAAAAATGGTTACATCCCTAGCAACTACGTGGCCCCCGCAGACTCCATACAGGCGGAAGAGTAAGTCAGCTGTGTCAACGGCTAGCATCCGCTAGCAACTAGCTCATCTCTTCATCACCAGGATTAAATAGCTTATCGACTTGTCTGTCTGCCCAGGTGGTATTTTGGTAAAATGGGCCGGAAAGATGCGGAGAGGTTGCTGCTGAATCCAGGGAACCATCGAGGGACGTTCCTGGCGCGAGAAAGTGAAACCACCAAAGGTGACGACATGGTCGTCCACTTCCTGCTTTCGTTTCACGTTAATCGTATCCCGACGGTCTTGCTGTCCAGGTGCTTTTTCGCTCTCCATCCGCGACTGGGACGAAAGCAGAGGCGACAATGTGAAGCACTACAAGATCCGCAAGCTGGACAGCGGCGGCTACTATATCACCACGCGAGCACAGTTTGACACTTTACAGAAGCTGGTCAAACACTACTCGGGTAGGCCACCACGTGCTAGCACCACAAACGTAGGGAGACGTGTCAAGAAACGTTTTCCCGTCCGATATGGCAGAGCACGCCGACGGCCTCTGCCACAAGCTGACCAGCGTTTGCCCCACCGTGAAACCTCAGACGCAAGGTCTCGCCAAGGACGCCTGGGAGATCCCGCGAGAGTCCCTTAGATTGGAGCTCAAGCTGGGCCAGGGCTGCTTTGGAGAAGTCTGGATGGGTACGTTGGAACGCAAACTTAAACCGAGCGCTGCACCGATGATGGCACGTTAGCGAGCGCTAACCATTAACGGCCGTTGTCGCCCGTCACCGCCAGGCACGTGGAACGGCACCACCAAAGTGGCCATCAAGACGCTGAAGCCGGGCACCATGTCGCCCGAGGCCTTCCTGCAGGAGGCTCAGATCATGAAGAAGCTGCGGCACGACAAACTGGTGCCGCTCTACGCCGTCGTCTCCGAGGAGCCCATCTACATAGTCACAGAGTACATGGTCAAAGGTACGTGCGCACGCACGCACGTTGAGGAGGGGGCTTCTCCTTTCCCAGTCGGGAGCTAAACTGATATCCCGTGAGAGCGTATAGCGCACGATTGCGTTTCCTGTGCTCTATTTTTAAACGCATCAAGCCCGAGCCTGCCACGTTCAAGAAGTCAACCCTCCCACTCTGCTTGTCTTTTCTTTTCTTTTTCCCAGCAATGTCCCAGGGAAAAATATTCACGGACATTTAAATTCAGTTTGCTTAGAAAAATAGGACCTGGCGGGGTTTTTGCTTGGGACCTTGAAGGGTTTACGTGCATTTGGTGACATGACACTGTTCTCCTCTGCTGCAAATTGGGAGAGACAATAAAACGAGCTTCAGTGACTATGACATGCTAATAAGAGCCCCGCATAGCGGTGGCACATTTGTATGCATTCACTGGTCGCCCTTGCAGCCATTTTAGGAATAAATTTGATTTTTTTATTTTATTTATTTAACAGGCAGCTTACTGGACTTCCTCAAAGAAGGTGACGGAAAGTTCCTGAAGCTTCCCCTGCTGGTGGACATGGCCGCACAGGTGACATCACGTTGTAGTTTAGTTGATCTTTGATTTGATAACTTCACAATGGCTCACTCACGATTTACTTGCTTATTAAATTTTTCTAAGATTGCCGATGGCATGGCGTTCATCGAGAGGATGAACTATATCCACCGAGACCTGCGGGCCGCCAACATCCTGGTGGGCGACAACCTGGTGTGCAAGATTGCAGACTTTGGTCTGGCCAGGTTAATCGAGGACAACGAGTACACGGCGAGGCAAGGTGAGGGGGAAAATATGCCACCACCAATCAACATTTCGTGTCAAGCTCTTCTAATATGGAATGAAAACTCCACTATGGCATTTGGAGGAAATTGAAATGGCCCAATAGAGTTAAGGTTCCAGAATAGGACACTTGGGCGCCCTCCAGTGGAGCTAATGTCAATCACGTCCCATGCAGGAGCCAAATTCCCCATCAAGTGGACGGCACCGGAGGCGGCGCTGTACGGACGCTTCACCATCAAGTCGGATGTGTGGTCTTTCGGCATCTTGATCACCGAGCTTGTCACTAAAGGCAGAGTGCCCTACCCGGGTGAGAACCCCTCCCATTGGATAGTTCATGAAATTAATTTGTGCTTTGACTCTGATAAATAGTCACTGATGGATTTTCACATTTGAAATACAGTACAAAAACATTTGGACATTTTTATGGTTGAAATTACTGCATCATGTGTTAAAAGTTATATAAATGTGTTGGTTCATTTTTGTATATTTAATCTACAGCTATGCATCAGTTAATCGCTGTAACCCAACGACTGGGACACAAAGAGTGCAGCAAAACATGTAGAGAGACAATATAACAGTACTCACATTCATGCGACGTCTCCTCTGCAAAGAATGACTGATATTAGTGACGCACTGAGGAGCTGAAAGGAGTGGAGAGAGCTTAGATGGCTAAGGCGGGCAAACCTGAAAGACCAGCATAATGGCATTCAGTTGTTGGCGTGTGCCAAAAACTATTAATTTTAAATGCATTTGAAGTCATTGCTGTAAGTTTCCATGAAGTGCAAACAATTTGTTTTTGTTGTTGCAAACCGAAAGATGTTTTTCTCACCTCACCAATCGGGTGATGGGCTGGCTTTCCCTGCAGGTATGGTGAACCGCGAAGTCCTGGAGCAGGTGGAGCGCGGCTACCGCATGCCATGCCCGCAGGGCTGCCCCGAGTCGCTGCACGACATGATGAAGCTGTGCTGGAAGGAGGAGGCCGACGAGCGGCCCACCTTTGAGTACATCCAGTCTTTCCTCGAGGACTACTTCACTGCCACGGAGCCCCAGTACCAGCCCGGGGAGAACCTATAGTATGGATCACCACGGGGGGGAGGGGGGTACTGTTAAGTTGGGCATCAAGTTGCATAATACCCTCAGCAATCTCGCTGCAGCCCGTAGCTGCAAATTTGAGATTCGGCTCGATTTGTTGCCATGTTTGACAAGGTAGGCGGATAAATTATGCATTGGAAGCATCAATTATGAATAAAGCTGGAATGGAGAGTCCCGCCGGGGACGGACGGCCTTCTGTCCTAGCATGTTGTCCATACTAGGTGGTTGCTTGCTTTCAGAATAACTACGCATTCAAAGGCCTTTCAAAGTCAGACGTGCTCACAATGGCAACTTTTTCATTGAATTGTATCTTGTTGCTTATTAAAAAAAAAAAAAAAATGCTGCACATTCTGACTAAACCTCTTCAACATATGATTGAACCTTGCAGCTATCTGCAGTACGTGTACGTCAAGACAAGCAAGATACATGAACTTGTTTATGTAGCCATCGTGGGAATAACCTTATTAAGCTTCGAGATACTTTTTTTCATGTAAGCTAACTGCAAATGATCAAAGGGGAAAACTCACCATGGGAATTTGTACAATAAAGGAATGAGTTGGACTTGGTTTGCTTCACACTGCCCCCTAGAGGAGAAGGAACACATCTACGGATTACTGCAGCACGTCAGCTAAAATTGGTAGGTATCGTTTCCAATCTTCATCATTTTGCTTTCAGAAGCCGTTTCTATTATTTTGACACAAATCACACATTGCTTGCCATTTATAGATGCTAGACAATAATAAAAAAAAACACGTATGCAAATCAAAGCCCACCGCACATTTTATTTAAATAACATTTTCAATACGATACAATACAACCCACTTTTAAACATGAGTACAAAGGAAGGTTAGCTTATCTGCTTATTTTTTTAAACACGGCTTGAAAAGCGCAACATTATGGTTTGCCGAATGACTTGAGTTTAGTCGCCAAAATAACCGGAACCACATAAAATTCCCTTACATGATTTGACAGCCAGGCTATCTTAAGGGCAGCCACTTTCAAGCACTTACATATCACCTACATTCTTACCCTTGAACAAAAAAAGAATAATATTCCAACAACTTACTGAGTAGGAGGAGGAGTCTTCTTCAGTTCTGTCTGCATGACTGTCTCCTTTGCAACATGTACTTTATGAGGTGTTTATGAGCCTTTTTTTGACAATTTCTGACTAAAAAAGCAACAGGTCTCACACAGCCATATCCATCTTAATGGCCGGGTGCGGGTTGTAGTCCACGATCTCAAAGTCGTCGGCGCGGAAATCGTCAACGCGCTCCACTTTTCGCAGGATCTTCAGTTTGGGGAAGGGGCGGATCTCCCTCTGCAGCTGCCAATCAAGCGAGAGCAATGTTAATGAGAATCCAGGCAGGCTAGAGACTGATTGGGTGGCTTTCCGAAGGCTACCTGCACTTTCAACGGCTCCACGTGGTTGACATAGATGTGGGCGTCGCCCAACGTGTGGACAAAGTCGCCGGGCTGGAGGCGCGTGATGTGCGCGATCATGTACGTGAGGAGGGCGTAGCTAGCGATGTTGAAGGGCACGCCCAGGCCCATGTCCCCCGAGCGCTGGTACAGCTGACAAGACAGCTCGCCATCGCACACGTAGAACTGGCACAGGGCGTGGCAGGGCGGCAGCGCCATCAGTGGCAAGTCTGACACGTCACACAATCAAAAGGATACGAAGAAAAAGTTGAGCACGGTGAACAAAATTTGTGATTTGTGGATAAAAACAAAATCTACAGCATGCAAGTGTGTACTTGGTGAGTTTGTCTGCACCTTTAGCGTTCCACGCGCACATGATGATACGTCTGTCCTCTGGATTACTCTTAATGGTGTCGATGACCTTCTGTAGCTGGTCCACGCCTTGCCCTGTGTAATCTGAGGCACAAAAAAGACAAAATTAAGCCCACGCAAGGTCTGTTGAGTCACTACAAAGTCTCATTAAAACTATTATTTAAACAGACACGAGGCCATCAGCATCTGGATGTCTCCCCCCTAAAAATTAAATAGATATTTATAATTTCAACTGCTACCACCACCACTGAAGGAAACACTCATGGGAGGCTCTAAAGAATTTAAAAAGTTACGGGAGCGGTACCGGCGTGCATGTTTGTGTACTCGGCGCCGAAGTGGCGCCACTGGAAGCCGTAGACGGGGCCCAGGTCGCCCTCCTCGCGCTCAGTGAAGCCACACTTGTCCAGGAAGCTACGCGAGCCGTTGGCGTCCCAAATCTTCACGCCTTTCTCCGACAGCTCCTTGGAATTCGTCGACCCCTGGCGACACAAATCATGGAACATCCCACCGTTGATAATGAGATATTGACACAATCACACCAGCATCCTGTCAATCATTGCACCCCCCCCCCCCCAAAAACCAAATCATAACATTTATCTTGAAATGGGTATCATTGAAATGCAACTTTGAGATGATAATTAAATGTTTTGTTTGTGGTGTGGTTGTACAGGGAGGATTTAAACTATTAATACAGACAACGTTAAAATTACTCAACCAAATATACTGTCATATAAAAAAAAAAAATTCTAATGAAATGGCCATGTCTGCCTTAAACAAACAATAGTTTACTTCCTCTCGTAGACCCACCTTGATAAACCAAAGCAACTCTTCAAGGATTCCTTTCCAAAATACTTTTTTGGTTGTCAGCAAAGGAAATTGATCTATAAAGCGAAACAGGGGGGCAAGTTAGCAACAAAAACAGCAATGGGTTGAAAAAGAAGCTTGTGTTCGAACGAGCCTTACTTACCGCGGAGGCTGTACCGAGCCTGGGCGCCGAACACAGAGATGACGCCGGTACCGGTTCGGTCTCCCTTCTTGCGGCCATGCTCCAGGATGAACTCCACTTGGTTCAGATAGCCCCGTTCGTCGCAAAGTAAACCCGGTAAGCTCTTCTTCTCTTCCTGTGGGTTATTTCCACTGGGTTCCCCGCTTGGTTGGTCCATCGCGGAGGGCATTTTGCTTACGAATGGAAGAAAGTCGAATAAAAATGTAAAACTATCACTTGTGTTCTTGAATATGTCGCTGCAGAACTTCCCTCCTCATATGCAAATCTCGGGTACCAGCCAATCGCAGAGCGAGAAGTAGTTCCTTGTTTGGGGTGAAGTCTCGCGAGAAGACAAAATGGCGCTTGCCATAAATATCCGGTTGAACTTTATTTAAACTAAACAGTTACACTTGAAAAACTCTGAGATTCCGCGTTTTTATTCTAACATCATGCAGTCATAAGAGAGAATTTTAACTTTCAATTTTAACTTTTATCAGCTGTAATTTTAGTGAATCATCTTCGTTTTAAGTTTTCAAAGGCACTTAGTCTACAAGCTCCAAAGCTGCCACAAGATGTCGCTGTTTCGCAAGTCTAGTCTCTTCATTTGGTAGTGTTTGATCAAATGAAAACACTGCTGTGTGTAGATGACATGTGGATTTTTGTTTTGTTTGAGTGCTTGTTTCTTACAACGTATTCTTACAACTGCACGCAGAGGCTTCTCTAGCACGTGCAAGGACTCAAAGGCGTCATATGGTAATATGCAAGTGCATTCAAAGTCTCATAAAAGCCTACATAAAAAGTGTAGACAACACACTAAACAATTCACACAACTGTAAAAGCAAGCCAATGGAAAATCAAATGTGTAAAACCACAGGAAGTGTGCAGGAAAATGTCGCTCGATCCGTGTTTAGTGAAGCCTTTTAAGAAATTAACTGTAATGAGCACCAGATTTTGAGGGAGCATGGCGACGCGATTGCCATCACCGCCTGGTAACCTAATCTCATCTCCGGCTGATTTGGAGCAGTGTCCCCCCCAGGGGTGCGGGGGCAGGAAGGAGTTGAAAGCACCTGGTGGGAGAGTGATGCTCTGGAATGGGTCAACTCAGCCTGCAGGAGGTGGGCAAACGTTTGCGCTCGAGGAATATTTTTCATTTTTGAAACGAACAGATGGGCCAGCTCATTCGTGGATGAATAGAAAAATCAAAAGTAATTAAAATATGAGGAGACAAATGTTTAATATTCCATATTTTAAAAATATTTTAAAAATAATTAGAAAATGCATGTATGTGCATGAAAAACAAAACATACGTTCATGTTTTCTAATGTTAAAATTTAACTTTCACAAACATATACACGTTTAAACCCATTTTCAACAATATATCTGCCTTTCATAGCTTTTGACGAACTAATAAATGTCAAACACCGAATTTCCGTTTTGGACTTTAATTTTGAAAAGAACACCGGAAGTTGTAACGCCTCGCTTGACTTCTCCTCGCAGTCAAGAGACAGCGAGAGGAGACAGAACCAGAAACATCCCATCAGTGCCGCAGAAGTCGAAAGCATCAGAACGATGGGATTTCAACGACAAGTGTAGATGGCTATTACCTCTTTGGTTTGATTTTATTATTACTGTTATTATCATTTTAAGGAATAGTCGTTCGTAAACTTGGGAAACTTTTACTTTTGTTCCACTCTGTACCTGATGCTGAGATGCGCATGAAGTGACGGACAGCGATCCTCGTGTCTTCTTCTGTCCCAGCGAGCTATCAAAACGCAATGAAAGGTAATATTTCCCTTCATCGTGATCATCGTCATTATGTGGCATCAGTCTATTTACGGTACATTTGCATTTCGACTTTTTAGGCACTTATTTGGGTAAATTTTTATTTCTATTATGTGCAATACATTTCACTGAGGTCTGTAGACTTTTTCCGTGTATTTACGGGCAGCGTTAATTTTCCAAATGTGCGAAATGTTACAGTGATTTACTGTGATTTTAACTCAAAACTTTTGAGTGATTAGTTATTGGTGTCTGAAAAAATGCACGCTAGCATTGTTAGCACCTTTTCTGCAATAGTGCCACAAAGTGATGCATTCTTGACATCACTACGAGTTTCATAGTAAAGTGACTCTCCCTCCCTCACCAAGACATCTCATCAGTCCCTTCCCCATGAGACCCCCCCCCCCCCCCCCCCCCCCCCATTCACCCACACACAAACCATCTGTTTACCATTAAACCATAATGTTCTAATCCTGGTCTTGGGTTCCAGCACACACATAGAGATTTTTACAATCTTAAAAGATTGTTTGTCATCACAATGTATCATGTAAACATTTCAGTTTCAGACAATTTATGTGACGTGTTTCTGATGTCTTGCAGACGATTTTGCAGACGAGGAGGAAGTACAGTCTTTTGGATACAAGCGCTTTGGTGAGGAAACTTCTCCGGGCCACATTTTCTGCACCGATACACGCAATATGTATTTTCTGATCCACAACTTCTCACCAGGATGCTCCGTTGCAATGTTTGGAGCAAGGTCAAATATTCTTGTCATTCACACAATTGGGGTTCACGCTTCGGCGGCGTTACGTCTTTTGGGGGAGGTTGTCAGAGCCAGAGGAGCCCTCAAACGCTTTTCAAACGCATTCCCTGTCATCCGAGTCAGCCGAGGAGGAGCATCCTGTTTGTTTTTGCCAACCACAGTCGGAGCCGCGGCTTAGATTAGAAAGCCATGAGGTGCGCGGGGGAAGTCTTTTATTCTGACAAACTCTGGACAGGATTGTTTTGCTTTGCTGTTGTTCCTCCACCTCCGCAATTTTCAGCCTCCGAGATCTACGATTAGGTCGGCGACCGCGCTAGGTTCTCATTCTCTATCTTACCCAAACATCATGCAGAAGGTATGCGCACATGAGGTAGATTTACGCAAATGCACAGAAAGACATTTGTATGACTTGCATGCCAGATGAAACACACACACACACACACACACACACACACACACACACACACACACACACACACACACGCACACACTGTACGTGCACTGAGTGAAATCATCTGGCAGGCCTGGACGGCTGCCATGGTACTCAAGGTCCAAATGTGTTTGTTATTCTCTGCAGGGGGCGTCGTTGAGGTAAAACGAACGCTCTCCACCTGACTGAGCCTTTTCATATACGTCGCACGCTCAACCTGCTCAGCCATTTGGAAATGAAAATGTTAACACACCACTCACTGCAACTGCGTGGAAGAAGAGGGCTTCTTATTAAGCCACGCCCACTTAGACGATCAATCAACATTTTCTGTCGTACTAAGAAATAATAAATACAGTAATCCCTCGTTTATCGCGGTTCCAAAAACCACCCGCGATAAGTGAAATCCGTGAAGTACGGTCACCAACAAGAAGTACTGGGCAGGCTAACGAGTTAGCGGAAAGATGCTAATTCGCGATCGTGCTAACGCGCGAAAACGGACTTCTAAAGGAACGTAAACGAACATTTGGAGCAATACTACATTGTCCTAAAGGTTAGACACATGTTTCCTCAATTTAGAAGTTTTATTTTGATTTTTAAATGTTTTTTTTAATTTGGAAAAAAAATCCGCGATGTAGTGAAGCCGCGATAAATGAAACGCGAAGTAGCGAGGGATTACTGTACAAAATAAAATAGAAACAATATATAATAAGAGTATTACTCAACAGCAAACATTGATGCTACGAAGCCCATCGGGTTCTATAGCACGGATATTCGCACGTCAAAAATCATTTTATTCTTGCCGACCCCTAAAACGCAACAACTCGTCCATCCAAACATTCTGTCGTGTTGTTCCCATCACTCAGCAGCATGATGAGTTTAACACAGGCGATCATGTGATGCTCAGCCGTGTTTGATGGCGTGCCAGGAATTTGGGATTCTCTCTGCAGTGGTTTTGTGGTTGTCTTTTCTAACATACAGTGTTTTGTTGTGGTCTTCTTTAGTTCTGCCTCGCGGTTGTTTATACATTTGAACGCTTTAACTCGTTCACTGTCAGACTTTCCCGTTGCCGTACTCGCCGGACAGCGGAAAAAAAAAAAAAAAACAGAAACGAGAGAGCAGAAACAAATCCTGTTCAACGTCAGCCGCATGTCTCGTATGTCATATTTGGGTGTGAATGTGTGTAAACAAAAAATGAGATGATGTACAGCCCGGCGGCGGGGAGGCGAGACGGGAAGCCGACGAGGCGATATTTCATCCCGGGGAGACGGGAAGGGAGTCAAGTGGGGGAAGCTGGAAGAGATGCAGCCGCTGTCGGAGGAAGTGGAGCCATCAGCTCCAGGCTGACAAGATTAGAGATTGGACGTTAAAAGAGTCAGCTGGAGCGAGACACCCGGGAAGGAAGAAACAGGAAGAAACCTGAGATAAAACCGTAGTCTGTCAGTCGGCAAAGAAGGCAAAAACCAGATGAGTCAATTGTTTCCCGTGTGGCCTTCCTCTTCTTTCATATTTTCTTTTGCGACTGATGAAAAGCAGCACTCACGAGCTCTCCCGACCCACCGGGCCTCCGTCTCTGCGACTCGCATTGTAACGACCTCGCTGTCCTTGACGTGACCCGCATGCAGATGTCAGGGGAGCCGTTGTTTTTTTTTTTTTTTTATCCCTTCCAGGGTCTGACTCATCGATCTGGTACAGCGGGAAACAATCCGAGGCACCTGTGTTCTTTTAGCGTCTCCTATGGAAATGCGATAAAAGTGTTGGCAAGCTAGGACTCGTACTCGGTGCCTCACCTGACGTAATGGCTTTATATTTGCGAGCACTAAAATGGCTTCCCAGCAGCAGAACACACAGACGCACTTTAACAATGGATTTGGGGATTCGTTTTCATTTTACTACAAAAATTGCCAGGCCAAAATCAACGCTGGTTTGGAAGCTGAAAAGTTCTGTCCTGAGTGTTCTGGTGTGGGTTCATCCGACATGCTCGTGCTCTTCAAGGTGGCGCCGCACAGTTCCAGCTCGCCTGCCGTGGTTCCGATCGGGAAGGCCCCGCCCCCTCGTTGACTCCCAGACCGCAGACATGCCAGGCCACCCAGAAGGCACCCACGATGCCTCTTAACTTTTCCATCGTCGCCCGGCCGGTCGCTCGTGTTGCTTTTGGAAGCTTGGCCATGTCATTGAAGGTTCCGCGCTGGGTCCGAGTTGTCGTCGGTGAGACATCCGTAATGATGCCACCGTCTGCTCTAAACACTTTGGCCGGTCTTTTCTGCTACTCCACACGGCCGTGAATTCTCACTTATCATTTGACCTCATCTTCTTGTCTTGAGTGGACGACAAGAGCCGAATATAAACTTTTTCGCTCGGTCACATCCGAGTTACTCAACTCTGCGTGATTCTTTTATGACTTCCTGGATTCCGCAGCAGGAGAGGAACTGTAGCTTGGCATGTTTACATTCGCTTGGAAGAACATGAAAAATCGAGATGAGTCAGCTATTTGAACTCCGTATCTTGAATAGAAAATTGTTCCATGCTGGACTCTGTTTTTGGACACGGAGGTAGCTTGCGTTTAGCATTTCGAAGGCCGAGAGAAACGGGTAGGTTTTTTTTTTTTCTTTAATGTAAAGTCCCTTGGTGATTCAAGAAGCTGAACTTGATCAGAAGAACAAAATGTTTCCATCAGCCAAGCCATGCCGCGAATTTGGCTTTTTCCTGGGGAGGAGGTCGTCCTTTATTATCCCAGCTGCTCATCAGAGCGACCATGTTATTTATTTGATTCCATCTTAGCGACATGAAGCTGTTTATTTGACTTTGAAGCACTTGCCTCGGCTTTGGCTGCATCGGGACATTTTTCACTTTTTTTCGATTGGGACCGTTGCCTTCGAGATGGTCTAAGTTGCCTTTTGGACCACAAAGATGTTTTCCAGGCTTTTGTACCTCAAAGTTAAAGAGTGGAAGCCGCGAGAAGAACAGCAGCTTTTGAATTATGTTGTTTTTAGTCGATTAAATCATCCCGAGTCGGCTTTTTATGCTGACCTCGTTTTGCCGGTATCGCATTGCGTTCTGTGTTGTCGTTTTCTAGATGCTAATGAGGCGCTTTTCAGCCAGTAGGCCACACACACACACACACACACACGCACACACACGAGCCTCGGAGTGTTTCAACTGCTATGTTTTGCTTTGTAACCGAAGCCCGAGTCACTCGGCGGGCCCCCCAAATCCCCTCCGCTTCCCGATCCCAACTCCGCTGTTGATGTAGTTTTTTGGAAAGTCGACTTGTTTGTCTTTCGAAATCTTTGCAGAGCCCAGCGAGGCCTCCTGGCTTGAGGGAGGTGGCGGACTGAAAATGGAGCGAGGGAGTGTTGGATGCTGCTGGGATGCTTACTAACTTTTTATTGATTGATATTTTTTTGTGGCATTTTGTGTCAACATTCTGCTGCTCTAACTGCATTTTTTGACACAGCTTGTCCAAAAGACCTTGTACTCGTCTTCCTCGTTCCTTAACTGGATGATGTCACAATCTTGGCGAATCTCGTCTTGATGACTGTAACAGGCTTCAACAGCTCATCCATCACAGTGTTCTATTTCTTACCTTCCAGAGATTTAAAAAAATATATAAAAATCGGCGTTCTCTGGCAGTCGTTTTTTTGACGCTCACTCGCAACCGCAAGCCCACTTGATGCAAGCGTTTGGTTTCCATCAAGCTTCATAAAAACGAAGCCACACTTTTTTTTTTTTTTACTAAGACCCCAGAGCCCTCCCATGAACTTGGAGGAATTTGGACCCTAATTCCACGTTTCCTCTCATTGCGTCATTGGCAGGTAGAAAGAAATGATCAACTCCATTCAGCAAGTTCTGACCAGAGCGTCAGAACTGAGAAGCAAAAATGCAAACCACTAGTCCACCAGTTTGGGAATCCCGGTTGTGGCCAATTCTACATACGTGGAAGCTGTCTTTATTTGGAGTTTGTTTTTGGAGCGAGGCCACCCTGCGAGGTCACCGAAAGTCAACCGTGCGAGTCGATGCGCGCACACACAAAACTGACATGCCATTGTGAGGCAGCGCAGGCAGAAAACCAAAATGTGTATGAGTCATCATGGGGGCCTCACAAACTTGCCAAATGTTGCGCAATCCCCCCACGTTGAGGTCTGAGGTTGCATAAAGTCGGACTGGACGTTTACTCGCTAATTCAATTACTTTTCATTGTCATGCTGGCCTTAATTCATTGATTTGTCCTTTACGACTCGATCCGGCTCCTGCATGTCTGTTGAGGGCGTTATAAGGGAGGCCCGGCGCTTGTGACCTCATCGCTTTTATTACCGCGGAAACCCTGACAGCTATTGCCGGTAAATAAACGTTTGAAATGAATAAATTGCTCCTCCTGCGCTTAAAGGTGAAGCAGGAAGTTAAGACTCGTGGTCGCCCCCTAGCGGTGCAACTCCTTGGCCCTGAAACCCCGCCAACATTTTTTGAAATCTTTTTACTGGCGCTGCACACGGGGGGAAAAAAACAGCATTTGTGTAAACAGCTTTGCGGGGGAGGAGTTTGTTTTGGTGTCCCCTTGCCCCTTCGCCGCCCGGGAGGGGGGGGGGGGGCAAAGGGGAACCGTTTCATGTAGACCCCAGGCCCTCGTATGTCCAGATGTGGGAGTCGTGCTCATGACACAAAGCTCGTGGCTGCTTTTGGGCTTTGCTTGTCTTTGTGTAAAAGCACAATGTAATGAATTGCATTCCCCCCCCCCCCCTTCCCCTGCCCCTCCCCCGACAGCCATCCAGGAGGGCACCCAGTGCACCAAGTGTAAGAAGGAATGGGCACTGAAGACCTCCATAGCCTTGCTCTACGTGCTGTGCACCCTCCTCACCGTGGCCGTCGCCGTTCTCGGATATAAAGGTAAGATCCAGAATGTTTCACTTGAAATTGGATCGCCGTTTTTTAAAGAAGAATTCTTGTCCATCGCTGGCGATGTTTCTTGAGCTTCGTTGAAAGACAGTGAAACAGCGGTGGGGAAACTTATCGCTGTGCGGTAAAAAGTCAAGCTGGAGTCAGCAGTCTTGGCCCGGTACAAAGGGAACAAAAGCCAACCTTCCAAAAGCTTCCTAATAAACACATTTCATTTGCTTCGGTACCAGGAAGAGAAGTTAAAGCGGATCGAGCACGCCTGCCTTGTGTCCTTTGAATCCACCAAATTGTTGCGAGGCCGGGTTTGACCTTTCAGGGAACTGGACTCTGAATGCCCCGACCATAATTGTCATAAACATTACCATATGCATCTGCCCCGCCCCTTGTATGTTTTTTTTCAGATGGTGAAGTTAGGTTAATATGTTCAGGGGGTTATCTTTACGTCTCCGTGTCACCCTCACGCTCTCTGCTGCACGCTTTCATGCCGAGCTAATCCATCCCAGATGGGCCGTGAGCGAAGGCAGTGCAACTCGGGCCAATTTGGGTTTTTACTGGCACCGGAGCAAAACCGTCAAGGGAACCTCGGCTCGGCCGACGCGAGTCCGGATGCTCGCGTAGCAAGATCCACCATGCTTCTCGCTAGGTGACCTCTCTCTGACCGGATTGACACAAGCAAAGGCTAAATAAGGTCAGCCTGCCTTGTGGCCCAATCGGTTCTGGTTCGGAAATGAAAGTGGCAGAGGGGTCAGGTTTTTACCTCGTTTCACCTTTTGATTTGAGGAATTGTTTTTTTGGTGGGATCCCATCAGCCGCAACGGTAGAGAGAAGCTAAGCTAACTAGCCGGATTTCCCAGGCTAATCTCCTGTCTGGTCCTGTTTGGCAAGCGCCCATCTCCCGTCATCAGAGCAAAGAGACCCAAAGTGGTCCCCGGTTTTAAGAGCACGGCCTCCCGGCGAGGTTGGCGCTGGCAGCGGGCTGCCTCGTTGCAATCCCAGACGCATTCCAGAGGAAATGAACGCCCGTGTCGCCTGTGGGGGCGTGAAAAGGCCTCCCCCTGGCTTGTCTTTGATCCCCTGCCCCCCTTGTTTACTAAAGACTCCTCCTGGCAGGTCACCTCCTGTCTTGGGGAAAGGTCCTCCATCCTCCGTCTCTGTCACCGACCCCCCCCCAGGCCATCTTTGTATCTCTTTACAAAAGTAAACCTCATTAAACCTGATGTTATTTACTTTGCTTGACTTAATCCTGGGACTTGGACTAATCACTTGCACCGTTATTGCATGTCTACGAGAAATGCGCAGAGATTTGCTCCAAAGTTGCTTGGGTCTCCGCTGATCCTTTTTCATAACTGATGTCTCGACGAAAGTACACCGAGGCCCCGGCCGCGCTCACCTTTGACTTGTCTTTTGGGGCAGTGGTGCAAAGAGTGGACAGCGTTTCGGAAGGCATCGCCAATTATGGCGGGAAGATTATTGCCGTGGAAACTGACTTGAAAAAGCTCGGTAAGTGCTAATCATCAGTGTGTATCGTAAAGATTTTGCAAGGAGGCAAATTTCTGATAGAAGAACCCTCTTCAGATGATCAGAGTGGAGAAAAGTCGGAGAACGCCACTACGGCGATCCATGCCTTCAAGAGTAAGGTGTCGGCGCTCCAGAGGCAGCTGTCGGCCATGGAGGAGCATCTCCACAGCGACCAGTTCAAACTGAGCCAGCTGCAAAACTTGGGCTCAGTAATCCAGAGCAGCCAGGCCTCCGTGCGGGCTCTGCTGGACGGCAACGAGGCCGCCCTGCGCTTCGTCAACGGCACCCTGCACTCCTACAGCGGCGTCCTCGGGGGTCTGCGTGATGACACGGGCCGGCTGCAGAGGGAGCTCCAACGGCAAGCCAAGCTCCAGAACCAGGTCTTGCTGACCATCGGCGGGCTGAACCTGACGCAGGCGCAGCAGCGCGGCCTCATCGAGGCTCTGCACCGCTCCGTGGATGACACCGGGCAGAACGTCCAGAAAGTCCGCAGCGACTTTCAAAGTCTGGAGCAGACCGCCAGACAGACGCTCAGCGACACCGAGTGGCTTCGGGTTAAAGTGTACAACCTGCAGGTTCTGGCAACGAACGCCTCGGTGCTGTCCAAAGCCAACAACGACAGCTTGGAGGAGGTGGCGTCCCAGCTGGCCTCGGTGTCTGGCCAACTGCAGAACACCAGCAGCTTGGCCGACGTCCATGACCAGTCCCTGAAGCAGATCCTGGACCAGCATAGGGACTTCAGCAATCTCACCTCATCCAAGTTGGAGCGTTTGGAGGTGCGGCTGGACCAATCGGAGGAGGGTCTGGACCGCGTGACGGGCAACGTCAGTTTCACCACGCAGCTCCTGGGCGCCATCAACCTCAACCTCAACGCCCTGCGCAGGTGCTCCGAGACGGTCGCTCGCCACTCGGACTTACTCGTCGGCCTCAACGGCAGCGTGGTCGACATGAGGGTGGATGCGGCCGGACTGCGATCCCAGCAGGAGGACCTGGCGGCACGCTTGGATAAAGAGGTCACCAGCCTCTCTATCATCATGGAGGAGATGAAGCTGGTGGACACCAAGCACTCCCAACTGATCACTAACTTCACCATACTACAAGGTACGATCGGCTCCAGCCAAACTGGGACTTGATGTTCCTTTCCTAAGACTGCATTTCTTTTTCAGGTCCTCCTGGTCCCAAAGGGCCACGAGGGGACAAAGGACCTCCAGGACCAATTGGTCAATCAGGCCAGAAGGGTGAGAAAGGGGACAAAGGTGTCGCTGGGTTACGAGGGACAAGAGGAGAGCAAGGTATTCCGGGCCCGCCGGGTCTTCCGGGCATAAGGGGCATTCCGGGCGTCCCAGGCAACCCAGGGTCCAAGGGCCCCAGGGGATCCGGTGGACGGGCTGGACCTTCTGGAGGTAAAGGCGAGCCGGGCACCGCTGGCCTGCCCGGTAGAGACGGCCAGCCTGGTCCTCAGGGGGCGCAGGGGCCCCCGGGCATCCGGGGTCCGATAGGCCCCGCTGGAGAACAGGGGCCCAGGGGACTCCAAGGACCAGTGGGGCCTGCGGGGCCACCTGGACCACCGGGAGTTTCCATCCCCGTAAGCCCAGTGTCGCTCCAAGATGAGGCGCTCGCTCCGGCAGCAGGGGCCTCAGGTATGACCGCAGTCAGCATCTGCGACTGTCAACGATGCGAAGATATGATTGATTGTTCTTCAGGTTGTCCACCCGAGTGGCTTCACTACAGGCACAAGTGCTACACATTCTCCAAATACTTGCACAGCTTCGATGACGCAATGACCGCTTGCCAACGAAGCTCGGCGTCGTTGGTGATTATCCACGACGCGGATGAACAGGTGAGCTCCGTTCAGTCTTGGAAAAAAAAGAGCATTGTTCAAAGAAAACAAATAAAAAAAATAGTAAAATATATATTTGTCTTGTCTTCAGGAATGGCTGCAGAAGCAGACGAGCGGCAAGGGCTACTTCTGGATCGGCCTGACGGATCGGGCGGAGGAGAACGTGTGGCGCTGGCTGGACGGGAGCCACCCGGCTTTCACGTCAGTACTCGAGGATTTCACTTCTGGACAGAACGGAACCCAGCAATGGACGCAGCTCGACTGTCTCTGACCGCAGTGTGTTTGCGTTTTGATGTTGTGCGCCCCCTGCAGGAAGTGGAAGCCCGGTCAGCCCGACAACTGGGGCCACGGCCACGAGAGCGGTGAGAACTGCGCCGGCCTCACTCACAACGGCCTGTGGAACGATTTCTCCTGTGAAGACCTCATTAGCTACATTTGCCAGAAGCCACACACGGATACACGTACGGCCACCAATTCCTCTTGACAAATGTGGCTTTTATTTTTCTTATTAATATTATTTTTGTGTTTCAGCGGTGATCTCGTAGCAGCGAAGGCAGGACAGGTGAGGGCGGCAGCTAGGCCGGACACCACGCAGGTTCTGGTCCACACAAAAAAGGGACGCCTTGAGTGCAATACAGCAGCAGCCAAAGGAAGGACAATATTTTTTTTTTTTATATACTGTATAGTTTTTACAAATCTACCACGAGTTTGAGCTACATTTTACTGAATATCTGAATGTTTATTTCACTATGCAAACATTTTTTTCTTTTTTTTGGAAGAGATTAAAAGGTAAATCTGTTACCTTCAACTCAAGTGCTATCTACAGTGGGACACTTTTTGCCAGGCTGCCTTTTAAAGACACACAGTGACCTCGAGTGGACGAAAATAAGAACTGCACCTGACGTGCATTTGTTGGTACAGTGTACTAAAACTACAAAAATTCTTCTGTATTCCAACAATCTTTTTAAATACCGATATCCTTGTCAAAATGTGACACTTTTCACGTCATTAAAAAAAAAGCATACATTTATCTTTCCTAAGATTTAAAAAGAAACATTTTGTAAAAATTCAGCTTTATTTTGAAATCTTTATATAAAAAGACATGAAAAACACTTGACTATGATTGTCAGAATATGATTCTCTTTCACAAAGTTTGTCTCGGGACAGCAAAATATGTCACTTGACTGCCTGGCTGTTGGCGCGGGTCCGGCACGCCGAGTGGTCCGGCTCGCGGACGCATTGGAGGATGGTCAGAATGCTGCGGAGGCATTTTCCCAAGTTAGGCCGTGAAAAGACGAGAGTGAGACGATGGTGGCTCACCGGTCGTTATCGGAGCATGTCCAGCGGAATCCGCGGGCCTCCAGGATGTGGCTCAAGTCAACGACGGAGCCCTTTGTGCAGGATTCTCTACGGGAGGAAAAATCGAAGCCTGTGAGTATTGCGACACCAACCGTGTTTTTTTTTTTGTGTATGTTCGAAAATCACAACACAATTTGAATGTGCTCACATAAAGGGGCCGTCCAGATTGGTGACCACCTTGATGTTGACATAGCGGACCCACAGTGGATTCAGACTGTCCAGCTCCACGCTTCCGAACATGCTGCATGGCAAAAGGGAAACAAGGACAACTTGGAAATTAAGCGGGAGTCACGCTAGAGTTGGAAGGTAGCGCAAATGAGGGGACCTCTCCCTGTTGAAGGCCTTCTCAATGGAGCCATTCAGCAGCACGGTGACGTTGCCGCACGCCATCTCAGCAAACTGACAAACATCACAAGAAAAGCACAAAGATTCTTAGGAAAAATAAGACCTTTCAATCTTTTCTCAGGAAAGAAATCACACGAAGAAAGCATGACTGTTCTCGCAACTTTCTGACATTTATAAGCTTTTGACCTAACCCTCTTCTTAGAAAGAAAATGATTCATGTTGACATTTTTATGACCACGTGTCTTCTGCAAAAGTAAAGATGCACAAAAATCCCCTAAAAAATAATCATTCAAATTCTTCTCCCCAAAACAGCTTTTTTTAAAAATGTTTTTAAAACACCACTTCATTCTCTGAAAAAAAAAGGACAGACAAATTGTTGGTTATTTTCCAAGATTACAGCCAAAAAGTAAACGATGCCCCCAAAAATCCAATTAAAATGTATATTTTTTTCTAGGACATCACATGCTTGCTGATGCCAAACTCACATTTTTGGAGGCTTGCCTCCACAAGGAGTTCACGGGATGATGCAAACACGCCGACCACTCGGGACACGATCCGAAATCGAAATCTGAAAGAGATGGCGGTGAGACGGTGCGGTGTGGCGATTGCCTGCGTGGCGACCACTTGACAGGAAGCGGCGTACCCGAGTCTTCCCGCTGGCCGCACCAGACGAGGTCGTTGAACATGTAGCCCGCTAGCGTGTCCTCCAGCGTCCACAGGTCACGCGCCACTGCCGTGTAGTCCTGAATCAGCATCCTCGTCTTGCTCCACAACAGGAACTGAATTAAAAAAAAGAAAACATTTGTCAACATTAGTAAACATTACTTTGACATTCTCCTCAACTTGCTTCAATATAGATGCTGTTCATGCAGTAAGATGGCGGCAAAGCACTACTTTTGCCTTAATGAACCTACCCAACTCTGTTTAACAAAATTACAGGAGGCCACAAAATGGCGATTATAGGTGCGTAACCTGACAAAAGTACGCGGAGCATCAAACTCTTGTTACCCGGTCGCAGGCCCCCATTTGCGGCATGGCTCGAAACATGCGGCGGTAGCGCTCGGCGGCTACATCGCACGACGTCTGCCCCAATACCGCCTCCTCGAACGCTTGCCAGATCTCCTCGCAGTCCGACCTGCGAGCGCACGCAAATTGGCACCAATCAGTTCTCATGCAAATTTCAGTCGGTCGAACTGTGAGACGCTTTGGATGCTGCAGGTCGGCTTACCTGATGCCGGGGTTGACGAGCGTGATGTAGTTGAAGCACCTGCCCATCACGATGTGTTTGATGTTGGGCGTGGTGCCCGAAGGGGTTCGCAGCGGTGCCACGCACATGCAAAGCGCCAGCACCCCTGCTGACATCAACACCTTGACAATTGGCAACTCACTCGCGGCACCTTTCATTCAATGATCAGCTGCAAGCTATATTATCAAAATGAAGATGGAAACGCTCACGAAGAGCAATCAAAAGTGAATTTTATGCTTGCAACACAAAGTAAAGTACAGTAATGCCTCGTTTATCGTGGATAATTGGTTCCAAAAACCACCCGCGATAAGTGAAATCCGCGAAATATGGTCAGTTAGCAGAAAGATGCCAATTCGCGATCGTGCTAACACGCAAAAACGGACTTCTAAAGGAATGTAAACGAACATTTAGAGCAATACTACATTGTCCTAAAGGTTAGACACATGTTTCCTTAATTTAGAAGTTTTATTTTGACTTTTAAATGTTTTTTAATATGGAAAAAAAAAAATCCGCGATGTAGTGAAGCCGCGATAAACGAAACGCGAAGTAGCGAGGGATCACTGTAATTGCAAATAAACAAAAATCGACCAAGTGACAGCACTACAAGTAGGGTACAGCATGTTTTTGCTGTAGAAACATGGGAATAATATTTAAAAAAACAACAACATCCGAATAACTTACATGCAGCCACGCTGATTCTGAAGTTAGTCGCCATGGTAACCCGCTGCTTTGCCCTCTGCTCAAGACAGCGTCTTCTAACCATCAACCACCAAAGATGATCCGTTTTAAGGAAGCTAAAACACAAGTCAAGTGATGCGAATCCTTTGACTGGTTGATACTTTGACGAGCGATGGTCTCTTTTCAGGCTAATTCACTGAAGAAGAAAAAAACACGTGCGAAAAAAAAAGAGCGTCGTTGCAGACACTTCCAAGCACAAAACGCAGACGCGCGATGGTGAGAAGGACGGTTGTTTTCCTCCAAAGCCTTGTTTGCATGTTGGGCCTCCGCGTGACTCCCATTATGGTGGCATGACCAATTTCCCCAGTCACAAAGTCTGGGCTGTTGGTTCGCTACAAGGCAACAAGAATTGTCAGCTAGACAAGGAAGAGTATACAAAAAATTGCTGTCATATAATAAGATGGCCTTTCATGATGTAGGTCGTCGCAGAAAGAGCCAAAAGCATTCGAGTGGCTTGGGGATTTTTTGTGGAATACAAGTGGTTACTTTAGTATTGCTTTCCAAAAATTCAAATTGGAGATTTTCCTAAAGAGAGTGTAACAAACACTATTTCACAATTGTAATGCGCAAAAATACAATTTTTAGTAAGGCGACAGGCTGCGTGGTGTTGCTCCCATCTACTGGCTAGAAATAAAAGTTTAATTTGGAGATTCATTCAACGACTGTAATTATTCTGTAGCTTTTCAAGAGTTTAAAAAGTGTTTGTTTTGTCCACCTTTTAAGTTACCTTTTTTGTCATCTAATGGAATTATTAATAACGATCTTATGAACCGTCCAAATCGTTGATCAAATCCTAGCCAATGTGAATGTTGAATGAACATCATGTGATATCAGATGACCAATCAGAGCACGCACGGTGCTAAACGCGGAAGCTGTCGAAGTGTCACGGACACGCGACTTTTTAGCTGATGTGAAATCGAAAGTTCAAGACTTTAAAACGACGTCCAAACGGGGGACACGACAACGTATCACGAGGTTCGTTTGGGATATCGATCTAAACACTCCAATGTTTATTTTGTCGACATTCCCGCAGGCCATCTTGAAAAAGTGTAACCCGACTGGTTTGCTAGCTCTTATCGGATATCGAATGTTTTCTTAAGCCTCTCCCAACCTCTGAGTGCTACATTGTTCCGATTACATATAATTATCGTAGCGTGACGTTGATGTTGACACAGAGTTAGCATTTCTTTTGTGTTTCAGCCAGGAGAGTTTGCGTTTGGTCTTAATCGCAGTATTGACAATCAGCGATGGATGATCCTTGGCAGGACTGCATGGAGCACTGCGTGGAAGTAGCCAAGCAAGCTGGCAAGGTGACTTTATTAAATGCAGCAACTGAGGTCAAATCACCTTGTTTTGGCTTGAAATGGACATTATATTTGGGGTAGGAAGAGTGTTGCATATTCTCTGTTATGTCACTGTTCATTCATGTGGTGCTTGTTGTGGTGCTCCCCCATCAGGTGATCCGTGAGGCCCTCCAGGGCGACGTCGCCGTCATGCACAAGAGCTCGCAAGTGGACCTTGTAACCGAGACGGACCAGAGAGTGGAGCGCCTCATCATATCTTCCATCCAGGCAAAGTTTCCCACGCACAGGTACACTACTTCTATGTCTCCACACAGGAGAACAAGCGGAAGATTTTGTCACCCGCTGCAGTCGACCAAAAACGCTGATTTTGGTTTTTCAAGCCATGCTTTATTATCTTATGTTATGGTTTCTTATTACATATTTTTATTTTTAGACCCTTAAAAGCTTGCACAATATGGATTTCCTTATGCGTTGTCATTTATAGCGTCACTTTTTTTTTTTTTTTACTATTACTAAATATATCGTATTTTCTTCTTTGTGAAGCTTCATCGGCGAGGAGTCGGTGGCGGCGGGTGCCCCGAGCATCCTCACCGATGAGCCTACTTGGATCATCGACCCGATCGATGGCACCACCAACTTTGTGCACGGGTACGCCTCGCATGCTCAAGTTTTGCCTCAAGCTATGGCCAGTGATTTTCTGTTTTTAGGTTCCCTTTTGTGTCCGTGTCCATCGGCTTCACGGTGAAGAAAGAGGTAGGTCACGCTGCTTGTGAGTCAAGTGTCAAGTGTTTTTCTTTTGCCGGTTGTGTTCATTTGTGATGATTTTGTTGTCGTCAGATCGAGTTTGGGGTTGTGTACAGTTGCATCGAGGACAAAATGTACACAGCGCGCAAAGGCAAAGGCGCCTTCTGCAACGGCCTTCCCATCAAAGTGTCGGGACAGGAAGGTGAGGAAATCCCGGCGTTTCCGATTCTAGCCAGCAGGTGGCGCCCGTATCTCAGCAGCCTGCCTCACCTCTTCCGCTTTTCTCCGCCCGTGGCAGATGTCAGCCGCAGCCTGGTGCTGACCGAGGTGAACTTCAAAAAGGATACGCAAAGTTTTGACATGATGTTGGCCAACCTCAGGAGCATCCTCGCCATCCCTGTGCATGGGTAATTACCTGCGCCAAGGAGGTTTTCTTTCATGGCTGCTTGTGTTAGTAATCAGGACCGTGCAAATAAAAAATAAAAATAGTGGGTAAAATAGTGTGCATGAAGTCGGGATGTGTGAAGTTGTACAGTCCAACCAAGTGCTGTTGAAAAGCTCCCGACCTCTTGCGTCCTCAGCATCCGCTCGCCGGGCAGCGCCGCCGTCAACATGTGCCTGGTGGCCAGCGGCGCGGCCGACGCGTACTACCACCAGGGAATCCATTGCTGGGACATGGCTGGCGGCGCCGCCGTGCTCACAGAGGCCGGAGGAGTCGTGTTGGATATTTCAGGTGAGGGCCGATTGGCAGTCACACTTTGGCCTCGTCACCGTAATTTTCCATTGCGAGTCGGTCGTGTCATCGCTTGAGTGCAAACGCGAGTCAGGACAGGAGTCGGGCGGAGTGATTTCTCAAAACGAGAAGTTGGAAGGTGGTTAAAGCTTTGAGCAATCCCGCCGCTAATGCACGCGAGCGTTTACATCCGGTGCTATTGCGCAACATTGGCCAACTACAACCACAGCGTTACCCGCTCAATTCGGCACCTTTTTACAGACGTAGAAGAGGAAGTAGCCAACATGGCGTCCTCATTTAGCTCCCATCAGCTCGTGATTTTGAAGCTACGTTTGAAGGAATCGCTAGTTTCCCCCCAAAGTAAATGTTTTGTTTTTTTCCACATGAATATAATTTATCATTGCAGCTGGCAAGTTTTAAAAGGACATTTTCCAGCGGCATTTCCGCTCCTAACCACAAAATTAGGGACATCCGCTGGATCGAATGAGCTTGATCTGCCAACAGGAAGACAATTATGTCCGTTTTTCAAAAATCTTTTTTTAAATCTCCCCCTCCCCGAGCGTGTCCTTACTTAACACAGTGCGTGTCGAGGACGTGCGCCGTAAGCCATAATGCTTTTCTTATTCAAATCGGAGCTTGTTGGTCAATCTCGACCACGGCATCGCTTGACACGGCGGTGGCTCGAGTGAGCGCACATTTCCTGGCGATACGGCTGACGCTGTTCGTCCTGTGGTCTTCTGTCGCCCAGGTGGGCCCTTTGATCTGATGTCCCGTCGACTGATTGCGGCCAGCACCCCAGCGCTGGCCCGGCATCTCGCCGGGCACATCGCAGAGTTTCACGTCGGCAGGGATGATGCAGATGGCTCGTAAAAACAAAAAACTAAAATAAAATAATCGAACGCTTGCGTTTGTCTTGTGACGAGTAGCTTAGTTTTGAATTGGAAGTGTTTTTCCTCATGTCGTCCTAGAAGGGACGCTCATTAGGAATGTGTGTGCATTCTGTGAACAAAAGTATTGGGACAGCTATTAGTAGTTAAGGAGGCCGATAACAGATATGGAGTCGATTATCCGTTTCTCGTCAAATCTTTTTAGAATTGTCCAATCAGCGATTCCACAGACTACCCGAGTAATCTCGTAGATTTGCGAGCACATCTCAGGAGAAACCGACGTCTTCTGAGATGTGACTCGCCGAGACGGAATGTCGCTGATCAAGTAGGCACCCGAGCAAAGAACGAGGCGTTGTTAGCGAGCGCCCCTCACGTTCTTCGCATTTTCTGTACGCAGGAAAATGTTTGGGCAGCGTTCATTTGGAGCGACAACAAACTTTCTCAAAGAGAAAGATGCGAGCCAGAACCTTGTTGCTCAAAGGCACCCCCTGAGCTTATAAACCGTTTCCAGATGTCCCAATCAAAAGCTTCCCACAGTCTTCTGTCAAAACACACAATAGAAGACGAATTGCAGAACACTCGAAATCCCCTTTGGTTGAAATGGCTCCATTTTGGATTTTCAGCGGTTCTGTCGCAACGCAAAGGCAAAGGATGTCTTTCGTTTTGTGACAGAGCGTTGTGGGACGCTAGGGCTACTCCGCGCTGTCAACTTTGCGACCTCCTCTCAAAACTCGCCCCGACTATGAATGAATCACATTTGATGACATTTTCAATCAGGAAGGCAGCACTTCATCGCCAAGCTGCAGAAACACGTTTTTAAAAAGCAAGCACCAGCTGTGCACTCATGAGCTGATCATTTGCGTTTTTGCTAATGCTAATTTGGGCTAACGTTGCTTAGCGGGGGAACTTTTGGCTGGTGGCGTCTTGCACATTGTAGTCTGCCTGTGTCTTGAGAGTGGCGGATGTTTGTCCAGCCGAGTCATGGCTGAAGAAACTCACTGCCGGGGGCATTAATCGTGTCAATAAGTTCAATTGCGACATCACTACAACAAAAGTTTGACACTCTTGTTAAATTTCACACTTGACTGGCAGCCTTGCTGGCACTAGATGAGTGCTCGTCTTGGAGCAAATCAAAAGTCCCTTGTCCATAATGCGTCCCTTTGAAGCGACGGAGGGGGTGTGACTGAATACTTTTGTCCATATGGTGCATTTCAGCCAGCGTGAGTCATGAGCTTGTCAGCTGCCTGGTATGATGGGCGGCCAGCATATTGCGTAATCGTCACATTGTTGGCAAACCCGCGTGGCCTCGTGACGTGTGTCAGCGATGTTCCGCCCGTCAACAAGCCTTTCATGCGTTCGTGCCAGACTCATGTCGACGATTGACATTGTCGATCCCACAAACAATTGTTGGTTTTTCTCCCACCTAGTTCACGTGAGCCGTGCACGGATTTGCTTGCTCTTCAAATTGCTGCATCAAAATATGACTATTATTAGCACCTTTTTTTCTTATAGAGGAAATTTGGAGAAACAATTGGTGGTTTTAGAAAATCCCCTCAAGCTGAAACTTTCTTGGCGCCAAAATGTTTAATTAAATTAGCGTTGTTTCTTCCTGTTTGTCACTGCGATTTATTCAGCCCCAAATAAGAGAGCACTCTTGATGTGTATCTTACAAGCTTTAAATAAACACCTTCCCCCGCCGCCCACCTCGTTGATGATGTTGGCGCTCCTTGTTGCTACATGTCTCGTTTGACAATCGGGAGACCAATCGCCTTTGTGGGAGGGGAGACCAAAAAAAAAACTGCCCAAGGCTGTGCGCTGTTAGACCTCATGTGCAAATGCTTCGAATTATCATCCAAAGTCAGGTTTGGTTGAAATATGAGCTTGCAACGTATAGTGTCACACCAAAGCTAATAAGTTGTTTTTAAATAAGCATAGTTCAAACCGGCTTAAGTCGACCTGGCTAGTTCGTGTGCACGTGAGGTTAGAACCGGTTAAAAAAATTTCTGTATTTTTGTCCCTGAAAATTTGCCAGCAATTTCCCGTTCAGGCAGGCATGCTTGCACCTCCTTTGTTTCAAGGTGTTACTTCTTTTTTTGATGACATAAATGATCTACTTGCTGTTTGTTTATGGTTATTTACTATTTTGGAATAATTGCTCCCGTTTAACCTTGTCCTGAAGCCACACGAGTAAAAATGAAGTTTTAGTTAGCGTGCACCTGATAACCTACCCGACCAGTTGTGTCATTAAATACTACAGCAACATCTGCTGTTAACAAGAAACGCCTTCTATGGATTTCGCGAATGGTCGTGAAACAATACCCTTACGTAACAATGGGAAGATGAAACCCGCGGGCGCCTGCGATTAGCAGGGTGTCGGCTCATTCTAGTCGTTCTCCGGTGAACGAGCGGAATCGGAGGCCGTCGCCATGGCAGCGACCATCGTGTACTTGCATGTTGCGCTTGGTAAAGATTTGCTGCCAGCCGCTGGAAAGCTACGACTGCACGCTCCAAGCCTCTTAATTACTATGCTAATAGGCTATAGTTGGTTTAACATTGGTAAACGATGCTAAATGCGAAGCTAGCATAATGACCCTTGTTTGCTGAAATAACATCACAAACAAATGTTACCTAGACATGCTAACTTAGGCCAACAGTCAATTGGACAAGCTAACGCTCACTCTAAAACCTAAGCTGGCCAAATAATTGCTTTGCAGAGAAAAATGCTCAGTAAAACGAGCGAAACAATTTTCGCAGCTGTGATCGTAGCGCGTGTGGTATTTTTGAAAAAGATTTTATTGCGCGTTCCTGTGCGCCTGCAGTGCCTGTCAGGAAGTGCGCACCATTGTTCTGCTTCCACATCTTGAATGTCCCGCACGCCGTTTATTCGCAGCAAAGAGCTCTGCTACTACCCAAAGTGTCACTCTTGTGTGTCGCTCACATAGAAGAGTGAGGCGGGAAAAAGACTTTGGGGGGGCATTGCACTTTGGCTCGCTTGAACTCCAAATTGCTTGACTTTTCCGAGACCTCCGTGACGAACCAAGCGGCCGTCGTTGCCGAATCGATCGAACGCTTCCTCCCGTCCGTCATGATTTTGCCCTTTCGGAATTTTACATCTCCCGCGGGAAATTTCACTGACAACAAGCCTGAAACAACCCTTCGGATCTCTCCCTCCACCCCCGCCCGCCCTTTAATAACGTTTTCAAGTAAATGGCTATGGATAGCAAGAAATATTCTGGAGCGACCGCACTGACATTCAAGTGCAATTCCGGAGCCATTGTCAGACTTGGCCAATAATGTCTCTTTGTACATCACTTGTATTCGTCGTGTAGTGTGAGGACAGCAAAGCGGGCATGACTTCTCTGCCAGGAATTATGCAACCTTCTTCTTCTTTTCGATAGTTTCAAATGACAGGCACTCATTAACGTTCCACCCTGCCTTGTAAAAGCCACTGCTCATGTGCCAGAGCCCACTGGAATGCCTTCTTTTGGTTAACAATCAAGTGTAACCGCACTATGCTGATGTTGAATTCAGAAGGGTAAACAATAGTCTGTTTGTTTGTGACTTTGGGCTCCTACGTGGGGCCGCCGCTGCGAGTTTCTCTCGGGATTTGTTTACCACCGTATGCATGCCCGATTGCCGGACGTCCTTCCTGACACCACCCGAACGTTTATCCGGGATTTAGCATATGCAGTTAGCCAATCTGCGCTAATTCACACAGCCCATAGCAGTCAACGGACACGCTAACATTGCTAACATTTTGCATCACATAAGTTTGTTAGCTAATAATGCTAAACTGTGTTAGAATTCTGGAGTTTAAACAAATTTAGCCCTCTTTAAGCCACTTCATTAAAAAGTTACACAAAGGAAACTTCATTGGAACGTTCTAGAAGGGAGCATGTTTCTTCAGCCCTGCATGGATGCTAGCGCGTCAGCCGTTAAATAATACATCTTGTTTGTGGCTCCACCGGGGAGAAAAACGGGGCAGGGCCCGCTCATCTCTCAAGAGCCGACCTTGACCGACGTCTCGGCCTCAATTACAGCTGCGAATCCCGGGAGGTCGGCGTCCAAATCATCAGTCATTGCCGATCAATTATTCATGGTGGGACAGCAAGACGGATGTATTTGTTTTGCCCCTCCTATTACCTCGCTGGAACTTTGCTGAAATCGCTGCTGAGATCGCTCCAATTTCTCAAAAGTCGAGCGAGGAGACAGTTGCCAACGGGCGAAGCAAATGCAACAAAAAACGTTTAGCAACCTAGCCTCACGTTTGACTTAGCTCGCTGAGCATTCGTGACAAAAATTGTACATGCTAGCCAAGCCGCAGCCAAATTGGCACATGGCACAATGCCTTCCCGCCCGATGGCACTTCATTTTAACCTGCCCCGGGCAGTTTGAAGCAGCCTCTAATCACTGTGGTACAGCTTCGTTGCGACGCAAATTAATCTTTGCAAGGCTCCGGCAGGTTCGGACCTTCATCTGCTTTTCATTTGATTTGAATAGAGCCGTGCAGATTGCATCCCAAACTTGCCAAAACGTGCAAACTTCGTTTGTTGATTCAGTGGAAATTTTCCACTGGCTTACATTTAAATGTGCCATCATGTTCTTGCATGTCTTGCTGAAGAACGTGTTTTTTTTTTTTTTTTTTTTTTGTGGGTGAGTGAGGCGGTGCTAGTACTTTTCCTACTTTGACAGCACGAAAGAACCCACCCTCCTTTTTGGCATTTTAGCTTTTCTTTTTGCATACGACACCACGGCACAAGTCGGCAAGGTCTCTTCCTGCTCTTCCATCACTTCTCAAGGTAAGGTGCTCGTTGTTGTCGCTTCGCATCAGGGTCAATAGCACAAACCTACCGCAGATGTTATTCTGTCGTTTGTTGTCCTTTTTTTTTTGCGCGCGGCTGCTCCAAGAGGAAGGCAGTTTGCCTTAGGATGTTTGTTACATAAGTCATTCTTTTGTGACACATGCTCTGCTCGGCCGGCCCGAGGAGAGGGAAAGCCCCCGCACGCGCTGGGTCTTCCTCGCTCTTCTTTCGTGCCTTGCAGTTGCTTGTACACGCCCAAACAGAGTTGCTTTGCATGTGTGTGAATGCAGGTGAAGACAAAGCAGCAAGAGATGGCAGACCCATGGGACAGAGCGTACGATTTTGCCGTCAAAGTGGCACGGAGAGCCGGTGAGGTATGTTTGTGAGTCACCTGCAAAAAGGAACTCTGACAGCGGGGCCAGAGGTGGGGTGGGGTTGAGGAGTGAGATGGTAGCAGCGATGATGTCATCGCAAAGAGTTGCCCCAGCCAATGTTGCGTGTGTGCTTGCGTGCAGGAAATTCGGAAAGCCTGCGAGAGTGAAATCAAGGTGATGATCAAGAGCTCTGCCGTGGACCTGGTGACCAAGACAGATGAGAGGGTGGAGAAGATCATCATCAGCATGCTCAAAGAAGAGTTTGGAGCCAACACTTACAAGTGAGCCTCGTGGGCGGCTCATGCCGGGCCCGCACGTGTTTTAATTGGCCGGTAATTGCGCCGCTGCAACTATGAGCGGCCCATATCAAAGGTGTGCTGCGAGCGCCGGCTCTGCAGCTGTAATGGCTCGGCCGTGTTCTAATTTGGACCGCACCATGATTGAGATTGTTTGCAAACTTTTCCAACTGTGGTGCGACTGTTCGTCAAGGCAACTGATAATTAAGGCAAAAAAAAAAAATCTGAGGTAGAGTAAGTCCTCCTTGGCAGTAGTTGGCGCTGGACTGCAGCATCATCGGTGTCAACGACCAATTTACAACTTTTCCATTTGCGCCGACTGACTTTTCTCTCTGTCATATCCACTGCAGCTTCATCGGCGAGGAGTCGGTGGCAAACGGCAAGCCGTGCATCTTGACCGACAAACCCACGTGGATCATCGACCCGGTGGACGGGACCACCAACTTTGTCCATGGGTAAGGAAGACCTTGTCTTTGCACATGCAGCCTTAAAAGTATTGCCATGATGCATTTGTGCCGGATGCCGACTTCACTGACATGATGGCCTTTGTGGTGCTGTAAAGTGACACAACATTCTTTTCCCCAAGCCCAAAACCTGGCCCACTATGTTCCCCAACATGTTCTGGTCAATATTGCGTTGGTGGAATAAAATTTAAACAGATGACTTGCTCAGTTTTCTATCCATCGTGTTGTGAAATGTCGCCCTCTGCTGTCGAGCGAAATTAACGTCACAAGTGCTTGCGTTGTTCATGTCACGTGACCAAACCCGCAAAACAAGATTTCAGCTTAGTCAAATCATTGTCATCTTTTTGTTTTGTCCTTGTGGCCCATCTCGTGTTGATCAATGCAAATTGTCCGCTTTTGTGGGCGCTGTTCACAGGTTCCCATTTGTGGCAGTGTCGATCGCCTTTGCGGTCAAAAAGCAGGTGAGTGCACACAAAAAGAAAATCGACTCCGTGCGCCGATGGTGCTCCAATGTTTGTTTGTTTTTCCTGCCGATGTCGCAGTTGGAGTTTGGCGTGGTGTACAGCTGCTTGGAGGACAAGATGTACAAAGCCAGGAAAGGCAAAGGCGCTTTCTGTGACAACGACCGCCTCCAGGTGTCGGATGTGAAAGGTAGCTCGCCGCCACACTTTTTTGTGTGTGTGTGGGGGGGGGGGGGGTTCCCCGCCAGCCGGCAATGGCAACCGCTAAGCGCTGTCTCCTTGGCAGACATCAACAAGTCCCTCATCATCTCAGAGCACGGCACCGACAGGAGCCCCGAAAAGGTCACCAAGATCTTCTCCACCATGCAAAGGATCCTGCGCATCCCCGTGCACGGGTGAGTCGGAGCTTAACGGAAAATCACCATTATTCAAAGTTACTTAATTGATTTGATCTCGTTTTCATCTAGAGTCTTTTTGTTTTACTTTTCGCCACCATGTTGACTCCTCTAGGTGGCACTCTCTGTTCAACATTGCGTTGAAGGCACGCTGACTGGCCATTTTTGAAACCGGTGCTTCTCAATCAGTGGGCCACTTATTACATTTTTATTGACAAATTACTATTTAATTGCGAAGCAATGTCTTGGCAACCAACAATGCCATCTAGAGGAGTCCAAAAATACAACTGGTTCACGAAGCTAATGGGAAGCTTCATTTGCATCTCTCTGTAACAATTGACACCAATGCGTGCACGCAGTTTGCGCGGCTCCGGAACGGCCGCCACCAACATGTGCCTCGTGGCGTGTGGGGCGGTGGAGGCCTTCTTTGAGATCGGGATCCACTGCTGGGACATCGCGGCGGGGGCGGTGATCGTGACAGAAGCTGGCGGAATGCTGCTGGACGTGGACGGTACGTACGCTGGTGCTGGACTGATCTGGGCAGGCCAGGGGAGGCTTTTCATACCTCCGTGAAGACGTTCTTGGATAGTAAAGATGCTTTTTTGTACCGGGCAAAATTTAGGAGGGCCGTTTGACTTGATGTCCCGGAGGATGGTGTCGGCAAACAACAACACTATCGCTCAACGGATCATTAAGGAAATCGAAATATTTCCCGTGGAGAGGGACGACGCCGAGATCAGTAAGAAATGAGAGGATCCTCGCACACCTTGTTTTTCCACACACACGTACATTCACACACACGCACAAGACCGTCTGCCTTGTCTTCAAATTTTTTTCCACAATAAAACAACTATGCAACAAACCACTAGTGACTTCTTCCTCAAGAAAAAAAAGTGTACGTGTATATGTGTGTGTGTGTGTGTGTGTGTGTGAGTGAGTGTGTGTGCATGTATGCATTAATGTGTATATATGTGTGTGTGTGATATGTGTGTGTATATGTGCGTGTGTGTGTATATGTGTGTGTATATGTATACGTATGTATATATATATGTGTATATATATGTGTATATATATATATATATATATATATGAATGTGTATGTATGTATATATGTGTGTAGGTGTATATATCTATATTTAAATGTGTTTATGTATGTATGTACGGTATGAATGTATTTATGTTTTTGGAAGCATTTTGAATGGGACAGTCCTAAAACATCAAAACAAAATATAACAAAAAACAACAACACTACTTTATTCTTAGCACCTCGTGTCATCTGCAAAACAATTCATGTGGATACTTTCCATTTTAGCATGAACGAGCAATCGCCAACACAATTTTTATCCATGGCGTGCTCAATTAAAACAGCACAAAGACAGCGAAGTAAAAAAAATTAATTAAAAAAACAGCAATGAAGTACAACATAATTGTCCATCATTACAGCAATTATGAGAAACAATTGTATCAACTAAGTGGTTATATTCAGAGGAATAATGACTATTAGTAAGTCTTATTTTGTTCCCATACTCAACAGTAAGATTTCATTGTAATCATCGAGCCTCGAAAGCTGTCGTTTTTCTTTCCGCTCTACCTGTTTGACCATTCTCATTATGAACACCAGGGGTCAGTAATACACTAGCTAGGAGGTCTTCTTTTTTTTTTTTTTTTTTTTTGCATTTGCTACATTTCGGTCGTCTAATCTGGGTAAAGAATTTTCTTTTTATTGGTGAACGTTGAGTCAGTTTCGTTAATTCGCCTTTTCCGGAAGTGACTTTCTCATGTCTGATTGGTTAAAAATGGTTATGTTGTTAAATTCAATGACTTCACAGGTCATACATTTAAAATGTCTTTTTATAATAATAATAATAATTATTATTATTATAATGTGCACTTTAAAAAACAAAACAAATCACTTTCAGGTGCGTGTAGGCACGTGTAGGCTATGCAATGGGACGAGGTCGAGGCTGCCTCGTTAAGCAAGTGCAACGGAGGAGGACACGCCAAAGATGAAGTCATTTGGATTCAAGGATTCTCTTTTTGGTGCTGGCGAGAAGTACAATAACACCATTCAAGGTTTGCAACTCAAGGATAAGAAACACAAGCAACAGACGACGTTTCCCTTCAGCTGTCAGATATAGGTAAGCTTGCGTGAACTCTGACGCTAAGGTTAGGTTATCGCGACAGCTTTGCTCTTCCTGTAGCTAGCCTAAACTTCATGCTAATTGTGCATTTAAGTGAGAAGTCAATAGTGTTGCAATTGTGTCGTGGAGGAGCGAGCTGGGAAGGCAATTCGCCATGGACGTACTGTTGGATAGCCGAAGGAACACAAATTAAAGAGGCGCCAGCCACTGTGTGGCGTGATACCGTACGGTACAGGTGTCAAACTCAAGGCCCGGGGGCCAGATACGGCCCGCTACATCATTTTATGTGGCCCGCGAAGACAAATTGTGCATTAAATTCATGTGTCATTACTAGAATAGCAAATTGTCTTCACTTTTAATAATATCTTTTTTTTTTTTTAATTTGACCAGTTTTTATTCGTCTGATTTGAAAACGAGTCAGTTTTGTAGCTTTTACTGTATACAATATGAGGTGCTCATACATTTATTTGGGTTGATAGTCATAATGGCCCTCCGAAAGAAGCTATGACTACAATGCGGCCCGCGAAAAAAGTGTGTTTGACACCCCTGCCGTACGGCCATAAAAAATGACGGCGGGTCAAGTTTTGTGTCTGAGTTGCAAGCACGCGGAGGTAGACCCCAGCAGCACAATTTGCAGCAGCAATTTTAAATATGCTTTGACTTTGCCTGCCGGATGAAAAAGGTGCTTGTGCGGTAAATGGCCTCAAAAGGTAAGTGGGGCACGCGCAAGATCTGCTTTTAGGACTGGAGCGGAATCATAAGAAGGATTTTGCCCGTGTTCTGTGCGAGGCCATCGGAGGAATGTTGAGAGGGAACTTGGTCAGTATGCATGCGAAGTAGTGATGAGGAATTAATTGGAAGTGACGAGAGCAGCATATTGTCGACCCCCCCCACCCACCTGCAGACATTTATTTGGACTTTCTGTCTCGCTATCTGCACCTCTTTGTTGAATTTCACTTCCCAGTTTCTTTCTTTTTTTTTCAGTCACAGTGCTTCACTCCTGTTATGTAAATGGCTCGGAAAAGCCGCCAGTGTGCCCAAGCGGTCCTGACTGACAGCCATACTGACTCGGAACTGGTCCCGGCCTTCCCCGCCGTCCATCCTCGATGCCAGCGCTTTAATTTGATCGGAATCGACGCGCTCGGAAGAAGACGAGGAACCCGGCGCTACTTTATCTTTCTTTTTTGTCTATCAAAATCTGCTCGGTGTGGAGAATCAATGACGTTATTAACATGAAAGTCACTCGTTGGCATCGGGAGCCAATCGATGACGATAATCCCGAGTAACGGCCCTCCGAGCTGTTCTTACATTTATGTTATCGGCTTTCCCCTCGCTTCCTTTGACATATTAATTGAACGCCTAAGTGCTACTTTTCTTTTTTTTTTTTTTTCCCTGAGCCCTCCTTTCATGGCCGTCCCATCTGTCCGTCATTATTGATCCATTAAACACGCACGTTGGCCTTAATTACACCTGACCGCGTTGTTCTTTTGCGACGCAACTGCCGGGTTGTCGCGTCCTGGCCTGTCTTTCAGACGCGATCGATATGCGGCGCGCCCGTGAGCAATTAGCAGTTAGCGGCTTTAACTAGCGGCTGGCGCATCCAACTGCCCGTAAAAAGTAAATCTCTCACGTTCAGTCGAGGTGACTTTTGTGCACATGTCTGTATGTTCCTAGGTATGCATTATACTGCCCCCTAGCGGCCAAATGATGCAAGGAATTACAGTGATCCCTCGTTACTTCGCGTTTCGTTTATCGCGGCTTCACTACATCGCAGATTTTTTTTACAAATTAAAAAAAAGTTTTAAAAGTCAAAATAAAACTTCTAAATTGAGGAAACATGTGTCTAACCTTTAGGGCAATGTAGTATCGCTCCAAATGTTCGTTTACATTCCTTTAGAAGTTCGTTTTCGCGTGTTAGCACGATCGAGAATTAGCATCTTTCCGCTAACTCGTTAGCCTGCCCAGTACTTCTTGTTGGTGACCGGACTTCGCGAATTTCACTTATCGCGGGTGGTTTTTGGAACCAATTATCCGCGATAAACGAGGGATTACTGTACACTGAATGATCAGTTTTGTTGGTGTTTCAACTGATGAATAGCATGTCTAAATATCTCGGTGGGTGTGATTACGCACGCCGACTGACCGCGTCTCGGCGCTAGCGGCAGCGGGTGCGGCTAACCCCAAAGGCCCCATGCATTTGAATAATGTAGTGCACCACAGTAAACATTAGCATATGTGGGTACTTCCAAGCCACCGGGGCGCCATGATTCACTCGAACAACCTCCCACCCCCCGCCTTGATGCAGGATGGATATTAAGCCTGTTCGAGTTGCCCATGAATCTTTACGGCTGAAAAAGAAAAGTACGCTGCAGAACGACGCCGCAGACAGACGAGAGGGGTGCGCTATCGAACATGTGCCAGTTAGCGCAGCGGAGCGGTGAAGCGGGCAGGCGGGGGCCCCCTCTGCTGGAGCCCCTAATGGCTGCGGGCTCTCGAGGGTTGCCCGCTGAGAGTCGATGCGAGTGCAGATATTTGCTAGTCGCAGTCCAAGTCCACACTACCAAGCGTTTGAAAGAAGGTCCTTTGGCGGGCGACCTTCTGCCATCCGCTGGCACTTCTTGGAATTGCACCGGTTCATCTTTCGCCAAGTCCCATTTTCACTTTTCCAACTTGCAGGCGTGGCCAAATGGCCGACGGGTCATTTGTCCAAAGCGCAAAATGTTTTCTTTGCTTAGCAGACAATCTTACTGACTGATGGAATTTCTTTTCATTTTTTCAGGTTTTTCAGTGCTTAATTCACAAATTGTGGCGATGGCCCAGTCTGGCCATCATCTGCCACACCAACAGACACCAACGTTGTACCCAACCCGGTAAGTTTTCCTTTTTTGTTGCTTTTTTGATTGCGAAATCAACCACGGTGGTTTGCACAATGAACGAAAGTTGCGTTTTCTATCCTTGTTTATACGAACAAGAAATTCAGGATGAAAGTGCCGACGATAGCTGTGCATCACGTCCTCTTTGTCCTAGGTGAAGGTCTTCCGCCCGTGTGCGTGTGCTTTTCGTTCTGTTAGCGAGACGAGCGAAATGAAACTAAGCCATCTTGTAAGTGTCCGCCCACGCTGCGCGATTCTCACAATGTTCTCCGGCCTGCAAATTACAACGGCGAGAGCGCAGCCGGGTCATCGACGGCCAACGGGAGCCCTCGCGGTGCCCCCCCCCTCGGCCCTTCCCGACTGTTGCTTGGATACGCTGCGGTTTTAATTAAGGCCCGCGATCCCCTGCGCTAACCTTCATTTCCATTAAACTCGATGAGGCGTCCTCAAGTGTTGTCCAAACTTCAGCAAACAAACAACCAACGCGAAGAACGTCCTTGATGGAAGCTCAGCCGGCGGTCGGGTCACGCGCGGCGTCTTTCGGGGCGGCCAAGCCACGCGGGTCGGACTCCGCCGCTGCTGCTTATTTGCGCGTCAGCGTGGGGCGCGCTCGCGTTATTCTTCTCTTTCTTACTTGCTGAAAAGCAAAACTGCGGGACGGAAGCTCCTTTGGGTGATTTGGCACGCCTGGGCTCGCGGGGCTAATTGGCCTCGGGGCCCCGATGAGCCGGGTTTACGGGCAACCTGCTGGGATGTGGATGAACTGGAGGGACAGAAAAAGAAAAAAAGATGTGGAGACGACACGTCTGAGCTGAGGGTGCCGGTCCCAAGTTCCGTTTTCACATTTAATGAATTTGAATCGAGCCCAGGACTGCTTTGTTTGCCTCGTTGGCGCATTCCGGTCACAGGATGCATGAGCACAACTTTTTAAAGTCGCCGCTTCCAAAGTGAAATATTCTCATCACAGTTGACACAAAGTGGAGGAGGCGCGAAGAGGCTCATCTGTCACTTTGGGCTCTCGTCTCAGTCCAGACCGCCGACGGGCGAGTCGGCGCCTCCCGAAATTCACGAGCTCAACAGACGATGAGCCCGCGAGGCGGATTCAATTTTCTTCCTTGTACGACTTTTAGTGTGCCTTGGCGTATTTTTTACTTTTGACATTTTGAACGTCACTAGCCAATTAGGGAGCTGATTATTGATGACACTGACACTAATCGCCGTTTTTGCGGGATGAGGTGATCGATGGGCGAGTGCGATAAGCCGAATGAGATTTGGACTGGATCCATATTCGAACGGGCGCCCTTATCGTGTTTGTTTTCTTTGCAATAATGTCAGATAGAGAAAATAATGCATCTGGCAGCATGGAGTCAGTGTACTTTTTTCTTTTTTTTTTCTCTTCCATTTCTTGGCGCGGCTGTCCTGTAAAACATAATTTACAAACAAGCTCCAAACAATGCGTGTGTGCAGAAAATGTCATTTTTTCAGCTGGCAGCTTGTCGTCTGTCTTGGCCTGCCTGGCTGCTTTTTTTTTTTTTTTCTTAACAAACACGACTCGTAGACAGACCCGCTGCCACCAATCCGACCGGTGCGTGCTAATAATGTTTTTTTTTTCTTCCCCCCAACTGGTCCAAAATGAATGGCGCACTAGGTGATGAATGACAGAAAACGTAGAAACTTTTGGGATGTTTTTTTTTTTAAACAAACAGACGATGAGGTTAACAACAGCAAAAAAAGGATGCAAGTTCAAACACACACACACACACACACACACACACACACACACACACACACACACACACACACATCCTTGTTAACCTCCCTCTGCAGGACCCAAAGTACTTTACTGATTTGTGGGGTCCACCTTTTCTAGTGGTCCAAGAACTATGAAAAAAATCAGGCAAGTAGACATATTTCAGAAATCTGTTATTATGTGTGTGTGAATGATTGGCTTGGTTGGACCCCCATGGACGCACGTTTCAACAAAACAAACAAACAGGTGTGTGTGCCACTGGTTCGTACGGGCTCCATGAGGAGAACCACTAAAACCGTGTGATCCAATGGTTGGCTGAATGCTGTTTAAGGTACCTTCTGACTAAAGAACAGCTTTCCAACTAAAAGCTGTAAACTAAGGGAACAAGAAAAGGTCTACAAGGTTTATTTCTTACAACAAAGTCTAACTGAATGTTACCTGTAGGCTGGCATCTTGTTTGATGCTATCATCAGGGTAAGAGTTCTGCAAACTTCTGGGTTAGGGTTAGGGCTAGGGTTAGGGCTAGAGAAAGAGCTAGGGTTAGGGTTAAGGTTAGGAATAGGGTAAGAGCTAGGGTTACGGTTAGGGTTAGGAATAGGGTAAGAGCTAGCTAACCCTAACCCTAGCTCTAACCCTAGCTCTAACCCTAGCTCTAACCCTAGCTCTAACCCTAACCCCAGCTCTTACCCTAATCCTAACTCTTACCCTAACGCTAACCCTAGCTCTTACCCTAATCCTAGCTCTTACCCTAACCCTAACTCTAACCTTAACCCTAGCTCTTACCCTAATCCTAACTCTAGCTCTTACCCTAATCCTAACTCTTACCCTAACCCTAACTCTAACCCTAGCTCTTACCCTAATCCTAGCTCTAACCTTAACCCTAGCTCTTACCCTAATCCTAACTCTTACCCTAACTCTAACCCTAACTCTTACCCTAATCCTAACTCTTACCCTAATCCTAACTCTAACCCTAACTCTAACCCTAATCCTAGCTCTTACCCTAATCCTAGCTCTTACCCTAATCCTAGCTCTAACCTTAACCCTAGCTCTAACCCTAACCCTAACCCTAACCCTAACTCTTACCCTAACCCTAACTCTAACCCTAGCTCTTACCCTAATCCTAACTCTAACCTTAACCCTAGCTTTTACCCTAATCCTAACTCTAGCTCTTACCCTAATCCTAACTCTTACCCTAACCCTAACTCTAACCCTAGCTCTTACCCTAATCCTAGCTCTTACCCTAATCCTAGCTCTAACCTTAACCCTAGCTCTTACCCTAACCCTAACTCTAACCCTAATCCTAGCTCTTACCCTAATCCTAGCTCTTACCCTAATCCTAGCTCTAACCTTAACCCTAGCTCTAACCTTAACCCTAGCTCTAACCTTAATCCTAACTCTTACCCTAATCCTAACTCTAACCCTAACCTTAGCTTTTACCCTAATCCTAGCTCTTACCCTAACCCTAACTCTTTTTGGTCCCACTGGGAGTTGAACGCAGGTCGCTGGGGTGAGAGTCCTAACCCTAGCCCCTAACCCTAGCTCTAACCTTAACCCTACCTCTTACCCTAGCCCTAGCTCTAACCTTAACCCTACCTCTTACCAACCCTAACCCTAGCTCTTACCCTAATCCTAACTCTAACCCTAATCCTAGCTCTTACCCTAATCCTAACTCTAACCCTAACTCTTACCCTAACTCTAGCCCTAACCGTAACCCTAATCCTAACTCTTACCCTAACTCTAACCCTAATCCTAGCTTTTACCCTAATCCTAGTTCTAACCTGAACTCTAACCTTAACCCTAGCTCTTACCCTAATCCTAACTCTTACCCTCACGCTAACCCTAGCTCTTACCCTAATCCTAGCTCTTACCCTAACTCTAACCTTAACCCTAGCTCTTACCCTAATCCTAACTCTAGCTCTTACCCTAATCCTAGCTCTAACCTTAACCCTTACCCTAATCCTAACTCTAACCCTAACTCTAACTCTAACCTTAACCCTAGCTCTAACCTTAATCCTAACTCTTACCCTAACTCTTACCCTATTCCTAACCCTAACCCTAGCTCTAACCCTACCCCTAACCGTAACCCTAACTCTTACCCTAACCCTAACTCTAACCCTAATCCTAGCTCTTACCCTAATCCTAGCTCTTACCCTAACGCTAATCCTAGCTCTTACCCTAACCCTAACTCTAACCTTAACCCTAGCTCTTACCCTAATCCTAACTCTAGCTTTTACCCTAATCCTAACTCTTACCCTTACCCTAACTCTTACCCTAATCCTAGCTCTAACCTTAACCCTAGCTCTTACCCTAATCCTAACTCTAGCTTTTACCCTAATCCTAACTCTTACCCTTACCCTAACTCTTACCCTAATCCTAGCTCTAACCTTAACCCTAGCTCTTACCCTAATCCTAACTCTAACCTTAACCCTACCTCTTACCCTATTCCTAACCCTAACCCTATTCCTAACCCTAACCCTATTCCTAACCCTAACCCTATTCCTAACCCTAACCCTAACCCTAATCCTAACTCTTACCCTAACGCTAACCCTAGCTCTTACCCTAATCCTAACTCTTACCCTAACCCTAGCTCTAACCCTAATCCTAGCTCTAACCCTAACCTTAGCTTTTACCCTAATCCTAGCTCTTACCCTAACCCTAACTCTTTTTGGTCCCACTGGGAGTTGAACGCAGGTCGCTGGGGTGAGAGTCCTAACCCTAGCCCCTAACCCTAGCTCTAACCTTAACCCTACCTCTTACCCTAGCCCTAACCTTAACCCTACCTCTTACCCTAGCTCTAACCTTAACCCTACCTCTTACCCTATTCCTAACCCTAACCCTAACTCTTACCCTATTCCTAACCCTAACCGTAACCCTAACCCTAGCTCTTACCCTATTCCTAACCTTAACCCTAACCCTAACCCTAGCTCTTTCTCTAGCTCTAACCCTAACCCTAGCTCTTACCCTAATCCTAACTCTTACCCTAACCCTAGCTCTAACCTTAACCCTAGCTCTTACCCTAACCCTTACTCTTACCCTAACCCTAGCCCTAATCCTAACCCTAGCTCTTACCCTAATCTTAGCTCTAACCTTAACCCTAGCTCTTACCCTAACGCTAACCCTAGCTCTTACCCTAATCCTAACTCTTACCCTAACCCTAGGTCTTACCCTAATCCTAACTCTTACCCTAGCCCTAACCCTAGCTCTTACCCTAACCTTAGCTTTTACCCTAATCCTAGCTCTTACCCTAACCCTAACTCTTTTTGGTCCCACTGGGATTTGAACTCAGGTCGCTGCAGTGAGAGTCCAGAGCACTTACCACTACACTATGGAACTCATGCCATTATTTCATGGAAGTTATGTATATGGTTTTATAGAGCAGCTCAAGTAAATAGTATAGATAGGAATAGGTAAATGCCAAAATACTTGAGGTTCCACTGAGACTTGAACTCTGGTCGCTGGGGTGAGAGTCCGGAGCACTAACCACTACAGTATGGAACCCACAGCATTAATCCATGGAAGTTACCTATATGGTTTTATGGAGCAGCTCACAAGCAAATAGCATAGACAGGAATAGGTAAATGTCAAAATAGTTCAGGTTCCACTGAGACTTGAGCTCAGGTCACCGGGGTGAGAGACCAGAGCATTAACCACTACACTATGGAACGCACACAAATATTCCATGGAAGTTACGTATATGGTTTTATGGAGCAGCTCACAAGCCAGATATAGGAATAGTATAAATAGGAATAGGTAAATTCCAAAATGGTTAAGGTTCCACTGAGACTTGAACTCAGGTCACTGGGGTGAGAGTCCATAGCACTAACCACTACACTATGGAACCCACACCATTAATACATGAAAGTTACCTATATGGTTTTATGGAGCAGCTCACAAGCAAATAGCATACATGGGAATAGGTAAATGCCAAAAAAGTTGAGGTCCCACGGAGACTTGAACTCAGGTCGCTGGGGTGAGAGTCCACAGCACTAACCACTACAGCATGGAAACCACGCCATTGTTTCATGGAAGTTACGTATATGGTTTAATGGAGCAGCTCGCAAGCATATATAGGAATAGGCAAATGCCAAAATAGTTGAGGTTCCACTGAGACTTGAACTCAGGTCGCTGCGGTGAGAGTCCAGAGCACTTACCACTACACTATGGAACTCATGCCATTATTTCATGGAAGTTACGTATATGGTTTTATAGAGCAGCTCAAAAGCAGTATAGATAGGAATAGGTAAATGCCAAAAAGGTTGAGGTTCCACTGAGACTTGAACTCAGATCAGTGGATTCAGAGTCCAGTGTGCTAACCATTACACCATGGAACCACAAGGTCCCGACCATGGCAGGCATATGCTGGTGTGGGAGCCAGAAGTTTTGAATATATATATATATTTTTTCTTTTTTTTAATTGCTAATGTGTCAATTGCTGGGTATCTGAAACCAGTTTTTCCAGTGTCCAGAGACCAGCTATTCCAATTTAGTCCCATAATTGGCTTTCTGTACAGCGCACAAGTGGCAGGGAAGTCTGGGAGTACAGTCAAACCTCGGTTTTCGAACGTCCCGGTTCTCGAACAAATCGGAATTCGAACAAAAAAATTCGAGATTTTTTTGCTTCGGTTGTCCAACAAAATTCGGAGGTTGAACCTCTCGAGATGAGCCGAAAGGACCCGAGAAAACCCGACCGCGCGGGCCGGATGCCGACTGACTCCGTTCGTTATTGTAATTTCGTTACTTTGAGGATTGTATTAACCCCTAATCATGCCTCCAAAGAAAGCAAGTGGGAGCAGTAAAGCCATCCTACAACACAAAGGCGCTCTTTAAGCAATGCGACAGTGAGCGCCCGGCGCGCTGCGGTTACGCGACCGCACCAAATTAAGCTCCCTGCGCACTGAGGTCCACTTACATTTTAGAAAGTACATCAGAACTTTAAAAATATTTTCTAAATTTCAGCGAGGGCTCTGTCACAATAATGCGACCAGCGCGGTGCAGTTGGGCGGTCGGCAGCACGCTACGGTTGAGCGTTCTCTCTCTCTCTCTCTCTCTCTCTCTCTCTCTCTCTCTCTCTCTCTCTCTCTCTCTCTCTCTCTCTCTCTCTCTCTCTCTCTCTCTCTCTCGCACTCTTTCTCGCACTCGTTCTTGCTCTCACACACGCACACGCACACGCACCCGCACGCATGCACACACACAAGATAGAATAAATGTGAAAGTCACTTAGCACCAAGTTGCCTCGACGACTATTAATGGCGACTCAAATGAGTTGCCGATTCATAAATTAATCGATATAATTTGGATTTGCGGCTTTAATTTCTGCACGGTGTGGCTTGTTGGCTGACTTTCCCGTCCACTCTCCCAGCGTGGGTGAGCTCCAAAGTTTCTTGTAGGTCTTTCCAGGTTTGCAAAGTTGAGCCATCTCATTTGCAAAGCTAGGTTAAGCTTATGCAAAGCAGATGCGTTTCAAGTACGTGGCAGGTCCCGCAAAACAAACATTTCCCCCTCCGCCCCCCCCTCGGCGGGCGAGTGACAGCGATTTAAATGGGACGTGTCATTAAGGCGCGCGAGCCCGCGCGACACCTGCTTTAATCACGGCAAACAAAGGCGCCGCCAGTGGCCGAGTCGGCGCTCCCGCTCTGTGATATTCAAATGACGGGGCGGCGCAACAGCCGCAACAACAACATCAAAGAATAGGCAGAGCGCCGTCGGGGCCTCCCGCCGACGCCGCTCATCACCTTCAATTTCCGCCTGATTAAAGCAACAAGAAGAAATTGCAAACTCTTACCATCATACAATGTCAACTTTGGAAAGATTCTTCTCTGGCACCGCCGCACGCTGTAATTCGCCACAATAGTAGACAGCAGTTATATGTTCCCCCACAAAGTCAAAAGCCATATTTTGGAAATGCTACTTTGTCCCGTCTCGGACGGCCGAAAGCCGCCGCTCTTCCCGGGCCCGTCGGTTTCATTTTAACGAGAGGGCTCGCCGGGACGAAACATCCGTCACGCCCGCTAAAGCCGCGCTGGCCGCGTGTCACCGAAGCACTCGGGCATTTCTATTGATTACTTTTGTCTTTTTCCAGCACTCGCCGTACAGACTTGACTCGTCCAACTTATGCTAAGCGTATTCTACGGTTGGTAAATGTTTCGTTGGCACACGGCCGTCCACACGTTATCGAAGGAGCATCTGCTCATCTCTTTGCTCTTAAGATGCAAATGCACTTCATCGTCCAGGTGGAGTGGAGCCATTTTGCGCTTGTGGATGTTCCTCTTCTTGCAACATGAAGAACCCGCAACATTAGCCGCACACTTTGGACGGCGAGCGTTATTATTAAACATCTGGTCGCTGGCGCGGCGCGGGAATAAATCAGTGGCCTCTTTGACTAATCAAACATAATCACGCCGGCATTCTGTTGGCGGTAATTAAAAGGCGCGACGCGGAGCATATACGAGTATCGACTTCAATCTGCTTGCAATCGCAAAGGACGTCATTACGCCGCTCGTATGTGGAAGTCACGCATCGACGAAGCTGCGAGGACTCGAAATGAGATTTTACCAGTCAGAAAATCCACATGTGGAGCAAAAGTCGAAATGTTGCGTTTGAAAAGAAGTTTCGGAAGGCAGAATTATTATTTTTATTTCATTTTATGACACGCGAAGTCGATTGCCCAACAAGGTCTTTTTATTGTCTAAGCCCCTTTTGTGAAAATTTTATCGGCGCCAGAAAATGAATGTCAATTGAAGACTTCCTACCTCGGCGAGAAACTTTTTTGAAGTGCGCGCAAGGTTGTAAAGGGTCGTAAGACGGGACAAAGCATGGCCTTGCATATTTGAACGCGGCTAATTTCAAACAGTTGCGCGCACGCACGCGAGGCCCGTGAAAAAATTCGACCTCAGGTGCGGCCCACGCCCGAGCCGCGACAGTGAATGATGGCTTCATTTAAAGTCATCATCGTTTTAATAAATGAAGTCGAGGCGGCCGCGCTGAGCAGGCGCAACGTGATTAAACGCGCCCGTCTTTGGCTAATTAGCTTCCTTCAGGTATGAACCGCAAAATGCCGAGCCGCCCTCCTTCTCAAAACCGGCCGCCGGCGCACATTTGCTGCGAATATTGGCCCGCAAAGCCTCCATCAGATAAGGATTTGAGGCGCTTTCTTCCCGACTGCCGTTTCGTAGGCGGAGTGGTGGAAGTCACCTTGATATGAAAGCCGTCGGAGACAGTAAGGGAGATGTTTTCATTTGATTTGACTGACATGAGGGATTGATGCTTGATAATGAGGCAGAAAACAGGATCGACGATATCATAGCAGCTCACCTTTTTTTGTTTGTTTAAGGCAAACAGAGAGGCAGGTTGTCAAGGGCACTCCCGAGCAACAGGTGGCGCTGCAACTTCGCCCTTAGGCCGCTTTGGCCAATTATAATTGTCAATAAATAAATAGACATACATATATAAAGACATACATAAATACATATATAAATACATACATAAATATATACATGAATAAATAAATAATGGCACATGTGGACTGATAAGTCAAGTGTTATAATATCTAGTTTTTCATTTTGACACCAAATTTCACAAAGCCAGAACAACTGGAAATGTTTGCGTTTTCTAATAATTTTATTTAGGTTGTACCAAATTCTATTAACATTTTACAGGACTTTTTATACTACAAAATCCTGCTGCAGGAGAACTGAAACCCCTTTTTTAAAATGTTGTTGGGGATTCAACTTTGCCCAAGGAGACTTTTGTTCCACCTTCAGGTCATCTCCATCCCCCGCCGAGACGTTGCCATTCAAATCTTCCAAAGCGTCGATCTCGCCTTGAAGTCACTCCGCCATCACCGGCAAGTGAATTCCTTCCAAATTGAAATTTGCGTCTTGGATCCTTGGAAGCGAGTGCCCGCGTTTCTTTATGCCAGGCCTTGCTTCTTGGAACCTTGACTCCTTTTTTTTTTTTTTTTTATGACCTCCCTCAAGGTGTCGATGTGTTTTCGTTCTGTGCGCGTTGCGTCCTTGCTCACTTGCTTCGACTCATCGCTGCACCTGGCACTAAACAAATTTCCAGGCTGATTCATTCCATTTTCCAGACCAAACCAAAGAAGAATCCATTCAATTCCGAGGTGGAGTTATTCATATTTGCTGTGTTTTCATAATGCGTGCTTTCCAAACTGCTAATATAGTTCATGTTTTATGTACATAGAAGACATAAAAGTAGACATTAGACGCCTGGCGTATGTGGATTTCAACAAGTGTAACGTCGTTGCTGTTCATTGCTAAATGAAGCTAAGCTTTTACATCGCTAATCACTTCACCGGAGAGAGAAAATGGCCAACGGGAATCACCGCAGGCTTGGACGGACGTCCTACCGAGAGAATTAAAAAAACGATACCGCGGAACCACTCGTGATCCTAATAAGGAATTCACTTCTTTTTTTTTTTTTCTTCCTGTAGGCGATTCTGATAAACAAACAAAATACCCACCAACAAACATCCACGTGTGTTTTTGGCTAATGTGTTGTGATGTGGCTGCTGATTGCGGCGAGGGAGGCGTTGCAGCACCTCGGGGCTGAAAGGAAATAATTGATTTTTCCCTTCAAGGTTAGCAAGGGAAAAAATAAAAACCCAAAAGAGCCGTGGGGAAAGCTACACAGGGCCCAGCAGTGGGCCAATTAATGCCGTTCATTTGGAAGAAGTGGGATGTTTTTGGTTATTTATTTATTTATTTATTCGTTTAGCATTTTCCCAACATGAGTGGGAATAGCCAAGAAAAAAAATCGTGTACACTTCCTTTACCCAAGCGCACGCACATCAACACGCGTCGTGTCGTTGTGGGTCTGAAAAGCGATATTTTTAGTTCGCTACCTCGAAAGCAAGAGTGACTTTTGCCGGTCGGCATCTCCTGCGACTTCTATTTTTACGTCTCGCCAACATATATTATTAAGCATCAAAGCCTTTTTGCTCCCTTTCATAATCCTGCTGTTTTGGTGGCGGTGCGGGGGGGAAAGGGCCCCGTCTCAAGTCTCCCACATAAAAGAAAATATTAATAACCTGCTCGCTATTGATCGCTTAGCATTGCGCAGAGTCTCTGGCGTGCAACGCGCAATGCGCTTTACGGCGTTATTCAAACTAAAAGATGCATTAAGTACGTTTTCTGCACTTTTATGAGGAGAAACGTTTGTGTCGCGCGACATTCCGACACACAAAATAAGCAAATTTCCAGAAGGTGGCTATTGATTTAATTAAATAATTTTGGAATGATGGGAAGCCACCTTTTAGATTTTTACTAGCTTGAAAAATGTTGCATAAATGTTTTTATTGTCAAAGCTTTTTGGGATAGCAGTAGCACACACAGCTCGCTAATCCGCTAACATTAGCTAGCCGTCTAAATGACAGTTCAGTAAAGCCTTCATCGCGCTAATCCGACATTATGATGCGAGTTCTCTCTCGCTGGCTCTCCATCTCGGCCCTTTTCGTGTAATTGTATCAACAAAATCATTTTAAAAAGCGATTGTGCTGCTCGATAAGGCAGTAAGTAAACAAGCACGTTAAAAGGAGCTAATTAGCGATAAGGACTTTTTAACCCCCGCTGGAGGTGAAAGTACAAAGCTACATTTCATTTCACACTTTATTTACTTGCCTAATGAGATTATCTATTTGATGTATCCGTTTATAGCCAGGCCTGACATTTGCGTTTGAGTATTTACGGCGGCGAGCTCACAAAAGTCCACTCTTTGGAAAAACGTGAAGATGGAAGAAGCGATGGCGTCGTAGCCGCCGGCCGGCCGGCCAACCTCCCCTGCAGATTTACTTACACTGATTTATGGGCTCAAACTGGGGATGTGCTCTATTTGGCCGCCTTCATATCCATTTATGTAATTAACAAGGAGTGCTAGCGGTTGCGCCGGCGGTTAATAAGCTCCGCCGGGAAAGGCGGGCGAGCGGGTGAACCCGTGACCCCGTAGATGTTAAACACAGATGAATAGATGCCAGAGCACACGCGGCCTGCCACTAAATCACCGCAATGAGCAACGCAAATGGGCCCCGCTGCTAAAAAGCCAATATCCCTTAAATAGGCTGGGCCTCTCATCGATATTGAAAACGGCTCACCTTGACATGGCCGCGTCACCTTTTGGACGAACGTTCGTCCATCCGTCCGAGTGGCCGAGTCACGTGCTTCGAGATGCCGATGACTCGACGTGATTTTTGTAAAATTTTAACTTGGGTCAATATGGCGGTGCCGCTTGTGTGGCTGGGCGAGGCTAGCTGGGCAAACGTGGAAACATGCAGTAGAAGGCCACGTGTCCTTCAGATGTTTGCGTCTCATTCGGTGCATCAAATTTTTGTCTTTTCTCCTTAGCGTGACCCCTTTCTATTCTTTGTTCAAAATGAATGTAGCTGGCCTTCGTCACTTTTACTGGACTGTTTTTCCACTAACTTGCCAAACAATGTCGGACAATAACAGCAAATTTACTGGGCCTGTCACAGGGCCGCACTTCTTAAACCTTGATCTTAACTAAAGCGGCTTTATAGCAAAACTAGAGCTGCACGCTAACCTTGACAGATGACCGTAAAATTTTTTTTTTTTTTCAACAGCCGCTATATAACGTTAGCACCCGAAGCCTCGTGAAAGTCGTCCGCGTTCTTGTCGGTGACAAAACAAACATACAAAACGAGCTTTGGCTGACAGCCATGCGCAAGCAAATGTTTCGCCGTCTTCCATATGCACATCTTTGCCGCTCCGCATCGTTTGTCTTCTTTTTTTGCTGATCTGCAACATATAAAATGTCAGCAAGGCCAGAATGCATTTAGCGGTAAACTAGCGCTACGTTTTGCAAGCGTATGTTCACACCATGGCTGGATTGGTAAAATTTCACCGCCAATGATTTCGCTACAGGGGGGGTGGGGGGGCGCTGATCTTTCTTCCGTCCAAGTTGCCGTAATGAGGTAGAGCCCGCCGGCTACGCTATGCCGTGTAGACTTAATGAGGGCACGGGACGCCGCCCTCCAATCAAAGAGCGTTCACGGCTAATTGTGTCGGGTTGAACTTTAACCCCGGTGACCGCCCAACGCAGGAGACTCCAGCAAAATGGGAGACTGGGTTTCATAATTGGGTCGGGTTTCCAAGCGGGAGGGTTGGAAAGGTTTTAAAATGAGCCCGGGTGGGTCTGTGTTGCAAAGCAAAAATTAGCAAAGGTTGAGATATCCAACCCGGGTTCAAGTTTCAAGCCAGCGAGCAGGTCTCAAAGTCGGAGGTGAAAATAAGTTGAATCCTGCAAATGAGAGCTTCAAATTGAGTCTAAAATTAGCTTTTGTGCAAACAAACTCCAAAACCAAGCCCCAAACAAACAGAAATGCTTGAGTAACTTTATGTGAAAATAATTGGCAATAATAAATTGAAAGCGAGAAAGCCGAGCTTCCGCGCCGTTGTTTTCAAACAATGCATCTCGTTAATGCGAAGAACGTTAAGTGTGTGGCCAAGGTCGCGAACGCGCTCCATGCTAATGTAAACGTACACGGCACGCGCGGACTTGTTGTTGCCGCTCTATTAATGAGTCTCATCGGCATGCAACGCAGTTAGCTCAGGGCCGTACCCCCCCCCCCCGCCTTAATTATGTAAATCGCGAGTGCCTCTACTCTGCCGATAATTGTCGGCATTACGAATCCCACGCTTTCGCACCGTTTTCATATTTTATCAACTGCATGACTGCATTAAACACACATCATGTGAGCAAGCTCAGCCGTGATTGGCCAGCCAGCCAGCCATCCAGCCGCCGCCGTTGAGCATCTTGGCAAGTTTTGCGTCCAGTTCCTCCGAAATGTTCTTGTTTATCAAAGCCCGCGAGATATGCGCGTTGTTGTCGAAGATGGCTGGTAGATATTTTAAATGTTCCCTGGCACTGCTTATCGTTTTCCTCCGCTGGGGTTCTTTTTTTTATTTTTTTTGCGCTATTTTAAAACAAACAAATAAAGCTCCCGGAATAGCAGAAAATGAAGAAGAAGCTTTAATGAAGTTGCTCGGCTTCTTTGTAAAAGTGGGACGGGAGAAAGTCGACTCGTTTTGAGGAGCTTTCGGAGCATCTTCACATCCGTGTGGAGAGAGTGTGAGGGCTCTCTGACACCTCGCTCCGAGCGAGTGATTATTTTTTATTTTTTTTGCAGTATTTTTACCAATCCATTCTTGACCCAAAGTGAAGCGCAACATTTAGCAGCGAAAGGTCTTTGGAATTGTAAATGACGACGATGTGATTAGCGGAGCTCCTCTTCCCGGTGTTAATAAGTTTGGCCACGAAGCCCGGGGCACACTTGGCACATCTTTTGCGCAATTAAAAGCAGCGATTGGCTTTCTCTCTGCGCTTGACTCCACAAAAGCAAGTCGAAATAGGCGGCGAATCCACATTTGTTAGAAAACGTGACGGGAACATCTTTTGTGGCGCCAGTCGTTTAATGTCCTTCGTGGACGGGAACAAAAAAACCAAAAAGGAACAAAAGGGGATTTTTTTTTTTCCCCTGCTCTTATAACGAATGGGGCCTGGGTGAAGGTCCGCCTTGGGCTGTTTTGCTGCTCTAAGAAAGGAACGACGCTTATTTTTCAGCCTTGGCCTCGGCAGGGGTGTCGGCATTGTGAATGTCTCGGTGCGCCTCTCATCCAGCACCGTCTGGGTTTCGCTCTAGTAACGGATTTTGAAAGAAAGCCCTTTGGGGGGATCAAGGATCCCCTTTTCGCTGGCAGATGTTTGTGAAACAAAAGCGATAGGCAGGCCCTCAAAGTGTCCTTTTAAACGTCTGTATTGTCTCAGCCACTTTCAAGATGGCCGACGTATTAGCCGCCCGGCTTTTATCTCGCCGCCGCACGGACCTGCAGTGGGACAGTCCCGAAAGGCCGTGTCGCTAATAGTCGAGTCGGCCGGCAAAGCGCTCGCCTTTCATAATGCTGTTGTTCCAAGCTTTTCAACTTTGACCTTCAACTTTGACCGAAACACGGGCGGCAGCAAGATGAGGCGGGAAATTGGCCGAAGATTGCATCTGGCCCTCACCTCCAGTATGAAGAAGAAGACTCGTTAAAGAGCTCGCCACTTTGTTGGGGCCCGGCTGTCACATCTGATAACGCTCACGGCATCCAAGCGGAGAGCCGCTGATTGCTCCCTGCCAAACTTGGACACTTTGAAAAAGGACCTTTCAGCGTTTCCAGCCGGGAAGAAGATTTGAGATGATTCGCCATTCCAAGATTTGATCTCCCTCCCCGCTCGCAATATGGCGGCAACATTTGCCCAAAGGCCTTAATGACAGCGGTGCCAATTAGCGCGTGCGAAGGCATTAGCACCTCGTCTTAATTGTTTCCTCCGGCAAAGCAAAGTTCACACAGGAGGAGAAAAAAGCGGCGCTGGCTTTTGATGCAACGGTGACCTTGCTGCTCGCTGCGGGATCCTCACGGTTATCTCCACGCTCCCGAGAAACGCTCTCAGGTGCGCCGCTGATGAAGCAATTCATTGAAGTCGGTCACGATCGAGGGGCTGGCGAGATTGTTCTCGTGCCCGTCTGGCTCCTCCGGGCGAGTGACGTCGCTCTGCCAATAGCCGGCGGACTCTTTGTGCGCCACTAGCGCTTTGCAAGCGGTGGGGGGGTGGGGCTGTTATTGGGGGGCTCGAGATGCCGCGCTCTGACTCGGAAAGCGATTCCCGAGAGGCGCATCTTCAAATGTGTGCCAAAGTGGTCCAAATGCAGCTGAACTTTCTTGTGTTTCATCTTTTTTGCATCAGACGGGAGTGGGAAAGGATCAAATTGTTTTTTTTTTTGCTTTGGGTTGCAAAGCTTTTCGGCCTTCTTACGTATTGTTTGGATACTCGCTTAAATTTATTTATTTATTTATTTATTGTCTGTCAACGCAGCAATGGACACGTTTGTTGATATTCGCGGAGAGTGTTAGATGAACCATTGATCCGTCGCCACGACCACCTTCCATATGCGCCAGCCGGCTTTTCACGATGACGCAATGTCACATTCATGGCTCCAAAGAAGAGCTTCTGACCGGCAGCTGGAATCTGAGGACGGACAATTTTAGAAACGAACGCGTTCAAGCCCAGCCCGATCAATTTGTATCACGACTTGATGTAACTGGATGGTCGGACTTGAAATCGATTCAGCTATCGATAGATGAATCGTTACCTCGCAGGTAATGATGGAAGACGCCGTGTCGGAATATTCTTCTCACCGGTTACGAGCTGCCGCTTCCTTTTTTTCGCCCACTCAACATCAATCAGACTTGGAATTAGAGCCTTTTTAAAAAGCAACGACTTGCCGACACGTCGGGCCGCGCTCGCATCGCACGCGGAGAACATTCAATAATGGATAGAAAAGATCTCCTGCCTTCCTATGGCAGTCAGATACAATCTTGACGGTTTCCCCCAACGAAGATCTGCACATTTCCGCAGCTATTTGGCGAATACAAAACCATGCGGCAAGACAAACGTTTGTGCCCCGAGCAATCGTTCATCAATCGTTCATCATCGGGAGATCAAATCCGTAAGTTAAAATGGTGGCTCATAAGGTGGAATGGCGCTGATGCGCATACCGATGTGAAAACAAAAGTCTTCCTAAATATGAAGCGAGGTAGGCGGGCAGGTGTGGGAGGGGGAGAGCAATGTGGGAGGACATTGAAAGGTGATGTATTCATTTACAGGAAGAGTTAATTAAGCCACGGCAAGAAAGTGCTGAGTTCTGGAGACACAAAATATTTATTCATCAGCCCATTAATGTTTAATTTCCCCCCATTTTTTTCCTGCACTATTTTTAAAAGGGAGGCAGAGCGGAGGAAAGCTTTGAACATTTGACCTTATATGTAAAAAGTGTCGGCTGAGGCGCCGTAGGGATTGTCTTTAATCATTATCCAGAATGGGAAGGGGAGGGGCTTAAAATCACCCTTAACGTTCTACACACAAAGACAAAATACTTGCTATCCTTGGCACGCACACACACGCACACACACACACACACACACACACACACGAGTCCAAATGTCATGAAATTCCCTGAAAATGCAGGCACAGAAACAAACAAACAAACACACTCGAAGACACCAACTTGCACCAGAATGACTCGCCTTGAAACTTTCTGTGACCGCGATCAAAAGTTCTGCTATGCCAAAATCGAACGTCTCGACGTGATTGGCGACGACGCAGATCGTTAAAAGGAGGAGCTCCTTTCTTTCCATGTCAAAAAAGGAAAAGCAAACAAAGCTGCAGCTGCCTTGTTTCTTTCTTTCATTGTGACCTGCACGGAATCCAGATGCAACCAAACAGCCCCACGCATTTCCTCATTATTTCCCTCTCCGGGGTTTTCTTCAACACAAGCAGATCTCCCTTTATTGCTCCGATGATATATTTTTTTTTGATAGAAACCTAAACAACCTGAGCAGGCCGCCTTGATTTATGATTGCCCGAACAAGCGAGCACGCCGCCATTTCGTAAATCCCGCGCGACGTCCGGGCCAAAGTAGCGAGGCGGTGGCTGCCGGTCACGGGCTTGATACGTCTGCCAGCTAATTACGTGGCAGCAAACGTGAGAATATATGGCTGGCTTTTATCTGAGGAACTCATCAAGTCGAGCCAATTAAAAGCGGCATTGGCGCTCTCGTTCACTTAATTCATGATTGCCAATTAAAACGGAATCGCGCGCAAAGTTGTAAAGCTGTCACGGGGGCCGGGCTCAATGACCCTCTCCCGCTTTGAATGATGGACGCCAGCGCTCGTCGCTCTTATTTTGTCTCCCCAAGGGGAGGGGCGGAGGCTTGGGAGAGCGCCTTGTCAGGAGAAAACACCCCAGACCTGCCTTGGCGACCATTTTTTTTTAAACACACAATCTGAGTGTGGCTAGAAAGTACGAGTAATTGTCGATTGATGAGCACATTCTGTTTTGGGCCTCGAACACGGATAGCCAGCGGCTCTTGGCGAGGAGAAGGATTCTTCCCTCCCACTTTCATAGCGGAGTCACTTTTATCTTATTTCACCATCTTTGGCGCTTACTTGACTTTTTTTTTTTCAACTTTACTTTCCAGATAATTGCACACCAAATGCATACATACGTACATAGTTTGGATTTCACAACAATATTACTTTCAATATTTGCGACCTCAATGAAGTTTCATATGTTGGACAAAATTCCTAAACGTAAAAAAAACAAAAAAAAAACGACGAATTACGTCAGTCCTTTTTGCACATGTAAGTCGTCGATCATCTGTCACAAATCACGGCCGATGCAGATCTCGCCGTGAAACCGTTGTCCAATTTAAGCGCAGGGGGAGAAAAGTAAATAACGGCAGCGTGAGCACGGCACTTTAAAGGCCCATTTAAATGTCGGTGCAAACGAGTTAAAGCGAAGGCAACTTGTCCCGCCCGCATCGCCAGCGTCGCTCGCGCCATTAGGCGCCGTCGCCGGGCTATTGATGGCCTAATTAAAATGTGTCAGCCTGAAATATGTCACTTTTTTGTAGAAAGGCAGAAATGGATGGCGTGTATTAATTTCCCCTTTCTCAGAGGGACCTTTTTTAATGTCGCTGGCTAGACAGCGACTTGTGTCTACAAGCTCCTCAAACAATACGTCAAGCGGCCTTGACAACGCCGGAGAAGGGCGATGACCGTTTTCCGCCAGCCGGGCTTGCTCAAACTGTCGCCGCTCTTCAATTTGATGTGGCCTGCACGGCGGACTGCGCTGCGCTCAGATCGTTTCCTAATTCAATTTTTCCAAATACACACGACCTCGGTCTTTTGCCCGTGTGTGTTTTCAAGCTTGCGCTTGAATGCCGACAGAGAGATTTTTTGAAAAAAAAAAAAAAAACTCTGGCTCACTTAAAGTTCCCCCCTCCATCCCGAGCAGCACGTTTGCTGTCGTCCTCAGGAGACGGGCCCCCCGGGGCCGCGGCGCTTTACACCAGATTAAAACCCAGCGTGGCTCGCTAATGTCACCCGGCCAAAGAATCGATGGCCCGGCGCGGGAAATGAAAGCTGTGACGGACACGGACGAGCGCGTCAGGTCCTGTCGGCGGGTTTCTACTCAGAGAATGCTTCTCAGGCTTGGCACCTGCCAAGACCATGAAGGGGGGGGTCGTTGTGTCAGCCATGGAACACCCGGGGGGGGGGGAGTCGACACCAAGCGGCCATCGGCTCCATCAAGTTGTGCCACCGCCGGCTGAGCTTTGAGCTCGTTCCGCCGCACTAGAGAAGAACTTTTTCTCATTTCACACGATCAGTCGCAGCGGAAATCAAAAAAGGGGGAAGAAAAAAAAAACCACGGCTTTGATGTGAATTCATAGACGAGCGAACGGATGGACGGATGTCGTCGTTAATGTTGATTTGCTCTTGTGATTTCAGACAATGCAAGACGACGTGGCATCTCGTCGGTGTTCGTCGAGCGCCTTTGAGCTCATCGGCAAGCTCGTGTTTACGGCGTCGACGCAACACGCCACTTTCCGGCCTGGCGGCGACGCAGAAGGTATTTCCACTCTTCTTCTTACTTTTGTAACTTAGCTGTGAATTTGCGTCAGGGGGGAAAACGCCACTCGTCCTCGCTCTCCTTCACTCGCTCACTTTTTATCTTAAAACCGACGTCTGACTTTATTTTCACTTTGTCTGCTGGAGAAGTTCTCACGTAGAACCAAAACAAAAAAAAAAGTTGGTGAGGTATTTGTCTTCCGTTTGTCCTCCAACGACTGACTCGGCGACGACGGGATTAAATTCAACGGGCTCCGCGACGTTAATGAGAAACATTGAATGAAAGGCGCCATTTTGTTTTTGGGGTCGTCCAGCACCTCGTGTTTGCTTCTCGGCAAAGTCGGAGCCTCCGCCATCCACTCGAAGGCGAAACTTGAGACGCCTGCCGCCGACACCTGCGCTCGCGCCGCCCACCTGCGTCTCACCCGAAGGGCAGCTGTTTGTTGTTTTGCTCGTTACACCGAGGTTGGGGAAATGCGGCGCGACGTCGGAAGAATTCCGGATCTCGCGGAGAAGGCGGCGACGGTTGCCGATAACGAAGCCTTTGCCAGCCAGCCGGGCAACGGACGGACGGAGAGTGAATGCGAGCGGCGGAGCGTGCGAGCGCACATCTTTGACACCGCGGGGGAGACGACGTGTCACGACAAAGAACCCGTCCGTGCCTTTGCCTGTTCCTCGTTACCATGGCGCCCCGTCCGGACTGGCGCCTCGCCTTGTCCCGTCCTCATTTCGGGCTTGTTTGCGCTTTCTGTTTGCTTGCTCATTCTGCCTGACACGAGGTGACATTCTTTTGCTGGAAGCGCAAAGAAGAGCATCTGGCTTGCTGTCCAAAGAACATTTGCCACCTTTCGGGGGTGGCTGGGTGGGTGGGGGCGTGAGCGTTGCAGAAGCGTAATTGAAAAGCGCCACTCGGCAGTTACAACAAATGAAGAAACGACACCTGAATGGCGCCGGGAGGCGACGCGGCGCCGTGAAAACGGCTTTAAAACTGATTATGCGTCGAAACGCGCGTAAGCGCTCGCCCCCCTGCGGACCGCAATGGCAAAGTTTGCTTCTGTCAAGGAATGAAAACTGCCAAACAATCAGAAAGTTTTGCGAGGTCTCGTTGCGCTTGCGCCAGACACGAGACGATAACTTTTCCGAAATACGCCCGATGCGTCGAGCCAGTCGCGCAAATTTCTCGTTTCGTTTAGCGTAGCGGTTTGCGGTTTGCCTTTCAAATGCTGGAAAGTTCAACATTTGAGCAGGCGAGGTTGCTTCAGTCTGTGAAGTGGATAACATCGGACTTTGTGCTGTGTCATGCAGAACAGCAGCAAGAGCGTTGAAGATGAAACTTCAGAGTGTCTTTTGTGGAAGTGGGGACGGGGAGAGGGGCTCGCGCAGATCCAAGCCCGACTCAGCGGCTGTGCGACACACAGGCGAGCCGGCGAATCATTAGGATTCGGATCAGGACGCCGCCTCGCTCGACAAAACTGGCAGATGAATGAGCGCGTCTGTCTACGCTTTCTCTTTTGGCAACACCATGTGACGCATCGGCCCAGGATGACCTCGATGCTTGTTTACTCTTTGAGGCAGCACAAATGTAGATTCGACTCGATGTCGATATCCCGCTATGATGTGTCTACGTTCAAATCAGAATTCCACTGCAATACCCAAATCAACCTCTGAGAGGCCACAGAGAGTCCCGACTACCAGAGAAGAAGAACTCAGAGCACAATCAGGAGAAAGAGCGGCTCGATGAATGCAACCTGAATGTTGTGCTTTGAGTCAGCGAGGGCCTGGAGCCCCCCCCCACCTCTCCCCCGCCACTCCAGCTGCGACTCGACGGCCAATAATGAGAAGACGGCCGCCATCGATCCGGCCGATCCCCCGCGATTAGCTCGTCCTTTCGTCCACTTGATCCCGGCGACCCTCTCCGGCTGCGCCTGAGCAAAATATAATGGCTCAATACCTTCTGGACACCGAGTCCTCAAAGGGTGCTTTGACGCAAAGATGACGAGCCTCGACCGGCTTGACGGCGGCAGGCCTCCGACATCAAGGTCTCACTCCGCCGAGGCGCCCCGCGACCGCACAGCGGCTCAGGATGATTAAAAGAAAACACAAGCGCGCGCAGAAGGAATTAAAATACAATTACAAGTCGACTCCTCGGCGGGAAACGTTGTTGCGCAATTACGGAGAGGGAAGATGCATTTGATCCGCCGCTAAACGAAATCCGGTTTGATGATAAATCAGCCACCCGCCGTCGAGAGTCACGCTGCCACGGAAAGGTCACGCGCTCTGAGTCATCGCGCCTCCCGTCTTTGAGGAGCAGAGGGAGTGCGTGGGGGCGGGGCAAATTCTATTTCCATAAAGTTGAAATGAATTGAAAAAGGCCGTCTTCCTCACCGCACCGCTGGCTCGGGCTTTCAGAAGCTGTCGCATGTTATGACAGCTCCTTAAGTGTTTCCTTTAGAAAGTCCCTCTGCCGCGATCGATGATCCTTTGAGTGTGTTACAGAGCGGCCGGCTCGCGGGAACGACACCGGCACCTGTCCGCTGGCGGCTTATTGATCTGCCGCTATTTACCGATCAGCTTGCGTGCTCGCTGCTTTGGACTGGAATGTCGACTTTGGTTTTCAAACATGAAGCTTAGCTTTGGTGACCGGTGAAGAAATGGCACGCAAGCCACGTACAGGACCCGAACCTTCGAACTCTCCCTCCCTTCCTTGCAGGTTATTTTTTACTCACTGTCCTCCTCTCACTAAGCCAAAAGACCTCGAGCAGATAACCGGTGGCCAGGTAAGCGGAGGTCACGCTCGTGATATGGTAGACTCACGCGGGAGGGGGGCGGGGTCAAGACAAGAAGATGGCCGATAAGTGGGAGGCGGGCGCGCCGGACACGTGGGGGACGGCCTCATCGCCTGCGGGCATCTGCTGATGGATGGGGAGGTGCTGATGAACTCCCAATGTCACCGTCCAATTAAATACGCCTCCTCCCCCCAACCCTCCCTCCCTCTCATCTATCTGCATATACCTTTGACTCGCCGTTTGCTCCCGAGCCGCTGCACACCAGCTAAGCGCTCTTCCCCCAGCTGACAGACAGGGGATGCTCTTTCTATTAGTTTGGGTCGGCGCTCGCCATTCTCGCGGCAGACAATGGACTCCGGCGGCAAAATGCAAATACACCCAGGGAGCGCCAACGGTGGGTGACTAATACCCGCCGCTAAGCGCCCGTCAAGTCCGTTGTCTGAACCTGGGGGCGGGACGGGTGGGACTTCTGCATACCTTATGTTGAAACTTTGCACCTGCAATCTGGATTTGTTTCGCATAGCTGTTAGCAGAAAATGAACGGATTCATGCTTGTTTGCTAGCTTCGCGGGCTCCGTGTAAACTTCTGAAGAGCGTTTGCGCGCCGGATGGTCTTTCTTACCTTGATGTGACTCGGTGTGATATTTTGAGGCCTCGCCCTGCGTTTATTCCAGCAATGCATCTGCGGCTAACCAGCTGCTGCCTGCGTGCACATGTGCCGTGTTTTGTGGCGCGTTTTGCTAATTGGGCGGAATGCAAAAGCGGGGGAGTTTTGGGAGCGTAATTACGTGGTGACATTTGAAAATTCAATTAGTGAAGAAGGAAAGAAAGACAAAAACACGAAGTGCACACAAATGCAACGTGTTGGCAAAGCATGATTTTTGTGGCGTTTCACTTGGACAAAAGTAGTGCTTTGGTTCTGCATTTTTACACCAGATCTCTGATTCTCTGTCATATGTCGGCATTTATTTTTCGGGATGGCGTACATTCTGGCTAGCAACAAAGCCAAGCAAAGACTCCCGACCAAGTCTGCCCCCTACTGGTTGTACATCAATGAAACGTAAATACGTTGGCGCGTGACGTGCAACTCGTGAGAGCGCACCAAGGTGTCTGGAATATTTTTCAAAGTTTCAGCAGGGACTTCACAAGCCATCTGCCCATCACAAGTTGCCACCTTTCAAAATGGACTTGTGTTTCGCACAGAATGTCCTCCGCAGCTCCTCCCCCTCCCCTCCCCCTTTTACCTCATCCATGTCATCCTTCAGCTATCTTTTATCTCATTCACCTCATCCTTTTTTTGTACATTCTCCTTCAGCCCCTCTAGCAAGTCTATCTTCTCCTCCTCTCCTATCCATCATCTCTCATTCCATTGCACGCTTCACCTCGTCGTCAATCTTTGTTCCTTGCTTATCCTCCTCTTCAATCTCTTCCTGCTCGTTTCACCTCCTTATCTATCTTTGTTTGCTCCTCCTGTCTCCTTCACCTCCTCTCCTCCACCACCTCCATCTTCATTGGCTCCTGCTAATCTTCTCATTTTGTTGCCCCTCCGCTGCTCTTATCGCCTTCCTCCTCATATCAATCTTCCTTTCCTCCTCCTTCTGCCCCCTCCCCGTTTTTTTATCTCTCTCTCCTCTTCTCCCCCTTGTCCGTCCTTTCTCTCCGTCTGGGTGATTTGTGCGAGTGTGAAAACTCCTTCTCGCCATCCTTCTCCTTTTTTATGAGCATCTCCCGCACGTCTTCTCTCCTCCTCGTGATTTGTGTCACTCTGTTCCAGGGCTGCGCAAACATTTTCATCCAAGCAACACAGAGAGAAAAATCTGAAGGCTGCAAAGAAATTCTTTGACTTTAATTGAGTCAATATGCTAAAGACAGTCCAACTCACAAATGTGGATTGTTATTTATGAATAGGCGGCGAGGTAAACGGGTCCGGATTTTTTTTGGAGCGAAATGTTGTCACTCTTTTAGCCCCTGACTTTTTTCTCTTTAAACACCCAACCCTTTTTTTAAACAACATTTTCGGGCCTGTCAAAAAATAGACGGGGGTCTGCACGCGGGTCCCCGGCCTTTAGTTTGGACACCTTTGCTCTAGCGCTTGCTGCGATCGCCACACCGGCAGAAGAGGAAGAAGTCTGCAGCTGGTCTCCCGTGCGAGGAAGGAGGAGGAAGAGTAGGAGGCGGCACTACGCAGGAGAGAGAGAGAGAGCGAGAGAGAGGGGGAGTGAGGCTGGAGAGAAAGTGCGAGCCGAGCCGAGTCACATCTGAGTGGAGGCAGAGCCAGCGTGCGCAGCGGCTCGGCTCCGTCAGCGCAAGCAACACAAATCCACGCCATCGGGACCTAATTGACGACTTGTTCAACAACGTCACGCACGCTCCATTCCTCCTCCTCATCCTCCTGCTCCTCCTTTCTTCTTCTTCTTTCTCTGGGGGTCTTGTTGTCCTGCTCAGTCAACTTTGGGCGTCCTCGCCGGTGGCAACTTCTGTCACCTTTTTTTGGCGGGTGAGTGTGGCTGCTTCTTCTCCCTTTTTTGCACGCTCGCTGCATATTCAACCTTTTTTCCTCCTCGTCGTGCATCATTAGTATTCTGCGCTCATTTGCTCTGCCTCCGCGGCGTTTTTTTTTTTTTTTTTTTTTTTTTTGCTGTCACTTGTCAATGCAGAAGATGAGGGCGTGTGTAACTTTTTTGGTGTGTGTGCGTTTTACGTGGCTGCGTGGTGATAGATGTGCACCACGCGTGTCACCACAGCGGTTTTCTCGCACGCCGGGAGAGAGGACGTGACCCCCGCCCTTCCACCTCCACCTCCCAATATAAGACAAAAGAAGAAAACTCCCCTTTCTCAACAGAGGAGATTATGATTGAATCATTTCTGACCTATTCTTAGAGCATCCAGATTTTGAGCAAAAACTGAATGGAGTAGTGAAAAAAAGATACGCAACAAGGGCGGGTCGTTTTATTAGGTACACCTTAGCCTGTTGATGAAGCAGTTGATAATGAAATGCGGGATTCATTCCATGACGATAATGATACACTGTGAAATGCATTCGTCGAACGTTATTATACTTTTGCTCTTCATTTTTCGCAAAGAAAATTGGATGATGAAGTCATGACCTAAAAGTGAGCGTTCTTATTTTGGGTACATTTTTGTTTTGCACCTGGGGTGCAAGCGTGCCTAATGAAATGTCCCATGCCATTTGGAAATGACGCCAGCGTGATAAATATTATTACCATTCTCGCTGACTCGCTGTCCACAAAATTAGCCGCCGCGTTGTGCCGGCTGTCACTTGTCCCCGCTGCGGGCGGCGTGGCCAATCCAAAGCGGGGCAAAAGGGGGCGTCGCGAATCAAAGGCCGGGTGGCTTTGTGGCCCCAACCTCGGGCGCAGATGATGGCTCGCGTCCTCCATCCGACCTCTCAAAAACGTCACCGCCACTTCGCTTCGGTTGGCCAATCCGCTCATTTTCTCAACTCCGGCCGAGGGGCCCTTGAGCAAGGGGTGAAAGGTCTCCGTTGACGTGGGGTGATGATCGGTGCTGGAGGAGTCCGTGAAACGGCAGCGAGTGTGCGATTGGTCGTCCGGACCCGCGGCGCTCGCTGGTAATCCTGTTGTGGGATGGCTAAATGGGATTAGAACAACTGTGTGGAAGCCAAACAGCGGCTGGGGGGCGGAGGGGGGGGGCTGCTTTATCTTGTATTTTCACTTCATTCGCGCTCATCACATTGACGCTGCCCCCCAACCCCCACTGACCGGCCTCCCGGGGGGAAATCCACATGAAGGTTATAATGTCCCCAAAACACAGTTTGAAAATGAATTGGAGGAAAAGGCAAATTTTAAACAGGCTCCCGCATTTTTAGGAATGTGTTTTTAAAAAGTAAAATAGCAGTCAATTATATTTAGTCAAGAATACACATATCGTAATCAAATTGAATGCAACGAATGAAACATTTTGTGAAGTTTTCATTTGTCAATTCACTGTGCCACCATCTGCTATGCGTGATTTGTCCAGCAGGGAGCAGCATAATGCACGACTGTCTGTCATTTATGGAAGAGGATAAAGAATATATGCCTTTGAGTGTATGTTGTAGCACTGTTTGCGTTTAAAGATCCTGCGCTTCGCCCTTCAGTGGTGTTTTATACTGCGCGTTAGCATGAAGCTAGCGCAAGTCAAAGTCGTGTGAGCAGTCTATGAACGTTCCGTTACTTGCGGAGATGGTTTGCCTCGGCTGAGCCGGTCGGCGTGAGCCATGGTCCACCTGCAGACTCCCGCCGCCCTGCACACACATCTGCTCCACTTTCGACTTCCCTCGTCCAAATGTCATTCTGAGACCGCGCAGCTTGGCAGGCAAGCACTCAGCGACTTGCACACCAGCACGCTCACAAGATTGACGATGTTGTGATATCATGCGCTCATGATACAGCGGATGATAAAATATGATCACACTCGTGATGGCGCACAGTAGGAGGACATTATCATGATGATGTCACGATAGAATATTATCACGCTGTGCACGACTTATTATTTCGATATGAAAGTTATCATGATGTGATGTTCTCATGATCAGGATATCAGCGAAAAGTCAAGAGAGCGTTTTGGTGAGCCAAGCGTAACGTCGCGTGCGAGCCAAGCTCTCTCGACGTCTCCTCTCACATGACCTCCCGCCGTTTACGTGGCATTTGTTGGCCGTAAGGAGGCTGGAGGACGCGCACGCATCGCCTCGCGACTCATACACGGCTAACCGGCCGCCTTTGCGACAAGGCCGCTCGGTCCTGCTGGGATTCTTTCGTGTCAAGACACCACGACCTTCTTCACCTCCTCCTCCGCGTTTGAGGCATGCTGGGTAAACTGTCAGGCACGCGGCCCAGGCGTTAAGACAAAGGCCGGCGTGCCACCGAGCATCCGGCTTGAGGTCGCCTCCGATTTATTTTTAATCTGACCCACCCACGTGACTTGTTAGCGTGTCTATGATGACCTTGCTGGGGTGCAGCTAGATAATTGGGAGTCAGCTGACCGGCCTTTGTTGTTGCGCTCGTTAGCATGGAGGCCTTTGACGATCCTTTGTGACGCCGGGTCAAGGGCAGGCCCGTGAGACGTTTCGTCTGCCAATGCGGTGGCAGGCCACCACATTCACTAAACAAGATGCGAGCAGACCTTTTGTAAAGCCGAAAAGGTGTCCTTGATGAGCAATTTTACTTGGCAACATCCAAGTTTGGCCGACGTGTCAGCCTCGAGACAACGCAGTCCAATTGCTAGCAAACCGTGTGTTTTGTTCAAGACCGAAGGATGACACTAAATTGCAAATCATCCTAAGATTTTGTCTTTTGTTGTGGGTGGAGCTTGTTGGCAAAGTTGGATGTCTCGCCAAGTAACACAAAATTGTAACGGTTCCATCAAACGATCCTCTTTGTTGTTGCACCGTTTCGCAAATGCAGTGTAAAATCTGTGGTTACAGCGCCCCCTTGCTGTGACATCCTGCAAACGCATTTTCATGCGCATTCCAACTTTGTAAAGGCAATTTACCATTTAAATGAAAAGTTGTTTTTGCACTCCAACTTGGCTTGGTGACCCAATTGCCTGTCTTTTGAGTTTCTATATGATTAGCGAGAGCATGTCATTACTGGTGCGCCAGTAATCACATTACAGGCGCGCCAGTAATCACATTACTTGCCGCGGTCACAGCGGCACTTTTGCTGACGTTTGCCGTTGTCTTTTTTGTCTTCTCTGCGCTCCGATAGGTGCCAATTATCGGACCCTGCCGCCGAGAAGCTTCTGGGCCACCGCTGACCCCGTTAGCCGCCTTTAATGTCAACTCCTCGGCGCCCGAGTGGAAGGAATTACCTCGCTTTTAGTCTCCAATCGAGAAAAAAACAGCAGAATGCCGAGCTTGACCGCACCGCGGTGAAACGAGCTCGGTGCTGTGAGGATAAAAACCCAGAGGGGGTTTGACATTTTAGCTTTCCCCCCCCTTCCCCATTTTATTTATTTATTTTGCTCCTCTTCTGGCCTGAGTGCGGTTTGGAGCAGCGCGGGGGGAGGAAGGCGGCAGGGGTGGCGCAGATGATGGCGCGGTGCTGCTCGGCCGTGCGCAGAGCCCCAGCTCTCCTGGCGCTCCTTGGCCTCCTGCTTTCCATCCAGGGAGCTTGCTCGGGGCCCGACGGGGGCGGCGGCTCAGGAGACCGGGACGAGTCAGGTGCAACCCCTCGGGGGGGCCCGCATAGACACAGACGCAGCTGGGTATGGAACCAGTTCTTCGTGCTGGAGGAGTTCACGGGAAACGAGCCGCTCTATGTGGGAAAGGTGAGTGACCCGCTTGGCTTTTGTTTTTTTCGTTGAGTTTGCATTTGCCACCACAATTGGCCCAAATGTAGATGCGTTTGTTTCAGCAGTTTGTAGCACTCAGCTTTGAGTTGCTTGGGGCGGGCTCGCTCTTGAGCGCACGGTAACGCGGCTAATGTCGCAGAAACGACATATGTTGAAGCTCTCGTTATAAAAGCTTGTCCTCAGGTAGCGGTGGCGCACGCAAGTGGAAGAAACTGCAAAGTGGAAGCAGCTGCAATGAATTCGGCCACATACTCCACACGCAAAAGCAAACTTCCAGAAAGTCCTTGGGTTGCCGTGGAGACAACCCGAACAACGCGCTAGCTCCTCAAAAAAAAAAATAAAAAAAAGCAATATGGGAGCGTAATGAATGTAATGTCGTAACTCATGTGGCCAGGCCGTGTTTGTTGTGAATTCTAAAAATAAGGCAGTAATCCACCAAGAAAATAGCAGTACCGGATGTTTACTAGATAGGTGTGGAATATTTTGAGTTTTATTGATGCTATTAGTTCTGCTGAAGCGATAAACATAAGATAAAAAAACTTGCCTGCCTTTGAATGCATATTAAACCTCGGTTTAAGTGCAAATGCGCAATTTCCTGTGTGTGCCGTTACATTTATTTTCGGATTCGCTTACAAATGAAAGAATTTGCAAAAACAAGATGGTCATCCTCTTTTTGCACCGTCACGGTCCGGATTTGACCTCGACCCGAAAATAACCTTTAGTGCTTTACATAGTTTGTCTTAGTAAGCAAATTCAGATCGTAAATGAGTCGTTCGGTCCACTGAATCAAAACAAGTAGGTCCAAACAAGGAAAAAAGTGCACTTTTATAATAGTGACGCACCGTCGGATGCATCCATGATTGGCTTGCAGCACTGTTGCCCGTCGTTAGGACAAAACGGCCGTGCGCTGGCGCTCCAGATGGAGTCATCTCCGCGCCCCCCTGGAGTTGTCTGCTCTTTATGATCCAATTACTTTTCGCTCTTTCCGCTCATCTGCGGGCTGATTGGCGGCGCGCCGTCGCTGTTTTCTGGCAAAGCCATTCGGAACCGGATTAGCGGCTCCGATCCCGCGGGGAGCTAGGTGGCCGCTCGGTTGTCCTGTTCTTCTCCTCCGTCCCGCAACATCTAGCGGGAAGCCTTCTGCTTGGACTTGGCGCCGCGGAACCACGACACGCTAGTGACGCAGCACTCGAAGCGCTCGCTGGTAAACGTAACACGATTAGCCCGCTTTCTGCCGGCCGCTCGCTTGAAAGCAACTTTGCCCGAGATTTAATGGCAGCTCAGAAGGCTGCGCGACGTGACATTCTTTGAGTTTTTTTTTTATTTTTTATTGTCAATAGCTTCTAATTGCAGTCTTTCAATGCGTCTTACTGGTTTGGTAAAAGTCATCCCACCTTGTACGCTGCCGACGCCGCCACATGCTTACAAGGGCATTTGAAAATGACTTTTCTTTTCATATGACTAATAAAAAAAGAGGCTCGTTGAAAGCCGAGGAAATTAAAAGGCTGCTCTGGCTCGTCCACTCTTTGAATGTCAGGAGAAAATAATTGGAGTGCACTAAACTGGAAAATTCGGCCGCGACGATGCAGATTTGTCAAAATTGGAGGCTGACAAAGGATGAAATTTTGTCGACGGCATTCAAAAAGGAGTTTTGTGCAGTCTTTTTTTGTTGCTTTACAAGAAATCAATAGACTGAGGTTCCTCGGCCTGGTGAAGTTAGCACCTTGACATTTTCACATTCCTCCATTTTGGCCCATGAGTGGTGTCTTTAAAGTTGAATTGTAAAAAGATGAGAGTTTCTGCTTTTTCATACATGACAGTTAGCGCTTGAATGTGACAAAGTGCAGCTCTGAGCCTCAGGCTGCGCTTCTTCATCTTTCTTTTCTGTCATCAACTGATGTATTATGTTAATTTTCCCGCCCATTGATCAAGGGAATGGATTTGAATGCGCATCCCTGGCGGGCGGGAGATTGCCGAACACAAATCGGAATAGCGAACGAACTCCTCTTAGCCGGAACACGCTTCTCAAGGGAACGCGGGCGGCGAGCATCTGTCCGCCGCCGCGGGGACAGACGCTTGTTCGCTCACACGTCTGCGACTGAAAGGTGAACTGAAAGGTCCCCTGCGGACGTCGACGACATGATCCCGAGCGGGAAACGCTCACACGGCGCATGCACGTGTTTCTCCGGCTATGCTTGACTGAAGCGCCTGCGGAGCGCACCTGCTACCTGATGTAGTCGCAAAGTTGCCATGTTGTAGTTGTTGTAGATATCCTCTGCCATTTGCCAAAAGGGGAAGAGGCTATGAAAACATTTTCCTTTGCCGCTTCATCAATCATTTTTTTACGACGGATGATTATATTTACGGGAAAGCCCATAAATAAGTTTACGATGGTGAGTCACGCGCACTTTGCCACCCGGCAGCCGGACGCCGGTGACGCGCGCGATGCTAATGCCGCTTTGTTCGGCGGTCCTCATTATCATCGCCGCGGACGTCCGCTGTCTAAAAGGTCGGCGAGCGTGCGGCGTAGCGACAAAGGTCACTTGACATAGCGTGCGTTGCTGAGATGAGATGAGAGGAGGGAGGAGGAGGGCGATAATTCAGAAGGGTGGGAGGGGCGTGCTCGTCAAGGTGCTGCAGAGAGCCCGGAAGGGCCCAGAAGTCCGTTTCAATTAGGCCCAAATTTGTAGTAACACAAAATGGACCCTACTCGAAGTTGAACAGGAAGTGACATTTGCCCCAAGCAGGAAGAGTCGCCCGTACGTGACGACACAGGTCATGTGACGTCATTCTGTTGCGGCTAGTTCCAAAGCGCAGAAAGCGTTTGGCGTGTGTGCGAGTCTTAAAGTGATGAAATATGAAAAGAGGAAGAGGATGTGCATGGAATAGTTTGATTCCAACTTTTGCGCCTGCCTCCTTTTATGTGCCTTTTTTTCATCTTCATTTTTTGTGGGTGGGTGAGGAGGGTGGGGGGAGGCCCGCTAGTGAACTGCTGATGTGTCGGATTTTCGTCATCCCCAACAGGTCTCGCTGCTGAATAATTCAAGAGCGGCCCGCTCGCTGCGGCAGCCCACCGTTATTGGTGTGCTGTGAATTCACGGAAAAAAAAAAAAAAGTTTGTACTTGTAACTGCCGTGGATGGGAGGGGCGAGGTAAATTTACAGCACTTTTGGCGAGCCTCCATTTTACGACAGCTAGTATTCCTGATTTGGCTGGCAGCGGACGTAGTGATATACGGCCGAGGTGGCTTTTTTACGAAGCCGACGAGACCGATGAGCTAATTTCACGTGCTTTTGTCTTTACAAGCCGGAGTCATATTCCATTTCATTCCCGCACAATCATCACCTCGTCAAGCTTCGCACGTAAAATGGCCGCTTGATTGTGATCAATGCAAAGTGGGCGGCAAAGTCGTCACTGATGATTCGGTGATTGTTGGGGCTGAGCGAGCGCCGCCGAAGTATATTTGGTAGCATAAGTGGCTCCTTAAAGCACGCTAACAGCGGAATTGCAGAAAAAAAAAGACGTGATGGTTTGGAATGTTTGATAGCACCATGATAAGAAAATACAGCAACTCATTTTTCACATTTTTATTTAATTGGGTTCTTTCAAAACGTTCAAAGCAAATTTGTCTTAAATATGTTCCGCGTATTTGCGTGAGACTAAACCATTAATTGCTGCATTTTTGAAAATGTTTAAGATAGCTCCAAGAATTTCAATTATTTTGTCGTAGTTTTAATGTTGCTGGATTTAGTTTTTAACAAATACAAAAGTAAATGTTTTTGCATTACTAATGCATGATTAAAACATATTCATTAATACACAAAATGATTCCCATTTATTCCCATTTAGTGCTGCCTAATTGACCCGTAATTTATATTTTATGTAATTTCAAAAGTTTTTTATATATATATATATATATATATATATATATATATATATATATATATATATATAACATGATTAAGTTATTAAATTGTATTACATAATTGAATTTTTTTTTTAATCTCCTTGTGTGGGCGAATGTACACAAGTGCACCCCAAAAGGATAAAAGGATCATGAAGCTTGTGTTCCCAAACAAGTGTCAAGGGCACAAAAAGTTAAAGCTGAAGCTTCAAGCTGCTTTACTTTTTTACTTTTTTTTTTTTTGTAGCATTTTTGCCTGGAAGACGCTGCGGGACGGTATCACCGAGTTAGTTGAATTTCTCATTCTAACCTGATTAGCCTGCCTAATCTGTTTTTAGGTCGGTGTGTAAACAAGTCCGAATTGCAGCTGTGCTCGAGTCACCTGGAGGCATGTCGTCCGGTGAAGGAGAGCCTAATATGCTCAAAGTGCGGAGGGGAGGGAGTTGGCGTGAGCCACCTCCTGCTGTAATTAAGTGCGGTCGTAATGAATGATGGCCACTAATCCTAAAAGTGGGCGGGGCTCCATCTCCAAGGGGAGTGGGAATGACCTACATGTACGAGCGCCGACTTTGAACGTGAAGAAGCGATGCGGCCGTCTCATTTCCATCCCTTCAAACATTGATGGAGTTGCAATGCGGGCCTACCAGCCAAATGGCCGAGCGGACCATCTCGTCGACCGACTTCCGTGTCGTGATTTTCCCAGATGTAAATGGGATTTGCAAATTCATTTTATACACCAGCGTGGACGTCATGCAAGTCTAATGATCCGCTGAGCTTGCCATTCATCACAAGCCTGCCCAAAGGAAAAAAAAAATCGCATGATTTATTCGAATACTAATATTAATATTGAAAGCCCCAGCAGCAATCAACAGGGCCTCGCGGTGGCTTTTTCGTCATCCTTTTTTTTTTGTCATCCAACTTAAAAAAATAAATTATTTATACTACTATGCTTTCCCAACCGTTAGTAACGGAATCGAAATAAAAAGAATGGGAGTCCCACTTAGTCATTCAATTCTTGCTGTCTTTCTTGTGTTGGCCACCAGGGGCCAGTAGTGGGATCACCGCTGAAAATCTCAACAGAGCTCAGCTCAGCGAGCAGCCAATGTGGCCATTTTGCTTTTCTGGCCCTTCTTGATGACATCATTGCATTATTTTCCCTTGCGAGAAAATCGTTTTGCATCGACGAACGCGCTCGTTCATAATAGTAGCCACGGCCGATTTTGTATGCAATGCGATCACCTTGGATTGTGTCAGCCAACAATGATGATGATGATTTCATGATGGGCTGGGAGACGTAGCAGCGTTTTATGATCTCTGGCGGAAAAAAAAAAAACATGCTTGTCGGGCCCATTAAGGGCTTCCCTGACGACGGGCGATTGCCAGATAAATGATCTTGCCGCTATTCAGCCTCCATCTCATTCCATTTGGACTCTTTCTGCACTTCCAATGACTTTGACACAGCCAGGATGCAGTCATAAATTTGCAACTCTCACTGGGAGGGGAAAAAAAAACAAAACAAAGCCGAGGGATTTCTGCAGAAATATCCTTGGAAGCGGGTCGATCGGCTTTCAATGGAGGAGATGAGTTCAGCGCGCGACTCAGAACGGTCCTGGCGGTCGGTTGACCAGCGAACTGCTCTAAATCAAATCCAGCACTGCAAGCATTGTGTACACATCCAAAGTCTCCAAAGGCATGTTGCTCTTTAATTAATAAGGCGTTTCATTGTTTGAAGTCGTGGAGATGCTTGTAATCCCCTCGGATTTCACTTGATGCCGCGTTAAAAAAAAAAAAAAAGCCATCATGCTACTGGTGTTTTTTTTTGTTTTTTTTTCTCTTTTTCTTTGAGCAGACTTGAGTGGTGCAAGGCTTTCAATCAAGCTGGAGAAGTAAAACGCGGCTTGAGTGGCAGCTTCAAGGATTTGTGTTGAGAGGAAAAGGAAATAGATCAATTGAGAGATGCTGTTCGAGTCGATACATAGATTCAGTTTGTTTGGTGCCGGCAGTTTTGAGTCGAAGCCGCCGCCGTGGTCAAGTGGAAAGCAATTGAAGCAATTAAGGCGTTCGACGTGCGTTGCCGTTTAAGTAGGAAAACAAAATGCCACACGTGATCAATAGTTACATGAGGATGACATGGAACAGCAAATGGGAGCAGCCGGACTTCAATTGGGATTTTTTTTTTTTTTTATAAAATCCCGAGATGTAAAAGTGCCCATCGTAAAGTGACCTTGTGGCGACGCTCACCAAGTGGAAGAGGCTTGTGTCGTGAAGTCAGTCATCTGGCGCTTTGGGGGATTCGGCCAACTCCAGGGCCCTTTGTCAATTTTTAGCACCACGCTCAGTTTGGGAGTCCAGGTGGTCTCGCTCGGCGCGCTGCTGTCGTTGGCTCTCGCAGCTCATAAAGCTCAATTAGCGGCGGCGCCGTCAGCTTCCACTCCATGTCTGTAAGATACTAAAGCTGTCATGAAGCCAAAGATGTCACAATGGCGACGGGGGTAGCATTTTTTGGCTTCCAGTCGCGCTAAACGGCCTTTGTCCAAGTTCCTCGCCTGGTTCTGCCTTCGTCCACCAAATGTAAACAGAATCCGTCGCTCAGCTGACGAGGCACCGCCACATTGATGAGTGAGAGGAGAATCTCGGGACGAGAAGCTTGTCGCCGAGAAGACCGAGAAATCGCTCCGGCTGATGAAGTGGCCGCGTAGCCGCGACGCTCGCCTTCCTTATAATTAGCCGCTGGCGCTAATGCAGCTGGGTAAATAGTTTCAAGGGTCATTTGCGACTGTTTTATTTCCCGTGGCGGATGGGATCCACTTTACGTGGCAGTCAATCAATGCGAGTACATCAAATCAAGCGGCGTGCTCGCTTGCCAGGAGCTCCGAGGACACGCGCCCAGGCCAAACACGTGCGTGTACCCGACCCAATACGCTGTGGTTGTATTTTGTCAAATGCTGTTCAAAATTAGTCACCATAATGTGAGGAAAAATGTGACATTATGAAAACGATGTCACTTAAATCTAATAATGAAGCGTAGCTGCGTTTTTTTTTTTGTGTCCAACAGAATGCAGAGAAAAAAAAATTGCGAAATCCCCTCAAACAGGAACCTTCTGTTTTAAAAGCGAGCCGTTGCACGGTGACGCCACTTAGCATAGACCAGCCCCGGGCTTGAATATTACATGCTAATTTGTCTTGGAATTTATATTCCTCATTCTTTTTAAAATATAATGCATAATAGCTTCATTTGCATAATTGTTTTCTTCCAAATCGCTGTAAAATGCCATAAATGAAGCGTTGTGATGATGTCAGAATCCATTGTTGATTTTAAGCAAAACAGAGTGCACTGCTTGGCTGCCACCAGCAGAGGCGCTGTTGAGCTGTGACTCCAAGCCTGTCTGTAGAAGAACAACATGACATCAGGTCACGCTGTTGAGAAAATTGTTTGCCTCATCCTAATCGCCTCATCTCAGCCCTTGGTTGCCACGGTTACAAAACATGTTGAGCATGAGACAAGATGGCCTCCTCTTAAACAAGCTGCCTCAGGTCTCCTTTTATGACCGCCCCCTCAAAACACTCTTTTGCCACAAGCAAGTGTGTCAAAATGGATCTGAAAAATGCCAAATAAGTTCTTGTTTGCATTTTTCTGAGACAGGGCCACGGCAATTTGCAGCGACGGCATGACGGCAGACGCGTTATTTCACACCTGGGAGCGCTTTTCAAAAGTGCGAAATTGAAGACGTCTCCTTCCAAAGTCGTTGGGCCGCATCCGATATCTTCCCGGTTAAGCGTGATCCGAACCCGGTGAAAAGTCGCCGGATGTCATCGACGTCTATTAGCTGAAAAACGAGGCGCAAACGGAGTCGTCGGCATCTCCGATCCGAGCCGGCGCCGCTTTTGGATGCGATTGGAGTCGATGGGGCAGATGGATTGCGCTATTAAACGCCAGCGTCTGCCTGACCGGCTCACAGCAGCCACAAACATCAGCGCCCTCATCAGGAAACCTCTTCACGCTTCGCCCAGGACTTTGACTAAAGGCCACTTTTGATAAATGTCAGGCTCCAAACATTTTTTTTCCTTGCGCATCCTCTACACGGTGGCGTTCCTGTGCTCGTCCGCCGCGCGGTTTGGCTCAGGGAGCCGAGCAGTAAACACTGGGTTGCTTTTCCCGGCGGTCATGACAATATTTACACGCAGCGCCGCGGAGACCTGCCCTTTCTGTCTGAGTCCCACTCCAAAAAAAAAAACCTGCAAGGACAGGGAACTGAATTACCCACAGTTAGATTCTATAGCTCAAAAAGAGGCCGTTCTGTCTTTTGATCACTTACCCGAGCTCCAAATGAAGCAAGTCCAAATGTAGAATGCAGTCGTCTCCCTGACCAGTCAATTGCCTAAAAAGATGCAGGAACAGGTTGACGTACGGCGTCGTAAAATATTTCCCGGATACAAAGATTGGACAAAAACAACGTTGGGATTGGTTGTAAATCGTATTGATGCTAACGATAAATCTGACGCCGTGTATCCGACGCGTCCTAACGAGCCTAGCAGCGTAAACCTCGCAGAATTCCTTCCGGCTCCCTAAGATGGCGGCCGTCCTCGGCTAACGTGTCGCTAATCATGCGTGGCCGTCACCCGCCGCCCCGTGTCCTTGTCGGCCATCTTAATCTGTGGCTTCAGGCAAGGAGATTAGCGATGTCGCTCTCGTTAAATGAGAGGCCGGCCATGTTTATGAATCCAAATGTGTGCAGAGAGCCTGAGAATGGTAAACAAGCAGACGCAATTATGCCAAGGAAATAGCAAAGACACGTCTTTGCCTCTTTTGAGATGAGGAGGAAGAAAAGGATGAAGAAGGGTACTCAAGTGGCTGTTCCACTTCGACTCCTGAGACTGAGCTTTGTTCTCGACATCATACAGATGCACTAATGCAATTCCCTGTTCATGTTTTTTTTTGGGCGAGCGCTCACCGTAACAGTTACGGACGTGGGCTTTTTTTTTTTTATTGCAAACGTCGTGGCACTTTGCTTTTAAGTTACACATGACAAAGACGAAGCTCATCAAAAAAGTCACTTTCAAGCTCACTCGAGTAAGAGCCGGCGCACTCGAGCGTGATTGCACCTGGAGGGCTCGGATGACTTGTGGCGCTTCAAGCTTGGCGCACCCCGGACGGCGCTGGATTTTATAGCTCGGCGTCGCACCCGCAGCTTTACGGGCTACTTTGCGGTGGGCTAATTAGCCTGCCGGGGTCCATTCGAGTGGACGTTGGTGTGCTTGTGCTTTGCGTTTGCTCTTAACAAGTGCAAGATGCTGATGTTGGCGGATGTGCGAAGTTTGAAAATGGATGAACAGGAAAAGATGGCCGACGCTGAATGAGACGTTGTCTTATCTCATCTCACTCGGAGATCGACTTGAAGTCGCGTCGATGGCCGGTTCTTTGCTGTTTTCGTTCTTCTTGCCTACCTGCCCGTCTTTCAAGCCAATTTCGCTTCCTCCTCACTTTGAGTGAAAGCCTTCAAATAATTCAAAGTGGCTCGGCTCTGATTAGCGTCTGCCAAGAACCCCCCGCCCGCTTCCCGACTACGCTCGAGAGGCTTGGGAGTTTAATTATGGGGACTCTAATTAGTGTTATGAGTGCGGCGCGACCCCCCGTGCGATCTCATTGACCCTGAAGCATCTGAACGGGTGTCGCCGCCGCCGCCATTGTCTATCAAACGGCACGTGTTGCCCTGAGGCTGAAGTCTCACGTTGGATGAAAAGTAGCTTTGCACGCAGAGAGCAAGGCCAACTAATTAGGCGGCGATAGAAACACCATGATGGATGACGCTACGGCACAGAAAGGGAAAGCTCCCTCATTTTACCTGCGCAGGAGCACTTTTAGGATATTTTATTGGGCTTTTTTTTTTTTACAAGACAATGCAGAGTGGCTGGAAGATGAATGGAGAGCGGCCGCAAAGCAGCGCACACTTGCCAATTTTGACTTTTCGCTGCGGGTCGTGCAAATTGGACAGCAGAGGCAAAAAAAAAAAAACGGGAAGGGCTTTGTCACATTCCCCTCGAGATCAAGACAGGAAGGAAAAAGGAAAAAATGGAGCGGCGCCGGAGAAGCTCCCTTCGGCGGCGTAATGGCTCCTCGGCCGCGACGCTCGCTTTTTCATCATATGCCGGCAAAATGGGATTGAGCAAAGTGTTTTTCAGCAGCGGCGGGCTGGCTCACCTTGACGGCTCACCTTCACAATGCAACAAAGTTGTCGCTGGTAAAATCAGCTGCAAATCACCAGCCGTGTCATTAAGCCAGCGTTTCCCTCCGCCAGGCTCGCTTCTTCTTCCCCTACTTTTTTTGCCCACGCTCACCTTTGGGAAACAATAGCAAGAAATCATTTGGAGTGCGTGTGAAGAAATTACATCTTAAAATCACACTTGGTATCATTAGTAGTAGTTTTTTTTTCTATTGTTATTGTTCTCATCGTCATCATCATCCAGGAAGTGCAACTCCTAATGATGCCGAGGGCAATGACGAAGCTACTTGTCAGCAAGTGCAAGTGTGTCAGCGTCTCAAATGACATTTTGTTGCGGTGCTTTTGTGGAGCGTGTTGGCAAGCGACAGTGCGCCTCGTAAATTGTCGTTATTGTGCCACACCGGAGGGGAAGATGTGTCAAATGCACACCTTGACCCCGTTGGAGCCCCTCTGACAAATCATATTATTTGCTAGCCGACGTGAGAGTGCGAGACAGAGTGTGTGTGTGTGTGTTTGTGTGTGTGTGAATTCACAAGATTGTAACTCTTTTATGAGCTCCAATCGTAGGTGGAAATATCTGGCCAGGCCCTCGAAAGGCCGATATTTATAGTTGTACTTCTTGCTCGCCAAAAGGAAGAACGCAAGGTTTACACTGGCTGTTGCTTAAAATCAACACTTCACTTGTGTGCGAGTGTGTGTGTGTGTGTGTGTGTGTGTGTGTGCGTGTGTGTTGGGCGCCATTTGTAAATGTCGCAAATCATAGAGTAGCATTAGTGCACTATCAAAGCTCCTCGCCTGCAGTTTTTGTCGGCTGTGACTCACAGCAAGTTGAAGCATGCATTTAGCCACCGACGGTAACATTCATTTCAGTTAGCTCCCGTCTACACGCTTGAAGTCCAAGAAGAACGCTGGCCGGCTGGCCTGGGCCGCATTTATCACCTGTTAAATCAATGACGAACTGCTAGCATCTTGATAGCTAAAACGAGCGGTTGCCAACAAACAACGTTCCCCTCGTGTGTTTCTGCAGGTGACACCAAGCCAAGCCGAAACGATACAACCGGCTTGTTATTGTTCACTTTTATTTCTGTGTCCATCAGACGCTTGGCAGCCTCGTTCTGCCGTTGCGCATCAGGGAACGAAGCAAAAAAAAAAAAAAAAAGCCCACAATAAAATAGCGGCTTTGCATCTGACTGGCCTTTTTTTTCTGACAAAGGGGCTTTGATTCCCTCCTCCAGAACCATTTGAAAGGGATACCTATTCCTGTCCCCCATTCATGTGCATCCCTGTGATGAGGGCGCACACGCACACACACACGCATGAAATATCGGAATAAATACAAGAGCTTGCCCCGACTGCCACTTTGATTCAGTCTATTGATGTGGGAGCGGGCGAATGGTGGCCAAGTGGAGGGGCCATCAGTAGCTTTCTTCTCATCATCCAGCCACTTTATTAGGAACCCCCAAGGGGTCTCAACTCCCAGAACAAATGTCCACCATTCAATATCCGGCAACTTTGGCCGCCGCATCACGTCTCATTGTTTCCCCGACTCGGAGCGGCGACCTCTTTGAATCGTGGCAGCAGCGGTCGGTGGAAATGCAAACCAGCTCGCCGCATTTTTGTCCGTCTTTGTTCACATCTGCCTTCTCGTTGGCCAATTTGTAATCAGAGGCGATTCAAGCGGCGGCCCGCTTCCTGGCAGGAATCGAGTCCAATCTGTCAACAGCCCCAAAATATCCATTCCAATTCCATCCTAATGGAAAATAATTGAGAATTGATCAATAGGAGTACACTTCATTCATAGTTACTCAACAACTTAATCAGCATTATAATCATAAATAATGAGACATAATGACACGAGGGATTTAAAAAATAATAATCACACAAAATATAGCAATTGATTTAATTTTACCAATCAACCAGCTTGGGTTTTGATTATAGTGGGGAAAAAAAACGGGTTAGTGAGTTTCAATGGTGTCCATGCCGCCCCCTTGTCGCATCTCCTGTGGCGACAAGTGGACGAAGTGAATGGACGCAAAGCGCCGACGTCCGAGACAGCTGCTCACATGGATTCTTTGTGTGACATCTCTTTTTTTGTCCCCCCCTTCTTCTTTTTTTTGTAGCGCCGTCACACATCTCCCTCTCATCTCGGCCTCCTTTTTAATGATTCACCACTCGAAATTAATGAATGATGCCCGGCGGATTGAAACGTCTGCTCGGTTATTGATTTGCAAAGTAGAAAAATGAAAAAGAGGACCAATTAAATGAAGATGCAGACAGGAAATGATGTTTGGACTGAAATAGAAAGTGCATAGCAGAATCAAATGGGGGGAAGGAATGTCAAGTCTTAGCGAGGTGCCCAACCTCCCCCTCGCCAAAATGAAATGTTGACTTTGTTAAACACACGAGCATGGAGCCACTCCAAGACGCCAAATGGCAATTCTGGCGCTTCCCAAACACGCCAGCTCTCGTCGCTGATGCATCGCGGTAATGGAAAAACTCTGGCGTCGAATCAAACTTGCAGCGGCGTCGCTTATTTCCCGTCATGTTGACATTCTTCCAATAGATTGAACGAGGGCTTCCGACAATAATCTGGCGCTAACGCAAAGAAAATGTTGACACATGCAGCCTGTCGCCGCGCTATATGACAAACACACACAAACTTAATTAGACGCCGCTGCTCACAATAATGGCAAAAAAGTCATTTGACTCAAGCCAATTATTCTTTTTCTCCGCCGTGATTGAAAAGCACAACAACCGAAAACATGATTGAGCTGTGATGCCTGATTCGCCAATACGATGATTCTCGTTGCCTTTTCCAGGCTGAATGTTGCGCACTCTTACGGTAGCGGCTCAGCGAGTTAAGTTACGTCTCGGGCTGATGCGGCCTTGAGCGAGACGCTCAACTCGACTCATTTTACTTGCAAACAAAGCAACAGGCGCGTCACGGCACTTTTACATTGAAGGACGCCATCTTTGTGTTGACAAGGTATCGTCAGTTTCAAATAAAATCTTACATGGCCACATTATTTTGAAGACTTGAATTAGTGTCATGATACCATTTTTATTTGGGCGGCTGGAGGAGCGCTTTTCATGTTTTTGAATGGCCCGCAAATAAAAGTGAGCGGGTGGGTCCAGATGACCTGAGCTGGCTTCCATTTTGAACGCCGTGAATGAGGCACTCGTAGCATCTTGAAGGCGCCATGTAAATGCATGCCATCTTCCCACTTAGTATATTCCGCCGCTCGACAAACCTAAATTACCCCCCCCCCGCCCATTCTGTCCCATGAAATGGAAGGTGCTCCATCATGGTGTCTGCAGAAACATTTTTCTTAAAAGCCTCAACTCACCACTTGTGGCACTCTGTATTGCGGCTCATTAGAGCTTCAACAACGCCGGACGTCACTCTGGGATTTTCAGATGCTTCTTCAGATTTTTAAAATAATAACAGGCCAGCTTTAGTCGACCCTTTTTCATCTGAGTTTTGCTGGGCGATATGAAAAATGTTTTTTTCTTTTCCGGTTTGATCATGGATTTGTCAACACGGCAATTTCATATGAAGCAATCAAAAGGGACTTATCTCACTGGGGAACACGACCTCCGCGCTCGGTCTATACAATCGTGAATTTATCAAAGAAGCTTTCAACGTTTCCGAAAAGAAGCGCTGCTCGTCCAGATTAATGCAAACCCCCCCCCCCCCCCCCCCCCCGAACATCACTGCTCATATTGGCCATTTCATAAATATGAATGTAGTCGCCAAATGTACACAAGGCCTTGATATTTCCATTCATGCCCTTTTTGTTTGGGCCAGCTTCACTCGGACGTGGACAAGGGCGACGGCAAGGTGAAGTACGTGCTGTCGGGCGAGGGCGCCACCTCCATCTTCACCATCGATGAGAACACAGGCGACATCCACGCCACTAAGAGGCTGGACCGGGAAGCGCAGGCCTACTACACGCTGCAGGCGCAAGCCGTGGACCGACTCAGCAACCTGCCCGTCGAGCCGCGCTCCGAGTTTGTGGTCAAGGTGCAGGACATCAACGATAACGAGCCCAAGTTTCTCGACGGGCCCTACTTGGCGGGAGTGCCAGAGATGTCGCCGCTAGGTGAGCTTGCTCTCATTTCCATTATTTGCTCTTACATTACATTTTAATCTCTTGAAACAAGCTTGTTTTGGTGCCGGCCGTCCCCTCGATTTCCATCCATCAGCTAAAATGCCAGCGCGGGCCTGAAGGCTGTTGATGTGTGACGCACGTTTGAGAGGCCACCGGAGCAAAGCAAGGCACGCCTCCGGGGTGTTTCCTGTCCACGCTTACCTGCGTGGTCACCCTCTGATTGAGGCAAATCCATTTTGATCGGGGGACAATGCCGTTATCTGGCGTCCTCCAGCCGAGACGGTGAAATGCCGTCGGCTAGGCCGCGAGCTGCCACCTCATCGGCGTCACCGCCGCATTGTTACTGCAGTTCTGCGACAAACTCGGCAGACAGACTGACATGCTAACATCCTGCTCTGGATGAGATATGGAAGCCATCCAAAAGAATTGACGTGATTGGTAGCTACAATACCGTCCAAGGCCAGTAGCTAACAACTAACTAACATGATACTCTCAAGAGATCGATTTCGATGGACTAAAACAACTTGCTCGGATAACTGGCTCATGTCTCATTTGCTCTGTCTTCCATGGCCTTTTGTCTTAAAAAAAAAAAAAGTCCTGTAGAGAGCGAGCACATCCCTCGAGTTTTTTTTTTTTTTTTACTAATGCTCTGCTTGCAAAAAGAGATTAAAAATAAATAAATAAATAAAACTCTTCCCTGGTGCTTGCATACAGATGGAAATGAGCAGAAAACAAAAAGTGAGTCCTTTAAAGTACAAATGCCCTTTTTTTTTTGCCAGCCGCCACGGTTCAAGTGAGGCCAGACGCCCCGCCCCTCTCGTCGGTCCTTTGACCTTGGCGCTCCCAACGAGCCGTAACGGAAGCTGTCATGACTAAGAGGCGATGATATAATCCGGGCGTCCTTCTCCGGCCGGCACGCTGTAACTCCTGCACGGAACCGCCGTCCGCCCGCCCGCCCGTTAATTGTGCTTCTTTACGAGGCGCCCGGCCGACTCTAATCTTCCATTTCTGTGATCACTTCATTCTGTAAAAGCCCGTAAAACACGGCTCGCCTCGGAAAGTCGCGTTTTTTACGAGCGGCTTTGCTTCCCAAAAGGCGTCGCTTTTCTGTCATATGCTACAATCTAAACGTGCGCGTCGTTAAAATGAAATATGAAGCAGGCGGGCAAGGAGCTTTTTTGAGGCTTTTCAAGGAGATTCCACCAATACGATGAACTCAACATTTTGATCATGTGACTTTCAATTCAGTCTTCAGGGTTGGAGCCCAAAAATGTTAGCGTGACCCTTGCTTGAAAACCCAAGAAAGTAATTTAGAAGATGTAATTGCGTTGTGTGATGCACGAGAACATCCTGGACAAACAAGTAGAGTCCTCGATGGGTCGCACTCTCCATCTGGCGTCGACATCTTTGGCTCAAAACAGAAACAATGGAAGTAGAAAAGAATTACACTTGCAAACAAACGGCAGCAGGCCTTTGAGATGTTGCGTTCTTGACGACATCCGAAAATAACAAGTCATTCCGAAGCTAAACAGCGGCGGCGTTGACGACAGCATCGCACCTAATGACGTTATTTACCGCCTGATAAGTTTCCATCCTTCCAATGTGACTCAGCTTTCAAGTGCAACCGCAGCCGTTTCCGCAATTAGCCGTGTCGGTTGCCGTGGCAACTAATGAAGGCCCGTCCGCCCCCGCAGGAACTATGGTGGTGCAAGTGGCGGCCACCGACGCCGACGACCCCACGTACGGGAACAGCGCCAGGGTGGTGTACAGCATCGTGCACGGACAGCCCTACTTCTCCGTGGAGCCCAAGACAGGTGGGTGGCTCAAGCACGTCATTTTTAAAAATAATACACAAAAGTAATTGAGAATCCGTATACTGCACAGTCACTCCATCCGACTGTTGTGAGTGAGTGAGTGCGTGCGTGACGTGCGCGCGTGTGTTGCTAGCTCCATCGCGCACCTCGCTAGCCAATTAAGGAGCAGAAGCGCCGGCACACCTGTGAAGCTTGTTTACCGCATTGCATCGGAAAGGCTCCATCAAGCCCTCGATGCTGCGAGACAGCCGTAATGCCGGGCTCAACTCCTCAAACGAGCGCCAAACTTTTCCCGGGCGCCGACTTGACTCAAGGAGAGGCGAAGCCGCGGCCGGATAATGGCTGGATTGTAAAAACACCTGCGATGGATGAACGGCCAGAAGCAACTGCAGCAAATGAATGGCTCACACACACACACACACACACACACACACACACACACACACACACACACACACACACACACACACACACACACACACACACATCCGTGTTGTGTATCTCCACGGGGATCCGTATATGTTTACTAAAATGTCCTCTCAAAATCCCTGGTAGCGGTTCGGGTGTAGAAAATAAGCCAACGATTCCAAACACAGCGGCTGCTTTCAAAGATGTTCAAAGTCGCTAATTAGCACAGAGGGATTTTTAGCGGAGTCGACTATGGCATCAAATCAAAAATAGACGTCGAGCACTTTTCCGGAGCAGCAATGCTGACGTGCTGCACAATTTCAGCTCATGTTGAGTAACGGCGACGGGAGCGGTTGGAGAATGCCGAGGTCGTCATTTAAGACATGGATTCGCCAACACGCTGTGTGACAATATCCTCGGGTCGGACGTTGTTTTTATCCACAGCCACTTGCTCAGTTTGGCGACCTCATGTTTCATTCGCCGCCTCTAATTTAATCTGATCTGGCAATGTCGCAGTTTGTGGCTGCTTTTAACGATGTCATGAATCATAAAAATAAAATGGAAACAAAAAAGAAGCAACATTTCTTCACCACCTGGCCCGGACGCTTGCTTAGTTGTCACTAAGCGACGCCGCTAATCCACTCGGCGAGGTTGGCGAGGCTGTTGTTTGTTGGCTGGGTGCCCCCCCCCACCCCCTCGCTCTCTATCTTTGTTACCCCGTGCGGCGCCAGTGTCACTCCCGGGGAGAGGAGATGATTAAAATCCCAACTGCGGCGCATGGCCTCGCATCGCGCTCTGACTCGCCGCCCCCGGTGCTAACCAGCCGCGTTGTTTCCGCGCATTTATCTGACTGTCGCCTCGCTACTAGCGGCAGACAGGTGGCGAGCACCGAGCACTCCCCCCCCCACACACACACAACGTAAAAAAGGCAGACTTGAGCTCTTCAAGATGAAGAGGGGAAGCTGGGATTTGCGAGGCCCCTCGGGCAGCCCCTTTCCCGCCAAATAGAGCCTTGCGACACAAAAGCGGGGCAGCGGCGTCTCCGGCCAGGTGAGCCAACCTGAGACACGACGCGGACCGCACGTGTGCTGCCAGAGCAGATTGCCATTTTGCATATGTCGCCACAGGTTGTCCTAATTCCACGGCGAAATCTCACAATCACATAATTAAGGGATTCTGAAACGAAACAGCTTGCCAGAACCCAAAACTGGTTCAGTTGCTTTTTCTTTCTTCAAGGGAAACGTCGCAACAATTTGCCGCATGTGTTTGTGCACTTTTCATGGCACTTTCCATCAATGGACTCCTGACAGCGCATGTTAGTCACACTCGCGCATGTTTTGTTTTGTTGTTTGTCATCAGAGGGAAATAATTGCACGGCAAGCCGCTGTATTAGCCAACAGCGGGAGGCCGAGAGATTTATGAGACGCCTCGGGCCGTAATGTTCTCCATTTGGAGCGGCCGCCGCAGCGGGAGCCCCTTGCTAACATCTCCATCATGAGACGATCACGGCGAGCGGGCGTCTCCTATCTGACATTTTCACACGAGGGCGGTCAGTCGGGATTGGACGTGGCCTTTTCTTTTGTTTGAGCGGCCGCCTTTTGATTAGATTCGCCGCCGGGAGCAGACAAAGCCGTCTGGCCGCCAGTCACCTGTCACCGACACGTGAGGTGAGGCGAGGTGAGGCCGCTCATGTCGCCTTCAGCTTGCGTTTCACCCGAACCCGATTCCACTCTTATTATTTGTGACTTTGCGAACGTGCGTCTTGTTAATTACGGCTCAAGTGACTTGCACCGCGGTCGAAGGCACACTCCGCTCTAAGCCGCTGGAGGCGGCTATCAATTAAGAGCCTGGTCCTTAGCATCTCGCCGCGACATCACCTTCAAGCTCAACTACGACTAATCGATGAATATAAATGACAAAAGTTAAGCGCTTCAGGCATGGCGACGGATGTATTTGACCGTCCGCGTTATGCGTGGCTTGCAAACGGCTGCGGGATGAAATGGCGCTTCCCAAGGGCACCTTGGAGATTCAATTTGGGATTAAAAAAGAAAAACGCAGAGTTGTTGCAAGAAGGCCATTCGGGATGCAACACAGCGGGCAGCTTCACAGCCCCCCCCCCAAGCCCTCCTGACCATTAGGCACTTTGTCAAAGTCACCCAACACCAAAGACCATGGCGTGTGCCGCAAACGGGACTAATTAGCAAGTCACACTCGGAGGCCCTCCCCCTTCGGTGTGTCTGCTGGAGACAGAACGAGAAGTAAAAGTTTCATTTCCCAGCTTGTAGGCGGCTGTGTAAGATGTGCCACAATGGAAGGAACCGGCTTGTGAACTTTAGCACCAGAGACTCACTTTTTGAAAGCTGTTGTAGCTACCAGGATGGGAAATGGAAGTAACACAAGTCCGAGTCAGACCTGCGCGGTGTGAACTTTAACACCCAAGGCTTCCTTTTCCTGCCCTGCGGTGGTGTGGAGAGGGGGAAAAAAAAAAGACCCAAATGAGATCCTCAGTAAGAGAAGAAATCAACTTTGCGGTTATCTCGTCCTCCGTCTGCAATTGTGCGAGAACGCCTTTTATTTGCTCTGACAACAGAGATAAGATTTGCCACAAGCTGGCACGTCCTTTATGGAACCGGCCATCGGCTCTGAGTTGGAGTCTGTCCTGGAAGAATTTTGGTGCAACGTTGCCTGATCGTGACCTTTTTCCTCATCCGGCCTGCGGTTGCCGTGGTAACCCTCTTGTCACTCCTCATCATCCCTCACGTCTGTGTGTCACGTTGTCATTGACATTCGGCGGTCAGCGAGAGTCACCCGTAGGTGGACGGCGGCTTAAGGCCAGGATGTAGCCGGGATAGAAAATGTATCCGCTATCTCCCGCGCAGACAAGATTGCTTCCCGCTCTCATTACGCCGAGGAATCGGCGGCCGTTAAATCTTTGCCGCGATGAGAAAAGAATGGAATTTAGCCAAATGGAAAACACGTCCCTGGCGCAGGCTTGAGATTTGTCCGCAGATGACAAAATTGAATGCAACAATTTCAAAAATGCACACGCCACTTGGGATTAGCTGGTGGGGTCATTGGTCAGACACACTTCAGGCCAAATTCAGACAAATTTCAAGGTTGGAAAGCTCATTTTTTTGGGGCATGCTGATCAGAAGACCAAAAGCTTGCAGGATTCGTCCAATAATCGCGGTAAACATCTTTGAAATATCAAAGAACGCAAAATACCCGTGTCGTGATAAAAAAAATACAGATTCGAAGTTTCAAAACGATTAGGTTCTGCTTGTACACACGAGCAACTTTTGCTGGATGAACACGTAGGCTAATTAGTCGAACATTTTCTTGCCAAATTAGCATTTCTTACACACTTCAATGCTTCCGTTATTTCTCTGTAGGCTAGTAGGAATTTTCCATTGGCCTGGTGGTGCCAATTTAACAGTTTCTTGACAAAGTAAATGGTAGAAAAGGCCAATTTTGAGTCTGTGGGCTGCCACAAAGTTTCCAATAGACTTGCATTGCCAACTTTGTTGGAAGTTAACTCCATCAAGTTGACGTCAACGCATCCCACCCAATATTCCCCTCAGTAACTAAAACACTCATAAAGCAACTTCTGGAAAGCCATAAAAGTCTTGTAACAACTCCAGGCCGGACGCCCCCCCCCCCATGATAGACAACTTACAGCCCCATCCTTCCTTTTCTGTTTTTTTAAAGTATATATAGAGATATATATATTTGACAGTGAACAGCAGACAAAGTCAAGGCATTAAGACTTGTATAATGCGCCGCGCTGTCACGACAGCCAATCAGATTCTTGCTGGCTGGAAAGAGAGCCAAGATTAATCAGCGGTGCTCGGCCAGCGAAGAAGCCCGCGATGTTGGCGCCGGCCCAAAAGCAGTATCTGGGTGCACATTAAAGTGTGTGTGTGTGTGTGTGTGTGTGTGTGTGTGTGCGTGTGTGTGTGCGCAAGCTTGACAAGTTAATAAAGCAAGCGATTGTCCTCCAGAAAGAACGTTAACAAGCTACACTGAGCAATTTTCCACAAGACTCGCTGGCCACTTCATTAGGTAGACCCGCCTCACCTTCTAACACTTGATACAAGAAATATATTAAAAAAAGGTAGATTCTCTGGTTTGATTGATGACACTGTCAGAGAGGTTTTAGTTTCGCACTATTTTTATTATTGCAGTGGGCTATGTCGAGGTGTTTCGACTACGTTTTCCTTAGCATCTTTGGAATGACTGATTTTGAACTTCCTGTTTATTTTCAGGCCTTGAGACTTTTTTGTGCATGTTTTTTTTTTTTTAAATTTCATGATCGACGTGTCCACCAAATCTCCTGCTGAACTGGTGTTTTGTTCTAACTTTAACAGGAGTGCTGCTGGGCTCATGTTCAGGACCCCTCAATTTGTTTCGTGTAGGCGTTCCTAACAAAGTGGTTGCTCTCATACAGTCATTTCAGTATTCAAGCATAAATCCATATGATTTATGAGAGCATTACAATCGTGTGAGTGAGAAAAAAAACAATCAGTGATGAGCTGGAGGTAATCCTGATTTATGTCCCTGGCGGTTCCTTGTATAAACACGTGTTTTTAACAAGTTAATGCACTTATTGACGTCATTTTTTGAAGTGATGCAATAAACCTTAAAGAGGGAGGAACAACTGAAATAAGCAGTGGAATTGTGGCAAAACAGTTTCGCCTGCCGCTATCGTCCTTGTCACGGCGGCCTCATTAGCCGCGACTACAAACATAAAAAAAAAATAATACGCTTGGCATAATATTAGGCTTCTTCCCACACAACCCACAGTGTGTATTTTTTATGGATGTAGTTTTAATTCATGAAGCGGTGACAGCCACTGCAATGCAGCGCCTTAAGTTCCCCGAGTCAGGCAGAAGCTTGACAACAAAAGACTCGCTTAATGTTCACCGTGAACACGTGAGACCACCAGACAGCTGCGGAAGAGGTCCGGGGCGCCCAAATATCATTAGAGCACAGGCTCACAAATTTGGCCCTTTTCTGGACAAACAAAAGCCCTCGCTGCAGCTTCCATTAGGGAACATTTCCAGAATTCCCCCAAATTGGCAAAATGGCCGACTTCCTGTTCAATTTCAGGCATTGAGCTACGCTTCTGGCGTGTTGGGGCTCCCAAAAAGGCAATTCATTCTTTGGAAAATAAGTTAAGCACCACAGCTTTGAAACGATAAACAATCTTACGACATAAGTGAATCATTTTCAGGGTTAACAACAACATGAAGACATTTAGAAAATGTTCGCTAGCTTGTTGCTAACTAGCTTGATGGTGCACTTTCTAGTCATTGTTGTTAATCACATCCACGCAGACTTGTTGTCATATATGTCACGTTTGCCTCGGCTATTTCATTAACGATTGATTTGTTAATTCCATTAGCGACACTGCTAATTGTGTGTCTAAACACAACACGGTTAATTGAGGATTGGACACAACTATGTGTTTAACGAGCAGTGTTTCCCTCCCGCTTTTCATCGCTTGAAGATGACGAGAAATTTGCCTTTTGATCTGCTCCATCAAACCGCCGAGCGGCTGAGAAATGACAAAGTAATCTCTCGCGTTCGGCGGGAATCTTTAATAAGCGTCGTTTAATGAACGAACGGCAAGTCATTAACTTTGAAAGCAACAGTGATTGCTTTTGAAGGATTAGCGCACTTTCCCTGAATTTCAAAACGTATCAGGAAACGTTGTGGAGATAAGGTTGTGATTGGAACAAAAACAAAACGAAGCATTCATCAAAATGCTGCAGGAATTTTGGCGAGACGCTAACGAACGTGCTTTGCTTGTGCCTTCAGGTGTCATCCGGACGGCTTTGCCCAACATGGACCGTGAGACCCGCGACCAGTACGTGCTGGTCATCCAGGCCAAGGACATGGTGGGCCAGATGGGCGGCCTCTCGGGTACCACTTCCGTCACCGTCACGCTCACCGACGTCAACGACAACCCGCCTCGCTTCCCTCACAGTAAGCCCCGCCTCCGCCTGGCAACACTGATTGATTTTGGTGCTAAAGTTTTTCCTATGAACATCTTGGAGCCTTCAGCTTTCCGTTTGAGACAGTTATGAATTTGACTCCAAAACACGTCTTTATTTCTCTATGGACAAAAGCAACCAAAAAATAGCCAGAAAGAACCCCTCCAAGCTTTTTTTTACCCCCTCTTTTGAACTTGATGTAGATTAAAATCATGTGCAATAAATAATGTGATAAAGTGCTCTCGAGATAAGCTGAGTGGAGAGACATTCATTCAGAAGCGCTTACTGATACTTTCAACTGCCACTTTACATAATTGCTACTTTTGTTTCAGATACTTTTAACCACATTTGGCCTTACAACAAATATCGTCTGATTTATTGGCGCGCATGATTTTTGCTCTCCTTTGTTGATTGGCATCCAAGCATTTTAAAGTCAGCAAGGCACTTGCTGCACTTGTAGTTAGAAATTTGGAATTCTTCTTTCAGAGTGAATGGTAAATTGAAAACAACCTTCGCTAAGCACATAAGTGGCATAGTTGTGGAAAACAATAGCCAGAGACTGGCCGAGGAAGAAGCCATGAAATGTTGGATCGTATCTGTCCAAACTAAGTTGCTTTTTGATTAGTTTTATATTGTTCTTTTCATAATTTGTTAGCGTTTTAGTTGATTTGTTTTGTTCCTTTGTTTTGTTACTACCGTCTTGGCTCTGTCTGTTAGCTAGCTTGTTTGCTAGTTGCTTTCTTTGTTAGTTGGCTAATTAGTTTTTTAAAAGCTGGTTTGAAAATTGATTTTGTCATCTAGCCTTTTGTTCTTTTTTCTTCTGTAAATAAGTTTGTTTTTTGTATGTTTGTTAGCTCTTTCATTTGTTTGTACCGTAATTTTCGGACTATAAGTCGCGGTTTTTTTTCATAGTTTGGGTGGGGGGGCGACTTATACTCAGGAGCGACTTATATACATATATATGGTTTTTTTTCACTTTTTTGGGCATTTTATGGCTGGTGCGACTTATACTCCGGTGCGACTTATAGTCCGAAAATTACGGTATGTTAGTTTGTTGATTTGTGTGTTAGCACCTCTAACACCTAAGCTAATCTTGCAGCTTCGCTAACTACTTCACTTTGTTCTGGTCTTTGCTAGCAGCAAATTAAAAAGCCTTCCTGCAAGGTGGGCAATTTCCCTGCTTCATTCCTCATCAGAACCGCGCAAAGCTTTGGCATCGGATAATCGGGATCAATCCGATTCCTTTTTTTTTGTAGTTGTTGTTGTTGTTGTGGGTTTATTTCCTGGCGTGCTAATGGCTTCCTGGCTCAGCTTTGGGATTCAAAGACGTCTGGGGCTTCATGTGATATAATCCAAAGCGCCAGCAATCAGTTTGCCACCAACAGCCCCGCCACCCCGCGGTTGGCTCGCCGCTCTCGGACCGCCACGCGCCAGCCAGTCAATTTGCTGCCTCCCGGGGCGAGGGAGTGTGCCGAGACGTTGAAGTTTGCACAACAATTTATCAGTGCCGCCTAAATCCCGGATCCGGCCAGCTGTCGCTCCAGGGAGATAAACTGTCGGAGAACTTACTTGGTTTTACTCCCGTAGATTTTGCCGCGTTAGGGTTCGCCTAAAGTTCCGAGTTGGGATTCGCCCCGGAAATGAAGCGAACCAAAATGCCCCGAGAAGAACGTTCTATTCATATTTGGGAAAAATGGCAGACATGTTCGGTTAGGGTCTGTGAGTTGCGTTTTTGCCTTTGCGCATGACAGCGATGAACCTGGGTTCATTTTTTCTTATTTTCCTCACAGTCCATTACAACGCATTAGAGACCCGGAGCGGGCCTGAAAGGGGACCTGGACGGGCTACTCAGTGGAGGAAAGGTGGAAAACGAGCAAATTGGATTTTTTTTTCTCGGTCCGCTCGCCTTTTAGAGAGCCGCTATTCCACGGCAAATTAAAAAGCCATTATACAGATTACATGGCCGCAAACAATGTGGGGCAGATTAGCATTTAGACGGGGGAGGGGGGGGGGCACTGTCAGGAACACAGAAAAGGTCTCGTAATGAGCTCTGTCACGCCGATTGGGGGGAGATTATGATTATGAATATGATTCCCTTCCTTTATTCTCGCCAGACCGCTTCAGGGGTCGGACAAAAGCTCGGGGAAAGCCAATGAGAGAGCCGCGCATGGCGTAATCGAATCTTGTGAAGTGGACGCTTGGATCGGAGTGAGCCGAAGCTCACAATGGAGTTGAACTTCCATTTAAGGAGCAATCATTTGGGATGGCTGCTCAATTGGAAACAAAATGTTGGCCTGTCCAATTTGGAATAGTCTCACCGTATTTGCAACGGTGATTGCAACATTGATCCCAAATCATCGTGATGATCATTTTGGCCTTATTGGTATAGCCGCACTTGAGAGTGAATTTTGGACCGCACCGCTTGCACCGCAGTTGAACTCAGACATTGACGTGAATGACAGATTGCGCAATTTTTTTGCCAACGATTAGAGCTTGTTCTAAAGCTTTGTGTGGAAATGAAAGCTGCTGTACTCACGTTTATAATTTCTGCCGTAGCAGGTGAGGGCAAAGCTTTGAATTTTTTTTTTTCCAGGGGTGTCACTCAACGCTCATTCATGTGAAAATGTGCTTTTTAAAAGCCGATTAGAAGTTTGGATCCAAAATCGTGCCTCCGCACAGAGTCTTGTCAACGTCTGGTCACCACGGCAACCGAGATGCTTTTAATATTTACCGCCTACATAAATAAAGACTGGCCCCAATTATTCTATTTTGTTGGCTGTGCTCCAAAGTCCAAAACCTCTTCGAAAAATTTGGTCAGTTTCTCGTTGGCAAACATTTTCCACCACGTTGCCCTTGGTAGCCTCATGAGCTCGCTTCCAATCTTGCATCTGACCTTTTGTTCCCAGAGGTCAACCAATACACGGTGCTGGAGTCGCTTCCCGTGCAGTCGGTGGTGGCCCGGATCAAGGCAGCCGACTCCGACATGGGTCCCAACGCCGAGATGGACTACAGGATCATGGACGGCGATGGGCCCGGCGTCTTCAACATCACCACGGACGAGAACACGCAGGAGGGAGTCCTCCTCCTGTTAAAGGTACAGCCAAGCCAACGCCAGCTAGCAACAATCACTAGCTCACATCATTAATGTCCGATTTGGCACTTTTGCTTTATAGCTCATTCATGTGCAAATGTTTTTTTTCGAAAAGCTTCTAAGCAGCTGCTCAGTTGTTTCCCCTTCCCCTAAAGTGCTAGTTTCCAAGCGGTCTGAATTGTGTAAACCACATGGCGCCGCCATGACAACCGATGCTTTCGCTACATGAAACCGCCTCCACAAAAAAGGACAATAAATAGTCCAAATCCTGCTAAATTGTGACCATCCATGTCAGGCGTGCCAAATGGATCTCTGTCTGTCTTTGATTTGTCGTTGCCAAGCAATTATTCGGACGCGCCGATCAAAGTGTCAAATTGATGCGCTCGCATGTTGCATTAAACACCAAAGTGATACGACGACGTCTGTGTCGCCGTGACGACGATCCGTCAGTAGTAACGGCTCCTTAATAGTACCCCCCCCTCCCCTCTGTCAGCCTCTGGACTTTGAAAGCAAGAACAGCTTCTCTCTGCGGGTGGAGGCCACCAACAGGAACATCGACTCCAACTTCCTGAACTTGGGCCCCTTCAGCGACACCACCTCGCTCAAGGTGAGCGTGGAGGACGTGGACGAGGTGCCCGTCTTCGCCTCGCCGCTCAGCACCATGTCCGTCTCCGAGGGCGCCCGGGTGGGCACGTCCATCGGGAAGGTGTCGGCCCACGATCCGGACACCTCCGACAGCAGCATCAGGTACGACGGAATGTCACTTTATTTTCTTGTGAGAACTTGAGCATTGTGTTGGGGTGGACTCAGAAGTAATCACAATGAAAGGTCCCCCATGTGGCCGTCATGAGCGTTGCCAGATGGCACCGTTTGTGCTTGGGGGGAGGGGAGCAGAGGTGGAGGGGGTGTGCAGCATCTGCAAAAGTCAAATGCCATCTTGAAGCCAGAAAAGGGCATTGTTTTAAGTCTTTTAGTCAAGGCTTACCACCGTGGCCTTTTCGCTTCCAAACGTTACGTTGACAATCTGTCGGGTGTCGTACGGGTGACCCCCGCTCTCCACCCCCCCCCCCTCCCCACTTTGTATTAATTGAATGAATTGAGTCAATGTTCCATCACAATTGTTACTAGCCCTAATCAGAAAATCAAATTACTGCAGCATTGTACTTCTTTTTTTTCTTTCTTGGTTGTTATCAGCGTCTGCGAAATGATTTTTTCCAACACACCAGACGAATTGAAGAAGATTGCGGAACTAATGGCGCCACCGCAGTCAAATTATTTTGCTGTAATAGTCAATAGGTGGGAGCTAATTGAACTTGCAATGTTCTCATAAAAAAATTATATAAAAAATAAAATAAGTAAAAAAATTAAAAAAATACAATAATAAATAAAAATATAAAAAATGAATAAAATAATGAACAAAATAATGACATCGATGTTAACGTATTGATTTTGCACGCATGCATTTCAGTTTTAAAAAAAGGCTAATTGAACTTACAATGTTCTCATAAAAAAATTATCTAAAAAATAAAATAATACATGAAAAAAATAAAAAATACAATAATAAATAAAAATAAATAAAATAATAAACAAAATAATGACATCGATGTTATTAACATGTGTTGATTTTGCACGCATGCGTTTCAGTTTTTTAAAAAGATTGTGCAAGTTGACTGAGGGGTGTGCGCTGCTTTGCAGGTATTCGATCGACCGCAACACAGACATGGAGCGCTTCTTCAACGTGGACGCGCTGAGTGGCATCATCAGCACGGCCAAGCCGCTGGACCGCGAGGCCAACTCGGTGCACAACATCACCATCCTCGCCATCGAGAGTCGTGAGTCAAGCGCAACCGTCGCCTCGTGTGTCTCATGTTTTTTTGTTTTTTTTCCTCCGTGGCTTGTCTGGGCTATTTATAAGGCAATCAAGAAGAGTCGGAGTCCTAATTGAGCGCGTTGGGGGCGTGCAAATGTGGCGCCACGGCACTCCATAAAGATTTTGTAGTGCTGTCAGTGAGAATGAAGTCACGCGTGAGGACAGTTGCTCTGACCCGACCCGACTGGGGGAGGTCATGACTCGGGGTTTTTATTTTTCCTCCTCGTGTGACGTAGTGGCGCTCAGACGCAATTGGCAGCTGCGGAGCGGGTGTCCGCCAGCCTCCATGTCAGCGCAACATGCTTGCCAGTGGCCCCGGGGTGCTGCGCGTCCTTTTTTTCTGTGTCCGCTGCGTCAGCCCTCTGAATGTCAGCGCATCATCTCGGGCCGGGCCCGCCAAGCCGAATTAGTGTCCGCTGCGCCCGGCCACAGACGTTTAGGCGTTGGCGCGGGAAGTCGTAAAGCAAAAGTGATATGAGCGCCGCTCCTTTTGTCCGTCTTTCAGAAGACCCCAACCAAATCGGCAAAGGCGCGGCCGTCATCACCGTGCTGGACGTCAACGACAACGCGCCCGTCTTCGCCATCGACTACGAGACGCTGGTGTGTGAAAACGCGCCGGCGGGCACGGTACGTCCCTCCTCAACCTTGCTTGCCTGCGTGAAGCTTTTTCTTTCCATGTGTTCGCATTCGGCCAGGTTGTTGCTAAATGACCTGAGTGGCCGTCGTGCTGATTTCTCCAGCTTTTGGGGAAGGCAATCAGGCAGCGGCTGACGGGGGCACGCCATTGGCCAGCCTCAGTGGCGGGCTGCAATCGAGACAGGGCCTTGTTGAAGATGTCGCACACTACTTTTGTCTGAGATGAGAGTGGCAAAAAAAGTGATTTGATTGGTATGCAGGAAGGAGTTCCGATTTGGCTCGGAGACTTTTTCCTGCTTCTTTTGTGTTAATTTTCAAAATCATTAGAAATCAAAGCGGCTAAGTGCAGTTGAAGCTGAAATGAAATTGTTTTACCCGCACGTCACCCTCGAGTCGTTATTAGCGTAAACATTGCGTCTTCATTAGCCACCGGCGTTATCGACAAAGCCCTCGCCGCCGCCGCCGCTGGATGATTATCGTCCTTTCCACTTGTCCGCCGATGATTATTGCTGAACAAAAGCAGCGGCGGCTTTCTATCAGCCATCAATCTCACGCCAGCACTCCGCTCCGATACGCGTTGCGCATTTACACCCCCCCCCCCCCACCACCACCACGACCTACGAGCGCCACCGTAATTCATTCCTGATGTGAATGTGACCGCGCCGAAGCAATCAAAGCGGGCCCAGACACGTCTCAAGCGGAATGTTGCTAATCAGTCTGTTTATTTCGTCCTTCTGGAGGATCAGAACATCAGCAACAGAATGATAAAAACACATCTAATTATTTTTATTCATTTAGCTCGAGGTTCAGAAGGTCCTTGCTTTGTGGCCCAAAGGTCCTTTTTCTCGATCTTCTCTCCAAAGTCAACCTTTGAGGCAAATGTGTGACGTGACCTTGTTGTGGCGACCGTTTTAATCGGACCCGGTCAGTTTCTAGCAGTTGCGATGCAATAAAAGAGATGAAATGTCGGACTGGCAACATGTCAGAGTGCTGATTTGAAATTAATTGAACTGCTCTTTTAGCGTGTGCGGCAGTCCAGTAATGGCCGTGTCCCCTCGCTGAGGCCGCCCACTGGCTGTCACGCCCGCTAGCTGCTCCGAAGATGAAATCAAATGGCGGGCTTGGCGGCCATGGGAATAACCTGCAGCGGTCGGGCCTAATTAACGCACTTGACGCTTGTCACGGATCATCGACGGCATCTGCACTTTGCCATCTTTATTAATTGATGGGGTGGCCAGGGCAGCCCCGGCCCCCGCCGCATTCTATCTATGAGCACACCTGGTCTTGCATTCTGCATCCCTTGCCGTCATGGCCACCCATGGAAAATATGAACATTTAGTTCCCCTTTAAGTCGATTTTTTAGGAGTTATTTTTAGTCCCCGTGTTTCAAGAGATACTTTCAACCCCTTCCTTGTTACTGATTCAACCTCGGCAAACAATGGCACATTGTAAAAATAAAAAAAATGACATGAATAGAAAGAAGTCAAGTCAAGCACGCTTGACATTTTGCATGAATGATTGATGGATTGTCACGATTGAGATCTCGAGGCTGTTTGTGACTTTGAGAAAGTTGAGCTAAGAGCGTAATGACGACGACGCAACAATAGTTGAGATATCGAGAGACTTGTTTGATGTCTGCTTCAAGAATCAGAAGAGGCGAATGCCGACGTCTGATCTCGAAGTTTTTTTGTGTGTTGTCATTTTCTGATTGCATTTTTTGGGGTACTTAAAACAAAAGAGGAAAGACATTTTGAGAGCAGTTCTTTGTTTTTTCCCCTTATCAGAAGTGCCAGCCAGGCGCGCTGATAAAACAAGCAAACTATTTTAAAACGTCTTTTTTTCCCTCCCATTGTGCCAAGTTATCAAAATGGATCTTGTACACAATCATCGACAGTAAAAAAAAATCTATCTTTACTTTTGCGCCCAAATAAATTGAAGTGCATTGGGACTAATTTGCTTTAAATTTGCCTCGTCGGTTTTTTTTACCCCTTTTTAATATCTCGTCTCTCCCTGAAGTGCAAAGTGCATCGCCAGCTGCGGTCTCAACTGCACTTTGGCATCACTTCCACATCAACCGCGTGCGAGTGACGATGTCATCGCCTATCCGTCCAAATTATCACTTCAGCCTGCAAGGCGCAAGGTGAGGTGAAAACAAACATGCGGCAAGCTATAAAAAAACATCATCGGATCACACGGCGGGATGGCAACGCTCGCGTAATCCGCATCAGGTCGAGCAGGCCGCCGCCCTGTCACGGCGGGTGTCACATGCGGGTGATGTTTAGGGCGCTGATGGAAAGCTGCGAAAGCCGCGTGCCCCCACACGTCCCCGCTGACAGCTGTCATATCGCCACGGCGACAAGTGCCACCTCGTCGACGGCGCGCTTATTTCCACTCCACGCCTTGATCTCGAAGTTTGCGTTTGCTTCAAAGACGCTCGCTCGGCTGCGTCTGCTAATACGCGTTTGAATATTCCACGCGGACGGGTTTCCTTTCTTTGTCGATGTCAAAGAAGGCACCCGGGCGTGTTCGCTGTCAGATGTGATGTTCGCGTTTCTCTTCCAAACGTGTGTCAGCTCCCGCGAAGACAATTTTTTTGAGAAAGCATTCAAGTAGCCACACTGCGAGATAATTGGCTTTTTCCAGAGGGGGCGGGGCTTGTGTGTTAGGTGGCGTCCGTTTCATTTCAAGGGCGCCAACCCGCAACACATTTTATGACGTCGGCCGAAATTAACCAGCATCCGCCACTGCGCGTTCGAATGGTGCAAAAGCTTCACCACGGAAAACATTTGCAAGCAATACGGGGAGGAGAATTATTCATGTTGGGACTTCTCATTTGCATAATATTCATGAATTAAATAGGTCAGTTTTTGAGCCCGTTCATGCATGAATGATGACAAGCTCCCTCGGGATTCGCCCCCTCGAGTCTTCGCATGACTCTTTGGCCATGAAAAACAACTTCATGCTCGGAACGCGCTTATTTGTTGGTCGACTGCTGTTGAATTTGTCCAACTTGCAAAAGCGGTGCTTCGGCCAGCAGCAGTCTGAAGATTTTCAAAAACAAAGCACTTCGCTCACAACTCTTCATTTGCCTTTTGGAGGCGGCAGGAACGTTTTCATCCGCCGACTCGCGGGCCTCCTCATTCGGGCTAATGAAAGGCGTTATGCATTACAAAGTGTTTGATTTAAGTCTAGATTTCCTGGGGGGAGGGCGTCTTTTCTCGCCGCCGCCTTCTTGCCGATAAGCCGCCGATCCGTCCTCGCCACTCAAAGGACATGAAAAGGTTGAAATTGCGCAAGGGCCGGGCCGCCTCCTCCTCCTTGTTGTTGATCGCGCTATCCAGATTTCCATAACATAGCTTGCGCGATCTGCCCGTTGAATGGCGGCTTTTGGCAAGCTGTCACAACATTCGGTACAGGTTCGGTCTCGGCTAATCCCGATGCCGTATCGACGTCTTCGCCGATAAAGAAACGAAACGCGTCCCTGTGACTGATGCCGCCGTATGGTGCGTTCTCATCAACAGGCGGATTTATAGCTCCAGCTCTCCCGATCACGTTTTTTTTTGTCCTCCCCAATGAAGCCGAAGCGACATTTTGTGATCGTTTTGGCGCCACCTCCACGTGTTGGCATACAAGTGAGAAAAACCGGACTTTTTTGTTTTGAATTTTCTTTTTGTAATGTTGTCAGTACAGCGGGTCTGCCTGGCCCGATAAGTTGTCGGGGAGGGCCGGCGGGGCTGCGAAGGAGTCGTCAGCTTTTGAGGGGAATGAGTCAGCGACTCCCACCTTGACGCCATTGTCAAAGCTGTCGTCTGCCTTCCGCCCACCCACACACTACAAATATTGCATTGGATTTTCAAAGGCTTGTTTTGGTCTTCTTGGCAGGTGATTCAGACGGTGAGCGGCGTGGATAAGGACGAGCCTCAGAACGGTCATCGCTTCTTCTTCTCCTTGGATGCCGCCGTGGCGGGAAATCTCAACTTCACCCTCCGGGACAACAAAGGTAACCAAGCACTTTCATTCAAGGATGCCATGTTTTCTCTTCTTAGATTTCCGAATCAAACCCAGCTAACAAATGATAACAATCATTTCTTGTTTGTTTACTTATTTATATACTACTGGTCTATGGAAATGCTAGCCCTAGACTTTTGTTTTCATTTTGCCAGCATAAAAACCTCCACATTTGCCGTCTTTTGGTGTGTGTCGGTTCCAGATAACACGGCGTCCGTACTGACCAAACGCGGCGCCTTCCGGAGACGCGAGCAGCCGGCGTACCGGCTGCCCGTGCTGATCGCCGACAGCGGCAGCCCGGCCCTGAGTAGTACCAACACGCTGTCGGTGCGCGTGTGCGAGTGCGACGCCGACGGCGTTCCCCTGGCGTGCGGCGCCGTGGCCTACGCCGCCACCGGTCTCGGTACCGGCGCTCTCTTGGCCATTCTGGGCTGCATCCTCACACTGCTGGGTAAGAAGTCGGCCTCGCCTCCACTCATCGGTCCGCTCCCGTGTTTCCTGAATAATGTCGACGGCAGCCGTCGAAACTTGGATGAATTTGATAAAATGATCATTTTTCACCGTTGAAAATTGTCCCTCCTTGAGGTCTACTTTGTATTTTCTTGATGATGGAAATCTTTTTAAAGCGAGGCATCCTGACAACTATGGCGCCATCATTTAGGTGCACAATCCTCTTGAGGGCCAATTAGGATGCGATGGAGCGCTTAGATTTTCTTTTCTCCCGTCCACTCGGGTCTGTCGTCCGTCCATCCGTCCGTCTTCACACGGCAACCACTTGTCATCTTTTTTGCCTTGACGGCGCTCGTCGACAGCATTCGTGCGTTTCGGCAGCGTAATTGTTTACGAAAGGCGAAAGGAGACGACAACTGACAGTTTGGCGTACGTTTACAAAGACCTTTGAGGTTATTTGAGGATACGAGAAGGAATTTGTCAAAAAGGAACACGGCACACTTTTCCTGTAATCCACGTTAGAAAAACAGCAATCGGACTTGAAGTCGCGATTAAAATTACGACTTTTTGAACTTAACATCGGTTGGGATTGGAGGACTCCAAGAAACGCCGATGCTAAATCCCGAGCCGTCACGTTTGGGACCGATGCCCTTGCGAGTGCCAGAGAAAAGTCGTCGGCGGGTCAATTTCTTCCGTTTGCTACGTGATTAGCGACCGAAGGGGGCTGGCGCCAAAAGGAAACGTGGGCCGCGAAATGATATTTTGCTGGCAGCAGCTTGACATTGATGGATGGAGGACGATTCGACATTTGCCACTTTGCTTGGGCGGAGAGTTATTTTCAGCCGCTAATGCGCCGCAAGCTCAAAGCCATGCCACTCGGCTCGTCGACGCTTCCTGGTTTCAGAACGGCGGTGGCGCTAAGGTTATGTCACGGGCTCACTTATGTTAGAAGAAAGATGATTGGACCTCGTCGAGACGGATGGATCGTTAGCTTGTTTTGCTCCTTGTGCTTCAAAGTCATTTGCATCTCCGCCGCGTCTGAAGCGTTTTGCTAATGGCGCCGCCAACAATTTGATGGCGTCTGAAGAGCGTCGTTTGTCACTCCATACTGACTCCACCATCTGTCTTCCGCAGCGATCGTCCTCCTCATCGTGACGGCGCGCCGGCGGCGGAAGGTTCCGCTCATCCTGGAGGAGGAGCGTGACATCCGGGAGAACATCGTCCGCTACGACGACGAGGGCGGTGGCGAGGAGGACACGGAGGCCTTCGACATGGTGGCCTTGCGCAACCTCAACGTCATCCGAGACCCCGGCGCGCGGCGGGACGTCACCCCGGACACGCCCACCTTCTTCCAGTACACGCCCGCCAGCTCGGCGGCGACCCGCCCGGCCTACAAGTCACTCCCGGACAACGTGGTGTTCCGTGAGTTCATCTGGGACCGTCTGAAGGACGCCGACGTGGACCCGTGGGCGCCGCCGTACGACTCGCTGCAGACGTACGCCTTCGAGGGCAGCGGCTCGGTGGCCGACTCACTCAGCTCGCTGGAGTCGCTCAGCACCGACTCGGAGCAGAACTATGATTACCTCAGCAACTGGGGGCCGCGCTTCAAGAAACTGGCCGACCTCTACGGCAACGCCGACGGCGCCGCCGGCGTCTTCTTGAAGCCTTTGAATGCAGGAAGAGGAGGACACTGACGGATGAGCAATTTAGTGGGAGAGATTCAAAGACAAGACGCAGTGAGCGAAGCGAAAGACGCTTGAAAAAGCTTTGGGCCTCGTTTAACTCCTCAGACGGATCTCACTTCAGTCGACTCAAGTTGAAGTTTCTTGTTGGGGTTGTGCGCTACAGACGCTGATTGCGTAACACCAAGCGGGAGGTGCGTTTCCAAAGGGTGTCTGACAGCCATCCAAAAAGATCATCAAAAATCGACCCAAGTTTGGAATCTTTGGAATGCACACGCCCAACTGGCCAAGCAGAAAAGCCACCGATCTTACACTTGAGGGTCGTCCTGAAACTCTTTGTGAGTACGTTTGTCTCGTTTTGAAGTGTGCTGGTGGGGGGAGGTGCCTCAAACAAGTCGCGCATCATGCTAAGCAAGTGAGTCAATCGAAAAAGCGACGGCTTGACGTCTCAGCCCTCGCCACGTTGAAATGTCGCTCTTGTCTCATTTTTGTAATCCTCATTCTCCTGTTAGAGATAAAAGCAGTCCTCCTCGACTTTGTCGGGTCGGGCTTTTTTTTTTTTTTAGATTCTTATTGCTCTTGATTGTGTGACATTGACACCGCTTAGACGTTAGAAGAAGAAGCGTGCCGGTCTTTCAGCGCTGAGGTGGAACTGTGAAGTTTTTGCTTTTGTAGTCCAGCATGGATGGTCACCTTCATTCATGGAACACGCGCTCACTGTACGAAAACCACCTTGTGTTGTTTACGTTTGGTTTTCCCTTCTCACACTTTCAACCGATGGGTGTTGTTATTTATTTTCAGCAGGCAAGATTGTGATTTTTTTTTTTTTTTACTTTTTTTTCATGAAATAAAATTGCTATACAGTCAAACCGCAGAGTTGTTAGATGTCTTTTTCCAGCTATCGATTTATAATCTCGGCTCGTTCACATACGTCTGCTGTGCGCCAAACTGATTTAAACGTGAGGTTCTTTGCACATCTCCCAACATGTAAGGCCCATTTAAGCTTTTTTATCCACAGTAGCGATTTCAAATTAACTTGACTCGGTTATTTGAATTTTAATAAAATCGTCCTAGTTAGAACTTGTGCCTCTCTGTGGAGCCAGCAGAAGTGTACGGTAAACCACTCAAAATGTGAGTGCTAATTAGCATGCGGCTAAGTGCTCTTTGCTGTTGACGTATGGCGAGACAAACACTCCAAACACTCCACACAAGAGCGTGCGGCGGCATAAGGCGCCTTGGACCACTGTCAATCCAAATCAGGAGGACACGTCCGACAAGATGCTTGCCGCGGGGGACACTTAGCGCCAATCAGGCGACGCGACTCGCTATCAGCGCTTGGGTAGATTGCCCCGGTGGCCGCCGCCGGCCGCCATTCTTATCACAAGCCCGCATCGGCGGGGCCAAATTGGAAGTCGCCACTAGTGTTGACCCGTGAGTGAGCGATTCGTTCAAAAGAACGAATCTTTTCAGTGAACGTGAGTGAACGGATCACTTCCTGAAGTTATTTGTTCTTTTTACAGTTCATGACTTCAACCAACATGCAATGACATAACTTATCCCACACCGTAGGTGTCGGTAATGCGCATCGAAGCTGCTGCCACCTCACCATAAAACAAAACGCGTTCACGAACGAGTCAGTGAATTGCAATTCCCGTTCACCAACTGTACCTGACGGAGAGTCCGAGTGACGTCACAGATCACCAGCCAATCAGAAAGTGGGGGTGAGGGCGGGTGTGGCACTTTTCACTTTCAGTTAAGCTTTGACCATAATATTTCCCTAATGAAGTGGCCTGTTATTAGGTACACCTGAAAATGGCGATGTACCTAATAAAGCGTCCGAGTGACGTCACAGATCAACAGCCAATCAGAAAGTGGGGGTGAGGGCGGGTGTGGCGCTTTTCACTTTCAGTTAAGCTTTGACCATAATTTTTCCCTAATGAAGTGGCCTGTTATTAGGTACACCTGAAAATGGCGATGTACCTAATAAAGCGTCCGAGTGACGTCACAGATCAACAGCCAATCAGAAAGTGGGGGTGAGGGCGGGTGTGGCACTTTTCACTTTCAGTTAAGCTTTGACCATAATTTTTCCCTAATGAAGTGGCCTGTTATTAGGTACACCTGAAAATGGCGGTGTACCTAATGGGGTGTCCGAGTGACGTCACAGATCAACAGCCAATCAGAAAGTGGAGGTGAGGGCGGATGTGGCACTTCACTTTCAGTTAAGCTTTGACCATAATTTTTCCCGAATGAAGTGGCCTGTTATTAGGTACACCTGAAAATGGGGGTGTACCTAATGGAGTGTCCAAGTGACGTCACATATCAAACCGCCAATCAGAAAGTGGGGGTGAGGGCGGGTCTGGCACTTTTCACTTTCAGTTAAGCTTTGACCATGATTTTTCCCTAATGAAGTGGCCTGTTATTAGGCGCACCTCATGGACACTTTAATAAGTACACTTCACGAGGTAAAAATAAATAAATAAATAAATAAATAAATAAATAAATAAATAAATAAGAAAGGTCACAGGTGTCAAACTCCAGTCCTCGGGCCGCATTCCAACATGTTTTCCAAGATTCCCTCATTAAGTGCACCTGTGTCTAAAGTTAGGCTCCTGCAGAACGTGAAAATGAACTGATCTTTTCACTCAGGTGTGTTTAACGAGGGTAACTTGGAAAACATATTGGAACGCGGCCCCCCGAGGACTGGAGTTCAACATCCCTGGTTTAACTGAAAGTTAAAAGTGCCACACCCGCCCTCACCCCCACTTTCTGATTGGCTGTTTGATCTGTGACGTCACTCGGACACCCCATTAGGTACACCGCCATTTTCAGGTGTACCTAATCGCAGGCCACTTCATTAGGGAAAAATCTTGGTCAAAGCTTAACTGAAAGTGAAAAGTGCCACACCCACCCTCACCCCCACTTTCTGATTGGCTGTTTGATCTGTGACGTCACACGGACACTCTATTAGGTACACCGCCATTTTCAGGTTCGTTCGCGAAGATTCACGAGTGAGTGACAGACAGCGTTGCTGTTATGCCAACCGACACACGTTATGCCGACATTGATGTTTTAATTTTGTATTTGTTGGATTGTAGTTGATGATGTAATTATACCGAATGTGTTTGTGTTTGATTAAAAGGTTGAAAAAAAAAATCCGTTATGCCGAAATTTGTTATTTTGGGGGACACCAACTCATATAACAACGTAAAACACATACATATTGTCATATAAAGCAATTAACCAAATGTCTGATTTTTATGTTTTAATTGGCGAATATAAAAACAAGGAATAAAACACCAGACAAGTTTTAACATAAATATTTATTAAAACAATAATAATAATAATAATAATAAAAGTACATTTCAAACCAGCAATTTAATGTGAAATTGCAGTAGATATATTGGATAACAATATTTAGGCGTATATATGCATACACGTTATTTAAAAACTACTATAAGTGTTATAAAATCAAGATTACCCAAAGAAAAGCATAATTTTCCCGTTGTTGCATAACGGCGCATCCCTTCATGCAATAAAGTTAGCCGTTAGCTTGGAGAAAACGTGCATAAAATAAGTGGTGTTTCAGTGAGTGGTTCTTTCTTCCCTTGGCAAATCGTAAATCTACATTCTGGCTTACATAGTTCACGACAGGAGGGAGACGCAACACGTTCACTGACGTTGATGCACGGGAAGGAAGGCAGTTCACCCATTGACTCGTTCGCGAACGGGAAAGTCAGGATTCGTTCCGTCACTGATCCGATCTCGCGATGAACTGGAAATGCAAATTACTCACTCACTCACTCACTCACTCACTCACTCACTCACTCACTCACTCACTCACTCACTCACTCACTCACTCACTCACTCACTCACTCACAGATCCGTTAAGTTGGTGAACGGGAAATGCAATTCACGACTCGTTTGTGAACGGGAAGTTGCGTCATTTTCTTCTTCGTCCTGTTTTACGTCGAGGTGGCACCAGCTTCAATGCGCATTACCGACACCTACTGGTTGAAGTCATATGAACTGGAAAAAAAAAAACGATCGTTCACTCCTGTTCACTGAAAAGATTCGTTCTTTTGAAGGAATCGTTCACTCACGAGCCAACACTAACTGATATAGAAAGTCGACACCCCCCTGTTCAAACGTTTCGGCTTTGTGATGAGAAAAAAAAATTTAGCATTTGAAAAAGAATGCAAGCGAGACAATGGTTGCAAATGTCTGCACACCCTCTTCTATATGTTCACAATTCACCAATCGCATTCCAATCAATTCCAGGCGCAACTTCGCGTCATGAATTCAAAGGAGTCAGCCCTGCTACAATACTAGCAAAGTTGGAAAAGTTCATTCCGACGCGCAAACATACACACACGCCGCAGTGTTAGCCCAGTCAAGATAAGTTGAATATTCATTTGTGTGCTCAGCCTGCAGCAAACAAGCACAACTCCAAAGCAAAGTCTTTCTTTTCTTTGGGCTTCGGAGAAAGAAAAGAAAAAAAAAGGGGGACGGCTCGCTGTGTGGACAAAGGCTAGCGGTCCGGACGGCAGATAAAAAACAAGTATGGCAGCATCAGGCCACGCTTTTATTTTCTCTTCCAGACAGCCGGCAGCAACGCGATGCCCCCCCCCCCCCCCAAAGAAAACACCCTGGATAGATTTGCAGCCACACGCCGTGCGTGTCTACGCTCTTCATTGAATATTTATCACAGCCGTGCCAGCTCCATAAATATTGGGACACTTTTTTGCCTCTACACATCAGCGCAATGAATTGGAAGTGAAAGCAGCAAGATGTCCGGCGGAGACTTTTGCAAAAGCAAAACAGGCGATGACGCAGTGGCGCTAAAGAGACGTAATCAATGGTGGCGGCCTAATTAGCGAGGCTTTGTACCACGACGACTTTTCATCCTCATTAAGTGAGTCGGGATTGATGGCGCGCTCGACGCGTGTTCAGCATGTCGACATGCTAAACGCTTACATGCCACAAGAGGCCGTGCGCATGGGCGGGCGGGTGGGTGCATTCTTACCGCCGGGACTCTCGCTCTAGAGATTCGCTTCAATACAAAAGCTTGCGTTTGGCTGCCTTTAGAAAATGCCTTTCGTCAAATTACGAAATATTTCTTGTTTTTTTTAAATGACCAAATCAACAACTTTTCCCAAAAAGTTTTTCTTTCATTTTGAATTTTGTCACTCGAGCTCAAAATGGTTTTAAAGTATATTTTTGTAATCCCCAAACTATCTTAAAAACTATCAATCGATCTTTAGTTTTTTTTCTTATTAAATTTTACTTTGGTTTGCTGTTTCATAATAGTCACATCCAAACCGATATATAGATTAATTTTTTTTCCCCAGTGCAGCATTTGAATTTTTCAAACCTTAGTAAAAGAAAATGCAATTGTTGACTTTTTGGAGTGGCTTGAATTGTGTCAGGATTGTCGAGTGGCATTGCAATGCGAGCACCGAGTAAATCATCTATCAAAGGGCTTATTAAATCCATCAGCCAGGTTTAACGCGCCGGTGCAAATCCATCAGCGGCTGATGGGGGCCTTTTACGACACGGCGCCGCATCGGCGTTTGGCGCTACGTTATTTCTTTGAGCTTATTAGCCACAACACGCACGCATCCTCTCATCTCTTTTGCATATTTTTACATTCCGCCACCTAATCATTCCACTGCGAGCGCGCTCCTGGATTTAGCTTAAAGAAGTAAAAACAGTAGAAGAGCAAATTACCTGGCTCGCATTTAATTGAGTTTGAACAGGTGTCGAACGGACGTCGGCGTAATCTCGCCGCATCTCCGGCCGGCTTTCTCCTATCCCGGTGAGACGTTCAACTTTGAAACCGCTCGCCCGCTGCATTATTCATGCCGCCGCCACAAGAGCTTTTTCAAATGGCCTGTCGTTTCCTTTTACCTTCCATCACAATGGCCATATGCTGCACATGCCACGAGCGGGAGAAACAATCTGAGCCTACGCCAAATGTGCTAAAAGTGTAAAGGGAGGAAAAACATTTCAAGATAATTAATTTATAATCTGGTGGAAAAGTACCTTCGAGAGAACATTTAACACGTGACTGTCCAATTACGCCCCTCCCCCCCAATTTTCTTGTCATTAAAAAACAAACAAACAAACATTGATTTTCTAGGCCAAGCAAATATTTTGATGGTCGGGAGCCGTCCCGGCTGCCTGGCCGCCCGTCCGTCATCCACCGCGTCCTCGCTCGCCCAACCAAGCAGCCAGGCAACATCTGGCAGATTGCGAACGGGCGCGGCGGCCGCATTTAACGCTGCTAAATGGCACCATGTGCCCGACAGCCGCAATGACGGCGAATTTACCTTTGCAAATTACAGTACGTTAATGAGATGATTTCAAGGGAAGGAAATGCAGTCTCATTTTCTCCTGGACAATTTCCTATTTTTTTCTCGCACTTGACTTTTTTCTTTCCTCCGCCGCCTTGTGGCAACAAACACAATTGTTGACGAGAAGCAGCTCGGATAACAAACCGCATGCTGCTTCACTGAGACGTCGGGGCCTGATAAACGGGTAGAATTGCATTTACTGGCTGCGTACGATTTCATTGTGATGAAGATGAAAGTATTGTCGCGTGCGTCGCGGCAAAAGGAAATTGCGGCAAGCGCGCAATCTTTCATAAAGACGGCGGCGGCAGATGCTGACAAGCGGGACGCGTCCTGTTTTGTCACGCTAATGATTCACGACGGCATCCAAATGTAGAAATGCAAATGTTTTTGGTTATGTCTTTGTGGGGTTGTAAAAGTTCTAAATGTGACCTCACGGAAGGGGAACAAAAATAAAAAACGAAGCGTCAGCTCAAATGTTGCCTGGCATCAGACAGACTTTTGTGCACAGAAGGAAGGCTTCACCTCGCCAAAGCAATAAAAACGTACGACGTCCCGAGATGAGCGTCGTCGACAGATGCGCTGCGGCGTATTTATGAGATGCGCACGTACGCACGCGCGCGCGGGTTGTCACAAACATCGGCGGGGTCGTTAATGGAGGCCGACAGCTTGGCTGCGGCAGAGGAAACGCACGCGGGACGGCGACGCTCGCGTCATCTGATGCAACGCTAACACGGCGGCGCCTCTGCATTCCGAGCAGGCGAGCCAGCCAACTGCACTTTCTCAAGATACGAGCTCATTCACCTTTTTCATCCACTTGTTGACAGTGACAATCATAAGTGTGTAAAATGAGCCGCATGCTGCTTCACCGCATTTCTGATGCCAAGTCGCCTCCTTTCCCGCTGCGCTCCAGCTCAGCCTCAGCAACAACAATAGAAGTTATCTCCCAAGGGCTGCTTTTAAACGAGTGCCATTTCTTTCTTTTCAACAAAGCTGCTCAGTGTCAACACGGCACGGCGCGCGGCACAACACGTCCCCCGGCCCTGCTTAGCATTCCGACGCGGGTGTTTCCTAAAGGTTAGCAAACCTAATTAGACATTTATGCGGGATCTTCAAAGGTCTCGCGGTTATTAATGATGTGCTACTCGGCCGCTGCCGCTGCATCGACAACGTCGACACGCATCACAGCGTAGCAGGCGCGGCGGGCTCAATACTTGGCGGTGCACGGTGGTGTGGGGTATTTAGCTGTGGGGGTGACCCCATCCCCCACCCCCCACCCATGCAGAGGTGCAAAACAAAATCAGATGGAACGTGTCTGTCATAAGAGCAAACACCAAAACGTCTGAAGAAGCCCTGTCTGAAATTAAACAGGAAGTCGACCATTTTGAACTGACTACCAAATCAAACCAGCGAAAAACATTAAAAATCAATTTTTGTTCAGCACTAGAAAGCAAATTTAAAGAGGGGTAGGGGTGGGCTCCTCCTTGCCAGTGCTTCTCATTTTGGAAAGTACTTAAGCACTTATGTCTCTCTCAGGCCTTTTTTCCCTGATGAACTCAATTTGATTGAATGAAGCCATCTTGCTGCCGTGTTTACAGCCGCTCTCTACGCCATGTAACCGGATTTGACAAGGCAGCAAAGCTCCAAGCCTGTCGAAATCAAATTCAATTTCCATGTATTACTTCCATTCGGACTTGAATCAATTACCAATGACAGCTAATTAGCCGTGCGCGGCGGCCATCGCTCTCCGCCGTGTCAAAGTCGACTAAATTCAGCCCGTGTCACCCGCTGTGGACACAGAAGGAACAAAAAAAAAAGTTTTTTTTTTTTTGCCATGCTGCAGATTAGAGTAAGGAGACTTCACTTATCATCCACAAGTGTGTGTGTGCGTGTGTAGGTGTGTGTGTGTGCGTGCACAAAAGAAAATAAGAAGTACTGAAAGTCATTTCTGGGTTCAAAAGAGGAAGGCGTAACTCACTTTTTTTTTTTGAAGGATGACGCAGAGAAGAAAGAGTGAGCGCCAACCAAGCAGGGAACGCGTGGGCCCGCCGGAGCTTTTCAATGAGCTTTTTGAGCGATGTCCGGCGCCAGCGTCAATCCTTCAGCGCCATGTCCTCTTTTTATCAATGACACTTTTCACGCCGGTCCCGAGGCCTCTGCCACCGAGTGGAAACGGCACATTATGGAAGCCGAAGACATGCACTGCTTAGCCAAGCATCCAACTTAGCCACCAAGCCGAATTGAACTTGATGAAGATTGCGATACGCGGGCTGCGCTCGACGTGCCGCCTCTGGTCATGCGATCGCGGCTCACTAGTAGGACTTAAAGAATCGATACGCGATAGAAGCTCGCCGTCCACTCCCACTCAAGTCGACATGGCGTCCGAGGGTCATCTCACAGCGTCCTAATCGCTTCTTGTTTTTCTCATCAAACTTGTCGACAAACTTTACGATACCCAGCAAACCAACGTGTGACCGCCAAGGTAGAAGCTAGTGGGCGAGGGTAGAGAGCGAGCGAGTGGATATTTGGAGAGGCTGCCTCGAGTACGTCACTTGGATGCCCTTTGGTACCAGTGATTTCGGAATCACTATTTTAGCCACACAATCGTCAGTGTAGTTAAGCGCCGCCGGCTTGGTTTTGTTTGCCGACACGATTTGGAAGATATCCGTAATTTCACTCCTCATCGTTTTCCTTGATTTGACACACGCTGATCAATTTTTTAGTAGCTATCAACCAAATTGGACTCCTGACAACTTTTGCAGCGGCTATACACAAGACGGACATTTTCAAATACTTCTATTATGAGTCAGCGTAGAAAGAATAAAATAACATTGAGAGTTTTTCTATTGCTGTCAAATGTCAAAACGGTCCAAGGCAAGCGTAGGTGATGTTGAGCTTAAAAGGGGAGTTTTCCAGCTGAAAATGAATCTCCCGGATCTCGACGCCGAGATGAAAGCCGGCGTAATGGAGATAATTACACAAAGAAAAGGGCCCGCGAGTTGAAATTAGATGCAGTATTGGCACGGGCCGAGGCTTTCCAAGGACAACGGGAGCCCAATGACTTTTTTTACGTGGCGGCGTGATTGAAGGAGGACTTGAAGAGAAGCGTCACGGCCCAAATCGATCACCTTTGTGCACGTCTGCGGCCGCTGTCGCCTTGAAAGGCCCCTCTTGAGGTGAACCCCTGCGTCTTCAGGGGAGCACTTTGAGGAATCGTTGAATCTAAAAGACCAAGCAGGGGGAAAAAAAAAAAAACACACAGCGCCGCGGGCAGCGCGGGCGGACCGGATCAGCTGAGTCGAGCACTTAGCGAGCCAAAAGGAAAAAGATCGACGTCTTTCTTGGCATTTTACTTGGTCAGGAAGAACTCGCTGGCGTCTGACCTTCAGCCCAATTAAACAGCCAGAAGGGGGCGGGGACGCAATTAGCTGTTGCTATTGCTAACACGCATCACGCTTGTTTTTTTTTTGGTGTGTATGTCTTTATACATTTCAAATTTGTGCCGCTGATTGGCTGCCTCACTGGCAAGCATGACAGAATGCAGCCTGGCGCATTCCGGAATTGTGATCTTTATTTATAAAAATACATTACGATAAGCGTTCACACCTTCCGTATATCAAATATTCCATTGTAGATTGCATCATGGAATGGAAATTTACGGGTCAGTTATAGTGTGCTTTCACACGGGGGAGAATAATACATAATAATACGACACTGATTAAAGCATAAACCAACGGCACAATCAAATGTTACATTCTACATCAATTAATGGAAATACTTTTTGGGTAAAGCTGCCACGGAAAAGTCTGAAAATAAAGCAGAGAAAAGGAACACTGAGTGCAAAAGTTAGAAAGGTGACAAACACAAAAAGACGGTGTGACAGCAGTGTGCTGCACAAAAGTCTGGAAAAAAAAAAGCACGCAGCATGAATGAGGAAAGCTTGGGCGGGGGGATCCCACTGAGCATCAATAAGTCCAAAACCTCCGAAATGAAGAACAGAGTGAGCCCTCCACCAAGCGTGACAGCAGCGAGCCTGAAGAAGAAGCACAGCGTGACAAAAGTCAACAGTTTTACAGCAACGACAACTGGCACTTGTTTTGTTTTGGTCCTACCTGGTCGTGTAGTCCTCAGAAGATGGTGTCCTCCTGGCCTCCGCCGTACCAGGGCGACAGTCTGGCCCAGGGAGCTCCGGGAACCGGGCTCGGCCTCTCCGACGCGCACGAGTCCACCGAGCTGAGCGAGCCGGCCGAGGATCCCGAGCCCTCGTAGGCGTAGGCCGTCAGGCAGTCGAATGGCGGCGCGTACGGGTCGCCGTCCGCCTCCTCCACCCGGTCCAGGATGAACTGCCTGAAGACATCGTCCTCGGGCCCCACTAGGCGAGACTCTCGCAGGGACATGCGGATGCTGGCCCGGACTTCTTCCCGAGCCAGCCGCCTCTCGCGCCTCCTGGGGTGGGAGCGTAGCGGGACCACCGGGTCTCGAATCGGCTGGCCCACCTGGGCGTAGTACAGCACCTTCTGCGACACGGTATCGGGCAGTTCCAGCTCGCTGGCCTTCCTGCGTGCCGCCTTTTGCGCACGCCTGCGTCGCCACAGCAACAGCGTGGGGACTGACGAGGCTGCGGACACAACATGGCTCCGTTACCACTTGACATGACATGGACACAATTCTCATCTATCCAGAGGTGGTAACATCTGGTGCCAAAAAGATGACAATGGTCTCCAAGGACTTGGCTGCATCTTTTGGGATGGTTATGGATGGATCCACATAATAAAAATATGAGCACCTTAGCAGGAGATAAGTCATTGTACTGTTGGGATGCAGCAGAATTTGTTTTTCTTTTTTTTTTGCAGCCTCTCATCTGTCAGGGGTGTTAGCACAGCGGGCATGGCCATTAATCTTTCATAGGGAGGGCGTGGGGACCACGCCAAGCAGCAGAGGTCATAATGAAGCTCCTCACTATGCCGCAGACGTCAGCGTCTCGGGATGGCGGCGGCCGGTTGCGGCGGCATTGTGAGGGCACGCGTTCACCTTGTAGCCGCCAATTCAATTGTTAGTGGGACACTCCTGCCGTGAGGAGACGTTTGCTTACTTGCCGTGGCGACGGCGGGAGGGCGGGAAACGCTCTAGCTCAGCGGATCTGCCGGGAGACAAAACAAATCCAAAACCTTTTTCTCTTTTTGTCCAGTCAGGAAGGAAGGAGGGGTGAGGGGGATTTGTTGTGCTTGATACTTGACATGGGGCTGGGGGTGTTTTTAATTGATTTTTTAATGAATAATAATAATTAATAATTTAATGTTTTTAATTTTTGATTTCATTTTAATAGGAATAAGGGGTTAAGAAAATGATAAGTGGGGGCTCTGATTAAAAAAAAAAAGTGAATGAACTGAGATTGGGTATAAAAAAAAAAGAATGGGTGGGTGATTGGGTAAAAAAAGCACAAAGTGAATAATCAGTGGATTGGGTAAAAAAAAAAATCTAAATAAAAGAGGGATCAGGTAAAAAATGGAAATAAGGAGGGGGCTCCAGAGGACTCAAGATGCAAAAATTAGTAATCAGATGCTGTGGTCCTCTTCATAGCTGGCGTTGATCACTTCACATCTCATGAAACAAATCCTTTTCAGCCCGGAAAAACAATCCATGGGCAGAGTTCACCTGGAAACAGAAACGAGCGGCGGCGAAGTCGTCGTGAAGACGAGCACTCGAGTCACGGTGAATTTTCCATCACGACTTTGTCAAGTACGGCTTCCATGGAGCCCCCCCCCCGTCAAGGCTTATATATTGATGTCACACTGTGCTTTTTTTTTTTTTTGCTCTGCCGGTTTGTCACTTGCTCACCTGCGGCCAAGAGCAGGCAGACGAGAAGCACAAGCAAGGTGCGCGGACTGACCCCCATGGACAGAGCCAGGGCCTCCACGCCTCCGGAGGGGCAGCGGCCGGCGGGCCCGCAGCCGCACACACTGACGGTCAGCGTGCCGGTGCTGGACAGGGCGGGCGAGCCGCTGTCCGTCACCACCACCGGCAGCAGGTAGTGGCTGCGCTCCCTGCGGCTGAAGGTGCTCCTGCGTGCCACGATGCCCGCCGTGTTGTCTGGAGGGGGAGGGGGAAGAGAAGGAGATTATTTTTAGTGGGGGGGGGGGGGGGAATATGGAACACATTTCAAAGCTGAGTGAGAAAATGAAATATTCAGCATGTGAAAAAGCACATTTGGAATATCTGTTTCAATACTTAGCGGGGCTTTGGGAAGGGTGCGCAGCGGCAAGCGGACGGCGGATTGAGCAGCGGCCCTTCATTTCAAGCTCCTTCCGTCTCACAAACAACAAAACTCACTTTTGTGCTGCAGTTTTATTTTTCCCTACAACTCCACTTGCATTTGAGATCTAAAAATTGTTTAAGAATTGAAAGGTGTTAAGGCATATCATATTCATGTGACTACGTTCCTACTAATTATACCGAACTGTCCATTTTCATTCAGTAGAATTGATGCTGCCCTCAAGCAGATTCACTGATTATATTTCCACTATGATTCTACTTAGTATTAAAAAACACACCTTGGTTATCCCGAATGGTGAAGTTGGGATTGATTTGCTTGCCGGGGACCATGGAGAAATAGAAGTGGTGACCCTCGGAAGGCTCGTCTGGATCAATGGCGCTCAGTAGCTGGATGAGCTGAGACGTCAAATAAAATTCTCACCATCAAGTCAATTTGACGGCCTTGTACGGTGCATATTGCAGTTGAGGTGGCCCAGATGTTAGCGACGAGTTCGTACCTCCCCCGCTTGCGTTCCCTCGCAGATATACGGCCGGTAAGGGCCGGCCAGTTGCGGTGCGTTGTCGTTGATGTCCAGCACCTTGATGGACGCCAGAACCCGGGAGGACAAACGCTTGGACGCTGAGAGAGCGGGCGCACGTTAGCATCGAGACCACCATCGAGACCACAGAGCACTTACAGCTCTCTTTGGCGACGATGGTCAGATTGTGCCAGGCGGATAGCTCTCGGTCCAGAGGCTTGGCGATGGAGATGGTTCCGTTGAGCGGGTCCATCTTGAAAGCTTTTGCTGCGTCACTGTGCTTTTCGAAAGAATATCTGGTGAGGGCACCACAGGCAGGAGTAAACGATGGCAGCATTCGTATCAAGCTGCACGTTGACATCACAGTACAATCGGCGCTACAATCGTCTATGACGCGTTACGGTATGGAACGAAGCCAAGGCCCGGAAATGAATCACATCGAGCTCGCTGGAACAAGAGCAAACTTCATCATTTTTAGTGCAACTTTGCAAAGTTGGAAAATGTCAGGCAGGACGTGTTCATCACGGCGCCGGCGTCACCAAAGGGACACTAATGGACGGCGGGCGGCGGATGATGTGCGGCACCTGCCATTGGCAAGCTCGCTCGCCTCCGACGGACTCCGGGCGGGAAAACGTGCCTCGCTTGCAAATGACATCAAATCTCAATTCGCTACGCCGCCTCGCAGGGCGCTTTATTACATTCCCACGTCCCGGCCAACGTCGCTTTGTGATAATACCGCAATAGATAGGAAAAGCCTGTGAGGTATGAAGGGAAAAAATCATGATGATTTATTCAGCCGGGCTCATTTCCAACTAAACTAATATGAGATAAATATGACCGGAATGCGGAGATCAAGGGTAAAAAGGGATGCGCCCACAAAGTAACGGCGTTTGAAATTGAATCATTTTTCACCGCATGGAGGAAAATAATCCGTGTATCATTTGTTCTTTCCATTTTCGACACGCAATCAAATTCAAAAAAGCCAAACAAAGGACACATTTTTCATAATTCTATTCTACGCTCAGGTCCATAATATGAAAAATGGGCCACGGGACGGAGGTTGATTTGTCTTGATTTGCCGTGTTAACGTGAAACGCCGGCAAGTTTGGTAACAAAAAGACAGTTACGTTAGCTAGCTAGCCGCTGCATTCCGTCAACCCACATGATGATGACCAACATTAAAAATGGCATATATGATCATAAATTAAAACATAAGTTGTCAAATTCAAATGATCAGTTCATCCTCACGTTCTGCAGGAGCCTGATAATTGAATCAGGTGTGTTTAACGAGGGAAACTTGGAAAACATGTAGGAATGCGGCCCCCGAGGACTGGAGTTTGAGACCCCCTGCACTAGAGGGAGCCTGCGTACCTGACAGTGTTGTTGGCCGCGTCGGTGTCGCGGGCGCTGACAACGCCGACGACGATCCCCGCCGCCGCGTTCTCAGCCACCTTCCACTCGTAGACCGGCGAAAGAAAGACGGGCGGCTCGTCCACCTCCTCCACCAGGATCTTCAGCGTGGTCCGGTCCGAGAACTCCCCCGGGGGCAGGAAGCGGGGATCCACGTCCTCATTGATGGCCTCCGCCACCATCACGTAGCGGCGCTTGGTTTCGTAGTCCAGCAGCTGCAACGAGACATTAGAAGGTCATCTCCGAAAATATGTTCACAACAAAGTCATGTGATCACAATTCGGGCGGTGACCCCCTCGATTATCTGTCAGCCCTTTCTGACCAAACAGGAAGTGGGCCGTCCTCACCTTGGCCAGCAGGATGACGCCCTCTTGCGTCAGCGGGTCGGTGTGGACGCTGAAGGTAGCGTTCTCTTCCAGGTCCGCCAGCAGGCTGTAGTTCATCTTGGCATTGACGCCTATGTCGGCGTCGTACGCTTTGACCCTGCCCACCGTGGTTCCCACCGCGGCATCTTCGGGAATGGCAAAGGTGTATAAATCTGAAATGAAATGATGGCATGGAATGTTTACAATTTTCATTGATAGATTTTATTATCGATGGTGCCCGTGCTGTCACTGTTGCTTCTAATTTGTAACGCTGTGTCAAAACAGAGGGCACGGTTCAGGCACAAGTGTGGCGATGCAACATTTATAAGCGTCTGCGGCGAAGGCGTACGTGACAACGAGCCACCCTCGCCTCGCCTCACTCCGGCAGAATTGATTTCTTTCCCGGATCATCTGTTGGGCGAGCTTTATCACAGAGAACGTTTGTTTCCTAAAGGTCACGATACGACGTGTGAAGGATTGGTGTCGTCCACGGGGCGACATGCAGATGAGCCAGACGAACACGCCCTCTCCCCCCTCCCCCACCCATCTTATTGCTTTGCATTCCAAAGTTGGAAGTTGATGGATTGATAGATTGCTCCTGTTTCGGAAAGCAATGTGGCAATAGACGGACGGGCGGCCGGGGTGACTGCGAAAGACTAAAAGAGTCGATTTCAGGGTCTAATCCTCCTTGCCTGTGGCGGCCCGTTTGCCGATTTGTATTTGCCGATCATCGACAGGCTTGAGACTCACGGTGCTGGAAGATGGGCCCGTTGTCGTTGATGTCGCTCAAGCTGACGCTGACGGTGGCGGAGGCCGAGTAGCCGCCGCTCATGCCCAGCATGTCCTTCACCTGCACCACCACCAGGTACTGCTCCTTGGCCTCGCGGTCCATGTCGGGCCAGGAGGTCACGATGATCCCTGCGGGGGCGGCGCATTCGCAAATCAACAACAACCAGCATTCATGAATGAGCGGTTAAGAATTTATTAGAAAACGTGCTGAAAATTTTGAGCTCGATTCGTAGGGCAAACGACGCTTGGGGCAAAACCACCACTTCAAGAAGTCTCAAGTCTCGCTTTGCATTTAAAGAATTGGCGGATCATTAAAGGTCAACGCTGTGTGCGGGAAGCGCCGCCGGGCATAACAATAATCTAGCCAGGGGTGGGGGTGGGGCAACCATTTGGGAAAAGTATCACGATAGCATCAGTCAATAAAGAGCTACCTTTAGAAAGTGAGTTGAAGGGAACAAGGAGGAAAAACAAGCCTTGGGAAACATCCATCCAATCTTTTTTGACTCAAACAAAAACGCTACCAGTGAGCTGGTGTGCGCTAACCTGTCTTTGGCTCCACCGAGAAGTAGGGCTCCCCCTGCAGGATGGAGTAGATGAGCTTGGCGTTATTGCCAAACATGGGGTCGTCAGCGTCTGTGGCCGTCACTTGGACCACGGTGGTGCCTGGCGGGGGGGTGTGGGGGGAGTCAGATAGCTGGGGACGGCAGTTCCACTCGACCAGTACATAAAGGGATTAGGACAGGACCTAATTTTAATTTTTTTCATAAAGACTGTTGTAGTTGCATGTTGCTTCTAGAAGAAACAGTTTGAGGTCAATTTTGCTTTCAGAAAAGCAAAATGTGTTTTCATTTGAGCCAGGAACATGCCCGGCATCGTGTCGCGGTGCCGCCGGGCCCGGATGAGATGGCACCACGACAACAGGACTGGGTGGTGGGGGGGAGGGGTCGCCCGCTTAGCCTCGGCCTCACCATAATCTCTCTCTGGCTTCGTATTTGAAAGTCGTCCGCCTTCAAGCGTCACGCCGCTGCCTCATTCCCAGCCAAATACATTCTGATTTATTAGAGGGGAGATATTATACTGCAAAAGTCAGATTACATATAAATTGAAATGCTAATGTTTGCGCTATGAAAGGGCAGCGGCTGTAATAACATTACTTAAGAAGAAAAAGGCAACTGAGCCGTCGTGCAGAAAGCAATACATTTAACTTCCTGCAGGTGGACGGATGACAGACATTCATATAACCTTCTGCTTTTAATCTGCAACCGGGATATAAATTTGCCTTGAAAAGTGCATCTGCGGAAATGATCATAAAGAATTTATTTACGGCGGTGAGGTGATGCCGGAGGGCAGAGCAAAGCGCTTGCTTTGCTGCCGTCGGGTAGTGCAAAGTAAAAAGCCTTTATGTTAACTCAACTTGCCATGTTTGCTATTGCTAAGCTAATGTCACGATATCTTGTCAATGGCGTGCGTCCAACGTACCGACGGGGCACATCTCGGGAATGCTGGCCGCGTACGGCTGGTTGAGGAACTGCGGTGCGTTGTCGTTGATGTCCTGCACCTTGATGATGAACTCGGACTGGGGTTCTTCGGGCTCCCCAGAGAGCCTGTTGATGGCTTGCGCTTGGAGTATGTAGAAGGCCTTCTCCTCGCGGTCCAGCTTCTTCAGCGTGCGGATCTTGCCTGAGTACTCGTCGATGGCAAAAGTGTCGCCGGCGCCTTCCCCGGACAGGATGTATCGGATGGTGAACTCCCCGCGGTCGTAATCTGATTTCAGCTGCGTGACGAGAGGTCGGATGAGTTGTGAGCGTGAAGGACGCGGAGGGGCTTCGGTACCTGGCCGATGACGCGAGGTGTGGGGTCCTCCTCCGAGACAAACATCTGCTTCCAGATCCAGCCTCTCTTGTGGCGACGGTGCCTCCCGATGGAGTCCGGGCCCGAGCGGGGCCCTTGGGGGCCCTGGCCGATGCCATCCATGTGGCTCAACAGGGACAGCAGTGTCAGGGCCGCCAACACGCTCCTCGCTTTGGTGTCTTCTGCAGCTCCCATGCTCGCTCGAAACCTTCCTGTCACTTTGGCGCCGTCTCAAAGCCTGAAATAAAGAAACGTTGAACGCAATTGCTGGCCACATTTTGGTTCTTTTAGTTCCGACGAACCCCCGCAAAGTGTAGGAAGCGTTTCGAGTGGTCAGAGACAGCGCCACTGCACTCTCCTTGAAACTGACTGAGAGAGGCGAGCTGCATGTTCTCATTCCCTTTTGTGGGCTTACCAAAGACACACACAACAGGAGGTTGCAAGCGTCCAGTCTCTCGTGCCAGCCGGCCAGTCTGTCGCCATCCCGGCAGCGACGTTTGCCATCTTGCGTGTGGAAGAAGCAACACAGGCAGCGAGAATGTTCTGTACACTTCACAGAGATTGCAGAATGAGCAGATTAAAGATGCAACGCTCTCAAAGCCCAAACATTCATTACACCACCTACATTTGCAAGCTCTCTGCACTTTGTTGTACAAAAGAGGTTGGGGGGCAGGGGGGCTTTATTGTGGAGAAATTGGCTCCGTTTCATTAAATGCTGTGTGGCAATTAAGAGCACATGATAAATGTTTAGTAAACAAGCATAGCGATAAAAGATATGAATATAGAGACTTGATTAAACAGTGATGGATGACTGTGGTGTGGAAAAAAATAAGATGCACACTTAGTAACAATTAGAATAAATAGAAAGAATAATTTCGGGGACATATCACAGGATGTTTTTTAATTTGCTTCTTTAGCCAGGGAAGTTGAAACAAACAAACGCGATCGTGCTAACATGCATTTGCTCGCGCTAAGCTAATGTTGCTAAGTACTAACAACAAAGGACGCGTCAACAACAATAGAGACGGTCTGAGGCCTGAGTTCGAGTTTGAGGCCTGTGCCTCAAAACTGTCCCCTCTCGCACTCTTGACCTGGTTGTAATGACAGCATCGACGCACGTCTGGCCGGGAAGTTATCGATCTCATTACAAGTCTTCATTAGGGCCAGCATGCAGTGTCACACTGGGTCCAAGAAAACCACGAACAGCAGACAAAACGGACAAAAGGCTCGCTTTCAGCAGTGAGACAAGAAGCCTTTTTGTTTTTACACATCGCAGTTTCCATCAGGCGACATCAGGCCACCAAATCTGCGGTTTGACATGTTTTGAGATCTGATGGCGAGAAAAGTGAGATGCTTTTTGATACCGCGATGTTGCGGTTGGGTGATGATTGTACGGTCGCTGCTCTAGGCTGCTAATCACAACTTGGCCAATCTCACTTTTATTTTGACTGTTCTGTTCATTTCCTGTTTCCTGGTCACGTGACGTCCACAATGCGAAGGCACTTTGACGTGACGGCTAGCAACACGGGCAAGACTTTTGGAGGCTCTGCAGATGCTCTGCTCCTAAAATGGGCCATTTTACAAAAGGTGAAAACAAACTTAACCCACGCGAGCTGAACCCACTCGTGAATAGCGGCAGGTGCTGTGATTGATTTACTGCGGGAACCTTTTCTTTTCCATCCATCAATTACACACAGATAAAGACGCGCCCGTGCGCCCCACGGTCAATTTTCTTCTGTCAGACGAGACGCCGGCATGGCACCCGGCGGGCGAGGAGCTCGCCCGCGCCTGGCAGCCATTCATTACGGCTAATAGGCCCTTCAAGCATCCGCCCATCGTCACAGGCTGCTATTTGCGGCAGCGTACGTACGTGAGCGAGCGAGCCAGCGAACCGACGGCAAGCTGCCACATGACAGCGCGACAACGAGTGGCGGTCGCGCAATGTTAAGCACCGCATGCACCGAGACCCTCGCATTATGCTCCCGCCCGCCTGCCTCATCGGGAAATGCCGTTCCGCCACCCGAGTTGGGACATTATGACGCTTGGCTACAAGCGGCCCTGACAGTGGGGGGTTGCCGGGGGTGACATGTCGCCGCAATGCACAATGTCAAAGCTGATATGTGCGCCGCTCCGTGCACGGATTTCACAAAGGAAATGTTCAGATTAACCTTGTGCAACCTGCACTTCTTCCCCACCACACAAGAAAAGCCCTTGATGATTATAAGGGTACTTTTTAAGAATAAGAAAGACCTCCGTAAAAAAAAAGAAAAAGCCAAAAACAGGCTCCGGGAAGAAAAAGGTAACATCAAGTCAAGTCAGTCGGTTTATTTAGATTGTGCAAAATGCTGATTATTGTTTGAGATAGAAAATAGGCCATTAAAACAAAATAAACACAGAAACGGTTCTTCATGAGAAAATATGACAGAAAGCTAAATTACCGGTGGCTGAACATCTCCGCTTAAAACAATGGTGCTAATTTTCATACAAAACATTTTTATTTATACACATTTGGAGGTACTTGCTTTTTCTTGTCCAATGTTAGTAAGTCAACTAATAAGAGGTGTAAAAAAACCAAAAACATCTGTTCAGCCTGACTTCTTTTGGCTCAACCTTCCAAGACAAAATGTCCTAATTGGTCATTTGGGACGTTTTTTTGTTTTTTTTTTAGTTAAAAACAATCAGCGCCGCCACGCCGCTTGTTGTCTTGCAAATGATCAAAAGCAACAGGGAAATGTCAAAGCATCATGTACTTGTTAGTAAGCAATTTGCCGCTATTTATTTACGCGCGCACGGAGCGGAAACAGTTGGCGGTAAGAATTCCCACTGACGTTAATCAGACGCTGTGAAACCACATCAACACTGTCTTTTTTTTTTTTTTTTGCTTGTGAGGGGAAAAATAAATGCGCAGATGTCACAAAAGTTAACTTTAGAGATGTACATAGTGAAAACCTGATCATGCAGTCATGAAAGATTTCCAAAACAATCTGTCTGAACGATTTTGCAACAAGTGTACATAACACGCTTCCATTTTGTTAAACACAACTTACATTAGCAATAGCGCTGGAACTAGCATGCTAACACATTATTTTACCAGTGGGGGGCTATTTCATAATTGCGTTTTCGTTTATTATCTGAGTTCTTGATACATCGATCAGCGTTCATAGTTTCTCATTTAAAAAGAAAAAAAAAGAAACTTTGTAGAGACATGATTCTCTCTGGAAAATGTCAGCCTAACCTAGCTTAGCTCATTTGTCTTGTAAACATGTATTTTCCTTTGTTATTTATGACTATATTATTTAATCCCACGTCCCATTAAGTGTCCAACATTTGCGAGCGTTTCCAAAGGTCGCGAATATTGTTGTCAAGCTTGGTTCAAACGTTTGCGACCTTGAATGAACCCTCATTCACCACCAACAGCAACGACAGAGTTCAAACATTGTCGCTACGCCGTGAAACGTATCGTAAAGTATTCCATAAAAATTCCGCGAAAATGTGTTCTCCTACCTGCAAGTCACCAAGTGATTTTGAGGTGAAAATACATCTTCTCGTCTTTAACAACAACAAGGACTTGTTGAAGAAAGCAGGTGTTGTTTACGCCAAAGAAGCAGATTGTGAGGCAAACAAAAGAGCCACCTGATGGCGCCCAGATTGCGCTCGCTTATCAAGACTTTTCCGTCTTTGTTGTGTCGAGGCCTCCGTTGCGACCCCGCGCCACATTTCTCAGCAAGCCATTACCTCTCGCCACACGTTTGGAAATGCTATCTAATTATCTCCCAACAAAAGGTGGGCAAAGTACCCGCACGCCACACCCACCTGTTTGTTTGTTTGAGACCGCCGGGGGGGACACTAGGCCACGCAATCTGCTTGGAGCGATTGAAACGCCACAATGGCCGCGACAGCCAAACGCTCATCTAGACGGAAAAGAAACCAGCAAGGCAACCCTCCCTCCCTCCCCTCACACGTCTTCTCCTCGGCCCGCTTTTGTGTCCGAGAACAAACACTGCCGCTATTGTGCCGGACACTCGCGGCCTTCATGCAAATAGTCTGCCCCTCCGAGAACCCCCCCCCCGCACGCCCCCAACTCAACCCGGACGTACCAATGGATTTCTATTTCTCTGGCTGTCATTTTACGGAACAATCGAGCGCTTTATTGGAACGGGGATGGATGATAATTCTCTCAGTGTCAGCTTGTGCGAGCGCTACGAGAGGGCGGCAACAGGCGAGGGAGGCTGCGCTTTATGATGCACGCCAAAGAATTCCGAGCAAGGAAATCCATTTTGCGTAGAGACATTTTTCTCCTCAGAATCAGTTGACAACTGAAACAAAATTGTCAGTTCCTAATCAAAAATCTGACACAAAAGGGTCTTTTTTAATTCTCCTTTGCCTAATGTCAAGTTTCTTCTTTTAAAACACGTTGCAGTGAGCAACATCAAGTATTGTGCAATGAGCGAGGCTCATTTTCCTCTTTCAATTCATGAATGGACAATTGATGACTCGCTTTCACAATTAGCTTTCGTTGAATGGCCATCACGCTGACGAAAACAGCACCTTGGACCCGCTGATTATAGTCAGCGCGGCGGAGGTAAAAGTTGAGTGCATTCCTTTCAACGCGGCTAATTACATCCCTGCACGTAATGGATGCCATCATTATACCTTTAAAAAAAAAAGGCGGCATTATGCCGAGGGTGCGAGCCTGGGAGTTTGTCGGCTGCTTTTGCCTTCCGTCTGCTCTCAAAGGAAGAAATGTCAAGACCCGTGAGGTGACATTTAAACCCGGCCTGCCGTAAGCCTTGTCTAATTGAGCTTCGCCTCATTAGAATGACGCCAGATGAAAGATTCAGTTTGGAATTTATTTACATTCTGCGAAGGCGGCGACACTGCGGGCTGACATTTGAGGGCCGGACACGTAATGAGCGTGCAGCAACGCTCAGCAAATCAGTCGCCGCCGGACAAAAGGTGAAGCCATCAGATTGCCATGATTGCGTTGCGGAAACGATCATCAACTGTCATCATACGCAGATGCGACGTGTTCTGAGGCTCAGGGTTCATATCTAAAAAATAAGAATACACAGATTGTGTTCCCGGCATGTTGTTCTCTTGTTGAGTTTTTTCCTGCCCTCATTAAGCGCGAAGACAAAGTTCACCGGCGGATGTGTGGTCGTCATGGTGGCGCTCGGATGTGCCCTTCAAAGCTCGCATCGGCATGTGTGCGGCGTCGTCCTCGTCGGCGCGACCGCGAGGCGGGGTAAAAACACGGTTGGCATTCCGCTCAGCTGGCTGCGGCGGATTTGATGAGGATGTCACATTAAAAATGCATGCGCCTCATATGTTCTTTGGCCTTTGTCTCTCCAGCCACAGAAAACAGGCGGACACCCGTGACAAATAAGATTGCAGCTGACCCCCCCCCCCCCCCGCTGATGGAGTGGGGGAGATACTGCCTCACAAAATGGAGACATTATTTCCACAAAGCTGATTTTTTTACTATTGTGCAAGGTGGAAGTTATCATGGAGGAATGGCGAGAGGAGCCGTAGATACATGAGGTGCGCGCGTGGAGACCTTTAAGTCACCGGCGGTTATCACACTGGCGCATTCTCGACTTAATGAGAGTGCTCACTTGCCCCAGCGGCCCATATCTGTGACAACGTTGCGGTCACGGATGGATCGCCGCGTTCTTTTCTGCACACAGATATCTCTGTGAGAAATGTGAGCGCGCCATATTTGAAAGGAACAAGAGGAGCCGCTTTAATTGGCTGAGGAATGGAGTCAGCGGTGTCCACACCCACAACGGCGCAGAGCGCCCTTTCTTTTTACTAAAGATATGTCAACCTGTGTGCCGGTGTTGGAAAATACAACTTGACATGTCAAGTGGGCTCAAGTGTAGTTGAAAGCCGATCCTAAGCAAAGTATAAGTCAAGTTTCATGTTTGGAGAGTAAAAGGGTGCTTCCAAAGAAGGAAGTAGACCCCACCCTCCCCCACCTCTATCGCCTCTCAGGGGAAATATATAGTTCGGAGTTTGATCGCGTGGAATCCATCACGTTGATGATGAATGCATAATTAATTCCCATCATTCCTGTAATCCCCTTCCAGATCCCAGCCGGAGAAAATTACATGCTGGGCAGCAGCTGTAGCAGCAGGAGCAGCTCACCTGACGTCCGTCCATCCTCCATCCCTGCATTCCAACCTGACGTGGCTCGATCTCCTCACCGGTGAGCCGGATGCAAAACGAGCAAGGTTACAAAGTATTTCCACAAATAAGTTGTGCGTGCGCGGGCGATGAGACGTGCCACGGCGCCGTAGCCTGCGGGATGAGACCGCCCCGGAAGAATGCACAATCCCGCCGGCCCGCACTCATTGGAGACGCAGTTTGCGTCGGGCTGATCAATGCGAAGCGCCGGCGAGCCATCCATCTCGCCGAATAGGAAGAAGGCGACATTAGCATGTATTAGTCGCCGTGTCCCGACAACGTCCTCTAAGTTGGCGGCAAGCGAGGCGCCCCTGGGACAACGAGAACCAGAGGCGCCGTTTAAAGACAGCAAGGACGCAACTGTGATCACGTCGTCGCCAGAGGCTCTTTTGGGGAAAAAATAAATAAATCAAAAGTACTCGTATACACGTTGGGCCGTGACCTCTCAATGCCCCATGCATGCGCCCGGCGGCTGTAAAAAGGTCCGGCGCTTGCTTAAACAAATCAAGTGGGACTGCTTGATGTTTCTTGCTAAATGACTTTGTTCTTCTCATTTTGCCCAAAGTGCAAATCCAAATACTTGCTTCCCGACTTGAGTAGATTTTGCAGGCGACTGAGGAAAAAATCGAACCGAATCTTAACTAAGTGAGGCTGAACCGCCAGACAGCGTTTTTTTTCCGTTTCAATTTTTATATTCGAAACTATTTTTTTTTTGTTAGTGCTCTACTACATCTATTTTTTTCCACCTTCGTGCTTCTCAGGACCTTTCACGGCGCAGCCACACGCAAAGCACGTTTCACGGGTTCGTCTTAAATGCCAAATTGAGATTCAAAAGCAGAAAATACAAACTCTAATCCCGCCGTTTGGTGTTGGCGGCGGGCGGACGAAACGGTTAACGGCCATTTTTAGCAATTATCGAGCAGAAGTAATCAATTCCCATCAGCTCCTGCTGGCATTTACGTTTTGAGGTAGCGAGGATTTGAGGAATGAGAATCGATGGGAGGCCTTCAGGAGCTTGGAAGCAAACGCCAAAGACGTCAAAGAGCAGCTTATTGGAGCAACAACGTCTTTGCGTTGCTTTCGCGAGTGTCGGGCCAATCAGCTGCTCGTCGGCCGCGGCGCCCCCCGTCGGGTGATTTGTTATATTTATTCCATCTGGATTGTGCTCTCTGTCTCCTGTGGCTCATTTGTTGCTGATTTTTCTTCCCTGCCAACTTGAGCGTTTTTGTTTTGTTTTCTTTCCGTCTTCCTCGCGAGGTTTTAATCAAAACTCGCTTCGCTTGTAGGTGAAAATGTGTTCTATTGTGTCGACATCTTATTCCTTTAGGTGGCAATTACGCCGCCTTTCTGCAAAATGTTTCTTCAAATCCACAAGAAATACCCGCAGCTGCTTCGTTTTGCAAAGAACCAGCCAAAAAAAAAAAAAATCAAATCTCTAACTACACACGGAGGACGGATACAATTTGAATGAATATTTTTCTAAGTCGAGTTTTATTTTTTTTCCTTGGAGGTCAAATGTGCAGTTTGGCAATAATTTGCCAGAAGTACAGCGCTGGCTTCCAACGTTCCTATTAAGAGCAGGCAGGTCCTTTGTGTTGCTTCTTAACCTCGACAAGGCGGTGTGAACGGGAAGCTCGCAAAAGCTATTACAACCTCCGCAGGCTTGACGTGGACGCCGCCGCAGGCTCGCGGGGGCACCTTGACATTAGCCCGCCAATTAGAAGGCAACAAAAAAAGTGTGTGTGTGTCTGTGTGTCTGTGTGTGTCTGTGTGTGTGTGTCAGTCAGGGGACACTCACGCGGAGGACGACTTTTAATTGAATTTCCACCATGGGAGTCGCTCTAAGCCGCATGCATGAAGTCTTAATGTGCTTTTTTTGCCTGCACTGAGAGTTGAACATGCACAAACGTGTTTCTTGACGTGCTCAATCCACGCAGGCTTCAAATCCAAATCACGCAGTGCTGGCCTGAGATGAGAGTACAGTAAGACGCAAGAGGTAAGGCGAGACACGCGAGGAGCGCCTCGGGTGGCGTCTTGATGGATGGCGCAGACGCTTATCGGCCGGGCCGCGCCTAATTGCAATTGATCCTCCTTTGCTGTAACATTAATCCTGTTGTTGCGCCGCGGCACTTTCAAAAAGCTTCATTCGAGAACGATGACGTCATCGCGTTACGAGCTGTTTGAAATCAACCCGCTAAACTGGTTGATCAAATCTTGTCGACCAAACGGGGGAGCACATTGGCAATCTCGCGGTTCGCTCATCTTAATCGGCTTCATTTTAGCAGCGGCGCTAATCGATACTTGCTAATGTGGTGCTGTGGGGCTTCGATTTAGGGTTTTACGCCAGGGTCAACCTTGCTAGTTAACATTCCAAGCGTCAGGGTTGGATCCCAAATTTCAAGTGAGGGTCTCGAGCCAGGCTCACCGCTCTCACTTTGTGCTGTCAAGGTTTTCAAGGAAGGGCTTCAAATCAGGTTTGGGCTTTCAAAGAGCAGTTAAAGCCACGGTGACGGCTTGAAGTCACAGGTTGGGTTTCAAGCAGGGGTCATCCCTAACTACCAATTTAAAGACGACTTTGCGCCCAGTCTCGTGTTTTGCTGCACTAAAGAGTGCGTATGATCAATGCCCCGCCCCCCCGCCGCTACGATGAATGACATTATGCGGCAATTTGTCAGGCGCGGCTGCACGCAGCGCATTCTAAACACCCTCCTCGCAATAAAAACACTGGCCCTTTGCCGTAATGACCGCGTCAAGGCAACCACAATCAGTGGCCGCGCTCGCCCACAGGGGACAAAGTCAGCGGGAGGCCTCGCCACCGACCGCGTGCTAAATAAACACGTTGGCGCTAATGAGCACCCGCGTGCACCTTAAACTTGTGGCCCGACGCCGCAAATGACATCAACCAGTATTGATACTCCATACCGTAGTTTATCAAAGAATTAAGAAAAATTAAGAAACATCCAAACTGTCAAAATAGAACCAAAAGAAATTGCAGCCAGAATTCATCTTGTAGGCAAAGTTACAGTTTTGCGCCTTTGAGGGATGTTTGCTACGGTCACAAAAACAAAACAACGAAGCTAAATGCAAATAAAATCCAAGTCATTGCCCGCATCGGTCTTTGTTCCCACTCGCCGGCTAACTCGATGCCTCGCACTTGACTAAACAATAAATGGAAGCAAAAACAAGGAGGCTTCTAAATGTTTATGGCGGAGACCAAGAAAAGGAAGCGTTAAATATAATGAGCTCCGTGTTTAAAAGCCATTGACGGGAATAGTTTGTGTTTGCCGGGTGTTAATGGGCGAATAAAGCGCCACGATCCTTTTTGCGCAATTAGATTGAAGCACTCGTGACCTAGTTACTAAAACCAAAAGGAAAGACGATTGGAACATTTTGGCCACTTAATGAGACGTTAAGCAATGTGCCCGTCCAATAACGATAATCAAACTACTGGTACAAAGTCCAAGAACAAAGCTGTTCCACTGAGTGGCGAGGTCGTAAAATACAACTTTTCTGACATGATTGTAGCAACAACGTTGGACTGGAGTGCCCCTTTAAGCTTGGCTGGATTTGTCAGTCAAATAAAGGCAGACGGTGGCGATGACCTCATCAGTCTCCCGTCACATTACCTCCGCTAGGCTTGTTATTGATTAAAGGGTGTTTTCAGGCCCACTTGATTCTAAATTCCCCCCCGATGAATTCATTTCTGTTATCACCTCGCAGGGACGCCGAGGTGACGGAGTCCAGTCGATTAACCCCCACCCCACCCAACTGACGACCGCCTGCTCGCTCGCTCGCTCGACTGGAGCCGTCACACGCTCCGAGCTTCTCGGCAACCGAGCGAGGATTCAAACAAAGGCATCCTCATGGTCTCGGCCTTTTAATGACATCCGCTAATAATAATCCATAGCCTCCCCAACCTCTTTGGGCTTTGTTCTCAGCCTGGCGATCATTTTGCTGTGAGCTTGAACGCTCGCAATTAGAACTAATGTTCCTTTGGAGGGCACACTCTGCTTTTCCTTGTCTTTTATCCCAAATAGGTTTAAGCGAAACAGACGGGACATTGGCCGCCCCGGCTTGATTTATGCGGTGCTCCCGCCGGCCCTAATGGTAATATAGCGCAGGTAATTGAAAAGAAAATTGAATTAGGTCAACACGAGCGGCGAGGCCCGTCGCGTGTCACGGCACGTCTTTTACGAGCGCATCGCTCGGCCCACGCCGGCGCGCATTAAGTCGTCCCGCTGTCACGCCGGATATCAAGCCGCTCTTCTAATTGTTGCCATTTTTCATTTGGACACAAAGTTGTCGGTCGCACTCGGCCGACATGCGCGGCATCCAACTAATAACGCTAAGAGGAGCCGCGCAGGACTACGGGCGTCAACTGCGGGACGGAAATGACCACGAGGCCCGTCATTCATACTTTGGCGCGTTAATAGAATAAAAATGTGTTTGTCTCTTGCGGGAATAGATTTGATTAAAGGGGAACCAAGCCCAAATTTGTGTTTGGCAAGAATGTGCCAGCACTTGTCAAAATGAGCTAGTCCTATGAATACTGGCGATAAAGCTAGCGACTGCTCATCAGGGTTCCCAAAAGTAAACAATTAAGAAAATGCCACTCATTTCCCGTGAGACCCGGTTCATTCGCCCTGCGGCCACTAGAGCACAAAAAAGAGTCTCAAGTGCCTGCATTGCGGTGCGTTACGATATCCAGAAGAAATAATCAAGTGTAAGCGGGCAGCAGACGCAAGAAGGAGCCATTACTCACTGGGAGCGTCGCTAATGACACGCAATGCAATTAGCAGATAGCAAAATGAATTAAGCGCGATCTGCCGTGACACCTCGGCGTATGCTCGACTTTAACTCTGACTTTTGCAACAAGTCCAGAGTGGTTTGCACTTTGTTTTGACGTTCAATTAGGCTCCTGTCACTATTCATCGCCGAGCGTTTTCATGAGCAAATTTATGGGCTCCCTCGTGTTTCACTTGGCGTGCTTGCGCTAAACACAAGTAAAAAAGGGAAATTCGACATAAGCTGAAAGAAGTTTACAAAAGTGCAAAGGAAGTCGACTTGTAAAGGTCAAAGTGCATTTGAGGCTCACCCTGAAATTTCACTCCAAAGCCACACATGGCCGTTTTTTTGTGAGTCGTGTATTTAGGTTGCCAAATGTGTTTCCTTTTCCAGTAAAAGTGCTACGATTGCATCAAATTCCGCCACTTCTTGCATTTAACAAGCATTTTCTGCTGTTTGACGTCCAAGTCAAAGGCGTTTTTATTGCCTCGTATTGCGCACCTGCTGCTCGCGCCGCTAACAACTGAGACAGAAATATTGACAGAGCGGGAAAGCCAGCTGAGAGCCGGCAAGTTTGCGTCGGATATTAGCGCGCCGCGCAGCTGTCAGAGGATAAAACGAAGGCAAATCAAAGTCTAATAATACGCCCGGCCTGCATGCAAAACACGAGATGTTCTCCCGGCAGCTGGGTTGCGCTTGTTGTCGTCGTTCTATTGGACGCGTGCGTGCTAGCCGCGAAAGCTAATTTCCTTACAATGAAGGACTAAATAAGATGATCTAGTACAGGATTCCTCCACAAGCAGAATTTATGTTCTCTTCTATTTTGCAAAAAAAAAAATATTTAAATGTCCGTATCTGGATAAATAAAGGTAAAATAATATATATTTAAAAAGTCCCAAGGAGCCATACTTAAAATTCAACAGAAAATGCCAATGCTTATCGGAGTGGACACTTAAAGCCTCGGGGGCGGGGCACAAAAAGGGATGCAGAAGAAAAAATCTGCTACCTTTGGCTACCTGTGTGCTAAATATATTCCAAAGCCTCTTCTGCACTTCCTGGGTTACGCTAACACTTTACGACAGGAAAGTTCCTCTCGGGGAAGTTGAACCCGCAGCGCTGTCGACCGGGTCGCCTCGACGGGTATGCAAATGAGGACGTGATGTCAGCGAGGAAATGGAAAGAGATGTCGCCTCATTAGAGCAGAAGGCAAAAGTTAGCAATCAATTCCAGCTCAGTTCCCACAGCCCTTATCCCAGACATGACTAACAGATCTGTGATCATCAGCACCTGGACGGGCAGCGGGCAAGCCTGGCGAGTGTGTATGTCAAGAACATTTCTTGACTCCGACATCAAAAAGACACCTGGGAAGAAGGAAAAGACGGCTTGGGGTTCTTCTACTCCAGGCTTATGCTAATCACACGTAGCATGCCGAGTGTGCTCGCGCCCGGTCAAAGTCTTCACACTGAGGGAATAATTAACGAAGTCATCATGAAGGGGAAGGCCTTTTTTTTGATTGCCCGACTTTGCTCCGACTTTCCGATAAGCGGCGCATGCAGACTGAGCTAGCCTCGTGGGCTAACACCTCCGCAAATGAGCAGCGCGCTCACTGTTCCGCAAACCGCACGCCGAGGTTTGACTCCAACGCCATCACGGCCGTGTTGCCGTTTATCAAAGCTGACAAGCTACACATGTCGGATAAAGCCGCGCATCGGCGTGATGTATCTGCCTTGCATTATTTATGGCGGCCGGCCGGCCCGCGTGCGAGGCCTTGAGGTGAAACGTCTCCCGATACATCATGGAGCGTATCGTCGGGGCTGTCAGAACGCCGCGAAAATTAGCTCTTACGTCGCTTCTTTTGCTTGCTATCTGAATAACTTGCTTTGTCTTACATATTGCATTGTCTCAGACTTTTTACACCTGAAAAGAAAAACTACAATTCCCGCTACGATGATTAGCATTAAAATACAGTAGCATAGTAGGCCTACGTGTTCATCAAAAAATTATTACAACTGTAACATTACACACAGCTGGAACATTAGCACTGTGCCAAAATATTGGAAAATCTTACTAAAAAGTTCAAAACAAATAATGTGTGACTCTATTTGCTATTGAATGTATGGCCTTCAAGGGGCTTACAACACACATCGCAAAAACTATACAAATATGACCAGCAAAAAAATGTGAATGAAGGCGACATTTTCCGGTGATGAATTTGCCCTTTCTAAAGAACAACATAATTGGCCTTTAAGACAAGTGATTAGCAGTCACGCACTTGAGCAGCTACTAATGAATCACATGCTGAAGGTGATTTATTATTTTTGTTACACTTGAAATATAAAAATAACATTGTGTAAATTGTTCATATCGCACCAGCGGCGGTAACAATGGGTGCAATTATCGCGAGTAACATTAGGAGCATGCTGATCGCACCTCTGATTGGCAGCTTTGTGTTTGCATCATAATAACTTCCAATTGACTTCATTAAATGCTGTGATTTAAAATACCAATCACTAGCAATTGTTATTTGTTTGAAACCGCTAACACAAAAAGATATCTTTTAATGAAATATTTGCCAGAACCCGAGTGGCAAATCTGCTCCGAGTATGAATCTTTCGTGATAATCTTGGCAGAGTGGCGACCAAACAACGGCCGTTCCTCAATCCGGCCAAGAAGGCGCTTGTTGCAAAAAGCCCGATAGCATGATTTTGGATTGATTTTGCAGGTGACGGGTGACTGCGCAGGGTGAGAACAATGCGTACGTTTCAAAGGCAAAAGGCATGTGGCGGCACACGGCGGGGCTTCCGCCGCTTCTTGTTTTGCCGTTCGTTACCTTTGCAACGCACATTTGCGCTGTTGTCTTGTCTCCTTTCATGTCTGATAAAACGCCTTAAAGCAGCATGGACGCTCGTTAGCTTGGAATCACACTGATTTGCGCCGTGGAATAAGCGGCGTCGCTATTTTAACAGGGTCGAATGATGAAAATGTATTTAGTCGTTTGAATTGTTGGATTTAATAATAATAATAATAATAATAATTCACCAATTTTGCAGGAACAAAATTCCTCGAGCGAGGTGCTTTTTCTTCTCGCGGCTGGATTCAATCGGTCGGTCACGTCCGCTATCATTTAGCCATCACGCCGCCATTAGCGCCGCCAGGACACATCGTTCTCTCTCTATTTTGAGTGCGTCTTTGACAAACGTTGGACTTTCTGGCCGTGGTGAACGGAATACGCGATCAGCGGCTCATTTGACTTGATTAAATCCCTCCTCACGATCCTCGGCGGATGGCGCCTTCCTGTTTGGTCAACAGCTGCCGCCTTATTGTCCCGACACATCCGAGGGAATAGCTTATTATTCCGACATGTTGATTTAGACTTATTGCGTGAGCCGGCGTTATTAAAAATCCGTCCGAGTGAGGACGTCAAAGTCAGTGGGGCAGCTCGTCCATATGTGCAAGTCGAGACGTGGAAACGGTGACAATCTGCCGGCGTCCATGTGAAACTTGCAAAATGCCTTCTCATCGTTCACTTGATCGATGGAGAAAGAGGAAGGAGGCAAATTGAGCGAGTGAGGCAAAGGTCAGCGACGAGATCTGACTAATGTGGACTTTCTCTGAGGGCTTTTGAGGTCTTGATGAATTTTGGCCGACATCACTAGGCTCTGCTCGATGACTTCCAACAGGGGGCGCTCTCCAAAGCCAACCCAATAAAAGGCTTGAGACAAGGCTTCGAATTGATGGATCACTCGGTCAGAAGATGGATTTGACAGAAGAATATTTTTTAAAAAGCAAGTGGGGAAAAAGTTGTCTAAAAGTGAGCAAGCGCCGACGTTCAAGATTCCGGAGATGACGAGCTGTAGAAGATGTCCATGTTTTTCCTTGGCTTGCTCATTCCCCGCTGTGGAAAAGGGCATGCGGGTGGGCATGTACATGACATGAGCACACCTGGATAATTGCTGCAGTCCGGAGGGGCCAAAGCAGACGGCGGCAGCCCCGCTGACTGAGAAGCAAGCGAGGCAACGCTTTCCCAGATCAGGAAGTGACCGCAAAAACACAAATAAGCGAGCGGGCAAAATTTGGCCTTTAACAAGCCAAGCGGGCGTGGTGAGACTACCTTCCTACGTCTCACCGCCGACTCGGTCGCCACGTAATGATGGCGAGGCCACAGCGGCGTGTCGTTATAACGAACTTCCCGCCACGGTGGACGCCGTCTCCACCGCCGCACTCGTTCTCCGCCCACCATCATTTCCCCCCTTCAGGCAGAGTATAATTAGTCGGAGTTCAATACAATGCTTTTTTTTTTTTCTATTTCTGCGGTGCTGAGTGGTAATTGCTATCTCAGGGCACTTTTCTCAACGACCAGAAGCTCCACAACTACAGGGAAGTCCCCCAGTCCAGCATATGGACAAAAAGACAGCTCTTCAGTCCGAAAGGTTCAACGAGGATTCTTGGAAGCTCAGAATCACCTTTGGGACCTCTTGAAAGCTTTGGTAGTGGGGCTTAGGGCTCCAGATGGAGGCCCCTTTTGTTCTCCGTCCTTGCTCGATTCAGTTTTCAAATCCATCTCTGAAATGCATCTCTAATCACCGATTGCGACAACTGTGCACATGTCAGCAGGACTGCGACTGCCAACCTTGTTTTTTTTCTTGTTCTTTATGGAGACAACAAACTGTAAACCCTCGCAGCTACCCGTGCGCAAATAAAACACGAGCTCTGTCACGCCGGCCCGTACCGAGGCCCCGGCAGGGGAGTCCTAATGACGGCAATAAAAAACAAATGCAAATGATCACCTTGGGGTTGCCTCTCGCGCCGAATCTGTCGCTCAGCCTTCGGCTGGTCGGGATGGATCGCCGCCATCGTCTTGCCGACACGTGTTGGGAAAATAAACAGCGAGCAGCGGCATGCTGATATTATTATCTGCATGCTGAGGCCAGCTAGCAACATTTGGGACGGGGACTAATGGATCTCATCTCAGTGGAAACCGAGGAGACAAAATACACGTTGTATCGCATTAGCTAACGCTAACAACAAACATCCATTTTCTGACTGCATTGTCCAAACACGGCATTGGAAATTTAATTAGACGTCCATAGTTAGATCTGTATTGAATATAAGCTGGACACGGCTAGCGCATGCTAGCTAGCTTAATTTGGTCCGAGGAAAAAAAAAGACGTTTCCGCTGTCTAAAGTCACATTTTTGAGGATAGCCGAAAGTGACATCGCTTCATCCATGTTGAGTGTTACAAGTACGGGGGAGGAAGCAGAAAGCACACGACAAGTGTTTTGCGCTTCAATTTAAAAATCCTTTGGCGAAGTTCTCGTAAAAAAAAAAAAGAAAAAAGACGGCGGGGGGGTGAGTTATGAATTATTTCTATAAAGGTGTCAGCTCGCCGGATTTAGTGGACAAGAGAGGTCAAACTAAACAAGAACACTGATGCACACTATTGCGCCACATGTACTGTATATATGTAATAAAAAAAAAAGAAAGGCGGCGATGGCTGCTGAAATTGGACCTCTGGGCAGGTGAAATCCTCGCTGCACGGGAATTAGATTTTTTTAACTCAAAACCGGCACCAGCCGCACATCAACAGGTGAATTTAGTGCTTACGGCCATGTTAGATAAGGCCGGAGAAGGTCAGGGATGACTTTTCGCACATTGTCTCTGGCATAAGCTGGACTTAATCCTCCGCACGGCCTTTGCGTTTGTCTCTAAATCGGAGATTTTTTTTTCTCCATATAGTTGTTGCTTGTCAAAAGATCTGCCTGCAAGTGGAGATAACTTGAGCGAGGAATTGATTCAAGGTCAACGGGGATGCCGGCTCATTTTTGTAGAAACATCGAAAGTATGAAAAGACTTTTATTTATTTTTATATAAGATTTTTCTTTTTTTAGCTAAGTAGCTTGAAACAATCTACAGCCTATTCGTCACTTGTTGCTTGGCAGTGTTCAAGTTTATTTATATCGTCCATAACTGCCCAATGGAAATGATTCCAACCCACGTGGCTATTTGAAAGAAACAACTCAGATTCATAATATAAAACATTTTCTTAGCTAGTCAGCTCGGTGAAAGAGAGAACATCATTTTCGCTGTCACTTGTTGCTAGGCAGACTTTACAAGACTCAAATCATAACATAAAATTGATAGGATGGGTAAGGCAAACCTATAAAATCTAAAAATGTATGATTACGAGCTTAACACACGGCTGTGATTTTATTTTGGATTTTTTTTTTTTACGGTGTGCGAGTTTGCGAGTGTGTGTGCGCCCACGTGTATTGTGGTAGTTATGAGCTTGTCTGTCCGGAGGGGCTCAAGGTGGCTATCGGTCCAAAGCAATTTTCTGATTGATTTGTCATGCACTTATACGAGGGGATGATATCAAGCGTGGCGGGAGGATCTTGGCAAAATGTGACATTGAAGATGATGAACTCTTTATTACGGGAGGCCGGAAACAAAAAAAAAAACACCTTTGCTCTCATGTGCTCAGTGTTTTGGCACTTTACTGTTTAAAGCGATGTCCATGTTATAAAGGGACGGCGATGATCTTAATGTAATTGAAGGAACATTATCTTGCCGCAAGTTGTTTTGACATATTCACATTCTGAATTCTGACCCCCAACACACACACACACACACACACACACACACACACACACACACACACACACACACACACACACAAATGGGCATTACGTACAGAATCAGTGTTTGAGAGACACCTACTGGACTCTCCTCTCACGGCCTTATGTGTTTGCTTGTGATTTGCCATTTGTATAACTTTGTTTTGACTTGTCCTCCTCCCCCCCTCCCTCTCACTCTCCACTTTGCAAACAAAAGGTGGAAGACGCGCGTGTCGACGGGGACTTAAGATTGTGATTTAATTAGCTGTGACTCCAGGGGCAGCCTGCAAGCGAGTGGCTCTCTCAGGCTGTAAAACTCATTATGGATGAATTAATGAAGTGGGACGTGCACTTGGCATAACGCATGCCGCATGCACTGATGCATTATGTATTATTTTTATGTTTTTTTTTTCTTTCAAGCGGACGACTAAAGGGGCATTTTGATTGAAAAAGTTAAAAAAACAATAATTCACAATTAGAGTTCATCCCGTCACATTTCACCCTCATTCCGGCATTCATTTGCATACTTAGAGCTTGCCTAATCAGTATTCATAACTCCAATTATGGACGTGGATATGAAAGGAGTTGCCGGGAAAGATGACAAAGAACCGTGCCGCTCGCCCCTTAGCTTTTTTTTCTTCCATTTTTTTTAAACAAAACGACACCATAACCAATTAACCGCGGCTGATTGCTGTCCGGGTCAAAATGCTAAGGAAGTTAGCTATTAGCCGCTATAACAACAAAAACTTTACCAAAGTGAAGTAAGCCATGTCCAACATTTGTTTAGTCGTCCAACATAATAAATAATGTAATAAAAAACGAATTTTTGGTCATGAAAGATATTTTAACCTCCACAAAAAACAAATAGCATCACATACAATATAGCTTAAGGATTTGTTTTATATATAAAATTGAATTCTGTTTTTTGTGGATTAGTCAAGAGTAACTTCACCTGGCTATTCCTTCACTCGTGGTTTGAATGGGCCCCGGAACGTGACCATGACAAATCCGCGAGTTAGCGAAATAAACCCCCGCTTCGCAGCGCTCTATTATAATCGGGCCTCGTAAATATTCCCCCCGCTTGTTTATTGCATGCGAGGTCGCGTCATTAACTCGCCAACCTTTCTACTGACGATCTCAAAATGAGAGTCTCCAGCCAAGCGTTTCTTCTTCTGCCACACATTTCCCGCCGAAAAGCCGCCAGCTAGCTCATCTTTTACCCCGGCACACAAATCATCCAGGATTCAAGGGTGCCTCCGAGGGGGTGACGGACAGGTGGCCCCCCCCACCCCACCACGCTCTGCTTAAAGTGTTCATAAACACGCTGGATTGTATATGACGGCAGCCTTTCATACGGCTTCGACCTTGCCGAGTGCCCGTCTGTATAGCTTGGATGACTTAATTCCACCCACCTGTTTAAAAGCGAGGGAGAAGGGGAAAAAAATGAAACTGATTTAGGCAAACGTGCTAAGTTCACGTCCTTGAAGGGAAATGGAAAGATGCTTCATTGTCAGGCACGACCTTCAACACAAACCTGGGATTGTAAAGATCTTTGGGAGGGAGGAGTTTGCAAAGACGGATCGAACAGGCCCAACCGCATATTCATGCTTGACAAATTCATCTCTTCTCTCTCCAAGATCTTTATTTCCACTCTTCATGAAACACATTGCGACGCCATAAAATGCGGCCAAAGCCCTGTCGAGGTAGGAAAGAGGGGGAGGAGCAAAGTTTCTGGTTCGTTCAGAAGTTAAAGGAGAGTCTTCCTTGCTTGTGCGCCGCAAATCCAATTTCCCGCAAGCTGTATACTTTTAAGCGTAATTGCTCAGGGGTTTTCGCTATTCGCAGCACGACTTGTACCTTATCCTCTGCAAAAACTAAATTGTAGACATCAGATACTAATCTGTGGGAAATGACTTTCTTCTTACTTCTGATTGGGTTTGGTGTTCTAATGCCACCTGCTGCTCTGGCGTGTGCTTCATCCTAAATGTTTGATATCTAAGAGAAACTCAGCCCGGCTAGCCTTCCAAATGCTTCTACCTCAAATAGCCATGCCAAATTGTGCCTTTTTTATCAAATAACTAATTCCAGGTCGACATTTGAGCGCCACCTGCTGCTCTGTCACGGGATCCTGCTAGTATGTGTGCAGGAAGTGAGAGAGAGATGCATTGCTTCATTTGTGAATTCAAATGCTCATGACATTAGTTGCTTTTTAGCTGTTATTGATTGTTTATTATTGCTGAAGTGGATTATTACGCGCGATTAGCGTCGCGCGACGTTTTAATGCATTGCACTCAATGAGACGTGAGCAGTTGCAACAATTATATTGGCATTTACGTGTAAGCAGCACCACCTGCAGGACATTCTGTGTTAGTACAGAAACGACATGACTTTCCAATTGAATTAAAATAAGTACATTTAAAAAGGCGATGCTGCCAACTTTCTTTTTAATTATTCATGAAAATGTATTAACAAGATGCTTGTTCAATGTGTGCCAGAGCACAAATCAGTCGAAATCTATCGAAGTAGTTTGCGTCGATAACTTTTGTGGCCACTAGGTGGTGGTAACTCTCTTGGAGAGTGCCAAGCATTTTGTTGACTTGGAAATCCTATTGTTTAGAAACCATTTTCATTTTTATATTTGGGACATGCTCGGGTGTTAATACATTATATATTTATTACGGATCTTTTTTGCTTAAATGATTTGTCATATAGAAAATAATTTTACATATTAAGTATGTTTTAATATGTTTATTCCTTCAACTAGTCAGATACCTTGGCATCATTTAAAATAGATGACGACTGTCTGAGGGCGAGATGGATCGCATCTGAGCTTTGCATGATAATTAGACTCTGCGCGAGAAACTAATTATGCGTGACATTTAAACCAAAAAGGAGTTTGCAAATGGCTTCACTAAATACCTCGGGTGCCACAACACTACGTTGCCAATCGGCTCTAACTAGGAGACCGTTAAAAAAACTGTCGAGGCTCACCACGGTTGTTTTGGTTTTGAAAATAAACTTTTCTGCTCTACATTTTACACACGACCCATCTTTTCCAAATGAAAACTTTCAATGGAGTGAAGCGTGGGACCTTACGCGTATATTGCAATATACAGTCCGACTTGATGAATATTCATAGCTGGATTGAATGAAGACGTCACTTTGATTAAGTCTCGGCTAATGGCCTGTATCAGTGCGCGGTGTAATTAAATTACAGTGACTTTGGTGCATCGGAAATGAAGACGCGGCGGTGTGAGTGACGCCGATGAAGATGGATGGAGCAGTTTTCCTGAAGCAGCAGCTGCGTACTGTGTACACATTTTCAGTGCATTTGTGGGAAAACACGCAAAAGAAAGGGCAAGTGTCTATAAAGTGCCACAAGTCAAGTATACGGCTGGGCTTTGTCATCAAGCAGAGTGCTTTCAAATGGCTTTTGTCACAGCTCCAATGCTTCAATTTGGAACAGGCCTCTCCCCTGCGCAAGCCCTCGTATGCACCAACTGGCAGTTTATATATATATACCGTATTTTCCAGACCATAAGGCGCACCTAAAAACAAAATTTTCTCAAAAGCCGACAGTGCGCCTTATAGTCCGGTGCGCCTTATATATGGACCAAATTCCTAAATTTAAACTGGCCCGAAGCATTGTGTCATGAAATCAATCATAAGTGGCCCGCTGAAGACTATGAATCATGAATCAAAAAGACTATGGATCCTTATTTTGTGATTATAAAGTAATTTGTTGCGTCTGAAGTTGAAATAAAAAAGATAAAATGGAGAATGATTTGATTTGGATTAAAAATCTGACATGATGCATTAATGGTGCGCCTTATAGTCCGGTGCGCCTTATCTAAGGACAAAGTTTTAAAAAGAGAATCTCTCATAGGGCCAGCTGATTTTTGACTGTTACAAGATTCCCACATTGTGTTCTGTGACAATATAAGCACCAATCCGACCAAAAAAAGTCTTTATTAATCAGCAAGAAAATCAAAAATGCCGGTTTCTCACCAAAAAGCAGAGAAAACAAGCTTTTTGTGAAAAGAAACTAGTCCAGTATCTTTTCAAGCCGTGCACCCCATTCCACATCCTACCAAATGCTGTGCACCGTGGGGTGGAGGTGCCCCCCCCACACACACACACACCTAAAAGTCAACGGCGCCATTTAAAGGCAGCAGTAAATGCAGTAGCTGCTTCTTTGCTATTTTGCTTTGCTCTCAAAAGAACACAGATGGAAACACGGTTGTGCAATCATGCTCTAATTAATGAGATAATTGAAGTTTCAGAGGCAAAGCAGACATCTCCTGAGCCTGATGATTCACCAGCCCCCCACCACCACCACCCCTGTTACATCAATGCCGGGCATATTTGAATTGAATATGATGCAGATGAAAGGCTGCGATTGCTAACGTGGTTGCCAAGCGCGCTTCCGCCGGGACGCCTGAATGCAGCAGGCTGCAGGCTTCTGATTTTCATTTGTGCTCAAACGCCAGACTGTACTACCATGTTGGTGTAAGCACTTTGGAAAAACATGAGCAGTTGGATGACAAGCTGACACTAATTTGGAGTCGATCTGGAGCAGGAAACGCAGAAAATTGGACAAATCGAATGTAGTTATAGAACTTTTTCTAGCCTCTGTAATTTTATTTTCCATTCTACGAAACTTTCAGTCTAATTGTCAAAAGCGGCTTTTGCGAGGCGGGGCGCATCTGATCTTCTCATCACTTATTAAAGTGGCGGCAACGCTTGTCAAATTTGCGCAAGCTTCACCAAACGTAATTTCCGAAGCGAAAGCTTTCCGAGGCGACGTCTGAGATGAGAAGTGACGGCCCCGAGAGAATATTGACTAATGTGCGAGGCCTGTAAAAAGAGACAAATTCAAACACGCGAGCCGTCATTTTGTTTAATTGGGACAACTCGAGGCGGACGGACGAGCGGCTGCCAGTTGGCCTACATCAAAAACTCCCATTCCTCATGTGACGCGCTCAAATTGGCGTCCACAAAACAAAACTCACAGATAATTGAGCCTCCTTTTTGATGCGACTCCATCCCGGCGTCAGGCTATTGGACCGCGTCCGCCGCAGGGTTCCGCTCACCGCGCCGAAGCGGAACTCGACACGAGGTGCCGCCAAACGCTAGCGTGGCGAGCAAAGCCGACGTCTCTCAAGAGCCCATTTCCTGGCACATGACGACAACATGAAGCTGAACAATTTCCTCCTTGTGAAGCTAAGCTAACATGAAAAGCCTGCTTTGCTATTTTCCAAATGTGATCTGAAAGCCAAATGTTTTCAGCGTACGACGACAACAAAGGACATAACCTCGACGTACGTAGATCGTTGCGGGCATTTGGCGGCAGTTCTGAGAACTATCCAGCAGAGGTCAGCCATTTTGAAAGCTGTTCCATATTCATTGTTTACCTGCTGCAGGCTTAATCGTAAGCCCCCTTTGGCACCTGGTAAGTAGATAATCAATGCCGCCATTAAGTAGCGTCCGCCGAGGAAAATCCAATCGAGCGGCTAAAATGACAGTGCGCCAGGCGGGAAGGTTATGAAGCTGTCCCGAGCCAGATGCTCGTTAATCAAAACCTGCAGCGGCCCACGTACAAAGGGTGGGGAGGCGCACGTGACAAATGGAAGGGGAAGCTCAGCCAGCTCTGAGGCTGCATCCCTTTGGGGGGAGCAGCGCTCATAAACGGCGGTCGCGGGGAGGCCGGCGCTGGCGGCCGTGAGTCACCGTGACCTCCGCCAGCACGTGCGGCTGGTGAGCCACCCACTTCCTGTTGACCAAGCAGAATGAGCCGCGTGATTCATGCGGAGCGGCTAAAATCCGAGCAGGGGAGCCGGAAAGTTTTACGAGTTGCGCAAATCAAGTCGGCACGTGCGGACGCCATGCGTGCTGCTCAGGCGTCCATTAGCAAACCGAATGTTTTTTTTTTTTTTGTCGAGTCATTTTGAGTCAGGATGAATTGGGGAACGTGTCCTCTGAGCGGTTGAGTCAAATGATTTCTGAAGGGAGCGGAAAGCAGAGGCTTTTTCTGAGAACCTGATGTGGGCGCCCGCGTGCGATTCATCCGATGCGCCGAGGTGGATCGGCATCCCGCGGGGACGTTCTCGTTACGGGTCGCAGATGATATATTTTGCATTCTTTTGGAAGCTTTTTTTTTTTCTCTTGCATTATTGATCAAGACATCAATGAAGCCGGGGCTTTGTTCCTTCTTTTTGAACTTTACCAAGGGAGTGTTTCTAATTTTCAATGCAAATATGCGATTTTCAAGTCTAAACAATCCTTGCGCCAAATTATTTTCAACACACCAACTGGCTGCCCAAATGTTTTATCAACAAATCCTCTCCTAGGCTGCCCTGGTCATCGAGAGACGTCAATCGCTTGTCAGGTCTCGTCCGTCCATTTGTTGACTCTGTATTGTGATCCGGTCTTTGAAAGAAAAAATGGAGAGAAAATTAACAGCTATTGTTGACAAGGTGTCTTGAATGCGACCGTATCCATATCCAGCAGCGCCTTTAAATATTTAACGGCGCCTGTAACCGGAGCTCACTTTTGACATTGGTGCCAACCTCTCGGCAAGCGGTGTCTTTGTGACAGGAGCCATTGGGAGCCCACCGGGGAGCTTCAGATTCTCGGACACATCATGCGGCTGACGGCGCCGGTGACAAACTTTGCCAGCGCGGGCGCAAATGACTTGAACGAGTCGTCACAACTCGGCTTTGACAAAACAATTGCAAAAATAAAGGCCGTCTTATAAGCATCTTTAAAGCACAAAAAAAATGATGTGCATAAATTCCTTCTCCTGATCTTATCATATTTTATTCATGGGGTGATCTTTTGATTTCAGTAATCCCGTTGTTTGACGGTGAGGGAGGGCAATTTCCATTTTGAATGAGGAGCGCGCCAATCCGTGCGTGCGTGTGGCTGTCGCTTTCTTGCCGCTCCATTTTTTTAATTACAACTCCAGCAGTTCAATATCACAGCCTGATTAAAAACTTCAGGGGAGCCGCCTCCCTCGGCTGACAGAGGCAATTATTTGATTTGTACACATTACACCTCTAAAGTGCGTCACAATCGAAGACTTCACAGCAGCCGTCGGCTCGGACGGGGCCGGATGTTTTATTGACAGGTGGAGGATGATTCACCACATTTTGTTATCTTTGGAGCGAGCCTGTTGTTTGCTCTATTAGCCTCTCTGACATTTTTTTTCCCCAGCTTGCAAGTGACCTCTCCAGTCATTTTGTGCGAATATGGGGAAAGTGACTCACAAAAAAAAGAAGGGGAAATTCTAGTTTTTTTTTTGTCTGCGTGAAAGACAAAGAAGAGCCATTTGGCGGCTCAGCGCGTCATCCGGCCTCGCTGACAGGCAAACGTTAGCGCGGCGGGATGCTCGTCACGGTTCCCCAAAAATAGTTTCTATTGATTGCTCGTCAGCCATCAGGGAGGCAATTTGAGAGAAAGATGACAAAATGATTTTAGGGGACGCAAGCACAAGCGCTCATTTCACTTGCAGGAAAATTATGTTGACATAAGCGGCTGGGAGAGGGGGGTCGCATTTACACAGGCTGCTACATGCTAGCTATTTTTTATGCTATACTCAATTCTATACAATGCCTAACTAATTCTATGGCTGACTATTGCATGTGATGTAAGAGTGACCAATGCACATATTTCACGTGTTTGCTATCATTATTTCCACTAATGTGCTATTTCTCCAGTTAAAAATCGTTCGCTAGCTCTTTACTTTAAAGCTTGCGTGGTCTAAATTTGACATCTGTGAAACGTGTTTCCGTTAAACGTGGCGAGTAAAACTAGGTTCTGCACGGCACAATTAACAGGCTGATTGATTATTTAACAGGTGCGTTGTCAATCACTTGCACAAATATTGGCTTCTGCTAAATGAGAACGTCTTTGGACTTGCCTCCCCGCCTGCCCCCCCGCCAAGTATTAGCGTGGCGGCGTCGTTGCCAATAACCCCGACGAGCGTTCATGCTAAATTGGCGCAGCCAGCAAAGAAAACATTGCTAACTGGGCTGATATTGATGTTACGTCTGCCAAGCGCTGGCGCAGCCATCAGGCGGGGAAAAAAAAAAAAAAATCAAAGATGACATCAAATCCAGAAATTTAATTATAAGACCTTGGAACAAATTTGCACAAGACCAGCGAAGGGAGAGAAAAAAATTGAAATAAAAGTGAAGAGAATAAAGCATCTTTGCTTTCTTTATGCTAATTCATCACAGTCACTTATTTATTTCCACTGAGTTGGAGCGTTTCTGAAGCCGAGCCGAGAATGTGTTTTTTTCTTTTTTTGGGGGTTATTTTCCTCCCTTTCTTTATCGCACTAGCGTGTCCTTGAAGAGAAAATACAGGAAGTGTCAAGAAAAGACGATACGCGCGCAGCATTTATCGAGCCGGCGAAATTAAATTGTGTAAAGTTTCCAGTTGAAGGGCAAACGGCACGGCGGCGAGCAAACAATCTCCAAAGGCGAGCGTCGTAAAAAGCGATTGATGAGCGAAAGCGGGCCGGGACAAAGGACTTGCCTGCTCTTTGTTTAAGACACATAAAATCCAATGTCGTTAATTCAGGGCATTTAGGAACGGCTAATTGCTTGTCTCTGGGGCCGCAGGCTAAGCAGCTTAGCGTACATTTATACAAGCGCCGCCTTGTAAAAACCGGACACAGAACTGATTTCAAACTATTTCAGCATCAAGCGTATTAAAGTGAAACAGATTTCAACTAGCGTTCGATTTTGCTCGCCGCTTGTTTAGTCCGAGCGATGACAAAGTCAACGGCATGAAAGCGCGGCAGCAGAATAGAAAGGCGGAGCGAAGAAAAGGCGAGGCTGCATAGTTGCCACTGAAGGCCGGGCGCACCTTAACGATTATTATAATAACGTCTCGGTCGTTAAGAGCACAAACAGGTGGGCGTCGCCCGTGGCGCCCATCAACCTCGACTTGGCTTTTTGCAGAAGCGAAACAAGAATGGCGAGAATGAATCCTGTTTTTTTTCCCCACCATAAGAAAAAGTACCTTTTGAAGCCAGCCGTGACATATTGAACGTGCAGCGTCTCCAGGGAGCACCAACGATAGCGCCGAGCTCGGTCGAGGGACTCGTTACGTGACTCCCGAGCGTTCCCACGTTTATTGTTGTTACTTTGCGTCATCGGCTAAAAGCAGCCAGCGTTGCGGCGGTGGCCTCGGCCTAGCTGCCCTTAGAAGAATATTCACAATGGGATTGCGAGTACAGTCAATCAGGCGGGCTCCCTGTGCGCGGAATAACAATGAAGCAAAACGATTAAGTTGTTCCCCGCCAAAGCCGAGCCACTTAAACCTAAGGCCCGCACTCACGTGTGCACACACACACCCCTGCTGCTTCTGCAGAGGAGGATATTTTCAATTAATCACGCCGTCTCATCAATAATGCATCACCCCTGCAGCCTGGTCGCTCTTGCGCGGACATTTAATGAGGCAGCCCGGGGGGGGAGGCGTCCCATTTGTCAATGCTGTCGTTAAGGTAACGTCGCTGCTTGTGAATTGTCAAAGATGGCAGCGGGGGCATTAACTTGACACCTGAAGCCAAATTTTCAGAAAAGTGCAACTTTTTCTTAATGTTTGTACGGTTGCTGGGCAGAATTCTCAAATGTATTGCATAGAAAAAAAATGCAAAAAAAAAATTACACTACATGTCTGCAGCAACTATATTATTTGCCAAGCAGGCCGCGAGTGGAGATCCCTAAGCAGAAGAAGCATATGAGCCGAGAGCCTCGCCATCTGGCTGTGCGAGAAGGAGAACAAAAGAGAGAAAGAAAAAGAAGATAAAGATCAATATCCCTCGTCATTGCTGTGACGTCTCCTTTCAAAAGTGAAATTGCTGTCTGGAACTGAGTGCACTGACAGGAAAGGAGATCTCAGGTCGCCACTAGGGGGACTCAAACGTGGTTTCTGTCCACCAATGGTTCTGTCGAGACAGAAGGATAAACCCTAAAAATCTCTCTCTCTCTCTCTCTCTCTTTATATGTATATATATATATATATATGTATATATATATATATATATATACGTATATATATTTACACACACACACAACAATATAAAAAGCATTGTTAACTTTGTATGTGACGAATTGAGGCCTAATGTGAAAAAGTTAATCATTGACGTTATTAAACGTTTTTAAGTGGCGGTTACAGAAGAAATACTGTGTGACATTTGAAGGCGCACCCTCCCATGACATCCCACAAAACAAATTAATTAAAAAAACTTGTTTCCACAAGTTGAGCTAGTCGGCGGAACTATTTGCCCGAGGTGCTTTCCACCAACAACCAAGTTAACTTTTGTCTGCATTCCATGAAGACAACAAATGAATGTATTTGCTTAGCTTTGTTTGACTTTCAGCCAGTTTCAGGCTTTTTCCACATTCTGAGTTGAAAAGTTTGAGGCAACCCAAAACAGTTGAAGCAACTTTTGCGAGTGTGGCTCGTAAACTGTCAACATTTTGTGCTTTCAAAAAAAAGGACTGCTGCCAGACACTGTAATGGTGCTTTCATTTTTTTTATTTTCCTTTACAAGACTTTTGAGAAGACAACAATTGCAATGGAAGGCTGCACCGTATCAATCGCAGGTTGAAAGTGACGGCGATGAGAGCAGCGCAAAAAGCGCACCCTTCCCCCACCCCTCAATGCATCATTAGACGTCTGATTGACCGAGGCAGAAAAATGGAAACCGTTTGCCTCGTTTGTGACATTTTGCAGATTAATATGAGCCACCGACTGAGGGGGGGAAGGGGGTGTGGAAAATTGCTTCGACGGGAAAAGTGTCACGGCTGACAGCGACACTCCTTTTTTTTCTGATCCCCCATTAAACACTTTCCTCTGATCTAATTCAATAAACGCCAGTGGGAGTTGGAATGCTAATCATATCCACAGCACACACATCTTTGGAACTCACAAACACTTCAAACGCTCTTAAGCCATGATGGGAGGATGTACGTACATCAATAGTGCCCCAAATAGAGTGAAAAGTGCGCAAACAGTGGTGACATCTTCAAATAAACCAAAAAGATGATGCCTATTTTTAAAGGGAAGCGGATCGGGTTCAGAGAGCAGAAAGAAGCCTCAGAGGTTCAGGGATCTTCAAGTGTGATAAAGCAACGGGTCTCCGGGACTGGCAAGGTAGCTTCTTTTTTGGAATCTGCTCCTTGAGCATTTTCCAGACACCTTTGAAGCTTTTATCCAATATCTGATTCCGCCAATCCGAGGCCAGTTGCTTTTTTTTAGGACACCAAAAGATCTCCAACAATGCAAACTTGACAAAAGAAAAGAACCACAAAGAGTCAATAAATAGTTTCATTGCCCCTAAACAGAACGTCCCCTTCAGCAGCGTAAAAACAAATGCTGACATCACAGATTGAGGACTCAGAACCGGTCCTTTCTCACTAAGACTCACAAGGACACCCGATATGACTTTTCGGGCGTGCGTCTCACTCAGTAAGCGTGAAACGATAAGCCCCAGCAGATCCATTTTAATATAAAATGCCCCCATTTGTGAGTACACACCTGTTGATGAGTTTCAAATCAGTGCAAACAAGGACAACAGCAGTGCGGAGTCAGCCGGGCAAGCGGCTGTAGCCCAACCTCTCCATCAACCCCCCGCAGATGTCCTCCACCAGCCTCACGTCCCGCCGCGGCATTTTGTGCCGCCACGCGGCGATGTTGGCCGGCGAGATGTCGCCCTCGTACTGCAGGCTGTACAAGTTGGTGGAGGTGGTGAACGCCAGCTGGTTGAGGGCGGCGGGCGACACCGGCACCCCCAGGAAGGCGTGGATTCCCTGCGCCGTCTCCTGCGGGGAGTTGACCACGTCCTCGAAGCGCACTTGGAGGTAGGAGTCCTCCGGGAGGCTGCGGCTGACCCGCAGCACCGCGGCGGTGTGGGCGAGCCACAGGTGGGCCAGTATCAACACCGGGTCGCTCTCCTCCCGGGCCAGCAGTCCTCGGAGAGCGTGGAATTCCGGCGCTACGCTCGGGCAGCCGTCCTTGACGGGGCCCTCCTTGAATATCAAGGAAAGGTGCTGAGGGATATTCTTCAGGGAGTACAAGTTGGGCTCGCTGTTGTACAACATGAGATAAATCCACGCTCGCGGGTCCCTCACCACGTAGAGGCTTTTCAGGGAAGGTCCCACAACCTCCCGGATAAACGGAAGCTTCAGCGCCCAGCTCCCGCTTCGCATGTTGAAAACAACACGGCTGTTTGGGTACTGAGCCACGTGGCGCCTCAGCTCCCGTATGTACTCCACGTCTCGGTCGGCGCTGGCTCGCAGCTTGCCCTTCAGCGCCGCCGACGGCTGCCGCCGCCTGGACCGCTTCTTGGAGTCTTCTTCTTGGGGCGGCCGGGCCCAGTCCTCCTTCGCCAGCTGAATGTTCTGCAGGTGCAGCTTGGTGTTGTAGACCATTGAGTGGAGCCAGCCTCGGATCATTCTGAATCGGCCCTGCTTGGCCAACGACTGGGACCACTCGCAGGCGTCCACCAAAGAGTCAAACTCGAACTCGGTCTCAGGTATATCCAAGTGCTCTGTGGGCACCCTGATGTAAATAAAGTCTGAGCTGTTGTAGAAAAGGTGCTTGAGGATCTCCGCCCCCGAGCCGGGCAGAGACGCGATGAGGACGGTGGGCAGGGCGACCTGGCGCTGCTCCTGCGGCCGGACTTGCGGCTCGACTTGGCTTTTCCACTTGACCCCGCAGAGGAGCCGATCGCAGCTGTTGGACACAAAGAGCAGGCCGCCTATCCACAGGAAGAGGATGGCGAGCAGGGCGTAGCGCATGAGCCGCCGCAGCCTGAAGCACACGTCGTAAAACTTCCGCTGCATGGCGAGTAAAGCAGCAACCGCGCAAAGACTCAGGGCCGCAATGGCGTTGAGCGTGAAGGCAAAGTCAAAGAGTCGATTGTCGGCGCTTGTCTGTTTGGAGGCCGCCTGCGTCCCCAGGCCGAATCGGGTGATTCGATACGGATCCTCCACCTTACAGTGGCCGCCGTAGCCGAGATACGCCGACCTCGCGCCGATGTCTTTGTAATTTGTCGCAATGGACACAATGGTCTCTGTTCCGTTAATGGTCAATGAGAGCCTGACGCCGTTTGTGCTGCTATCTATGAACTTACAGTTGGACACTTTGACGTACGGCCCGTGGAACACGTAAGCTGTCCTGCTGACGGAGTCCGTTATCGGGAAAGTTACATTAACATACTGAGTCCACCTCTTTTTAAACTCGGCCGCCTGTTCCGCCTCTTGGATGCGGGTTTCTGGACTATTCCCCTTGCTGTCGAACCAAAACATTTTATAGTGCGCGTCCCACACGTCCATCATGGCGCCATTATAGCGGTCCATGAACCGGAAGGGAACGTATTTGAAGTCAATGTCCAGATTGTGGAAGAAGGCGCTGAGCGACCTGACGGGCGAGTCGGCCGCCTTCTCCACGTGATCGAGCACCAGAAGCGTTTGGGAGTTGAGCAAGAGCAGAGCTCTGTACACGCTCTGCAGCCTCATGGCGGGCGAGTACGCCGACACGGCTTCCCCGCTGGCGAACATGGCGTCTCCGTGGGACACCGCCACGATCACCTCGCCGCTGGTGTCGCCCACTCCCTCGTCGTTCCAACGCAGCCACTTGAAGCACTCGCCAAGCTGCCCCTCCCACGGAGCGTTACACTGGCTCGTAGGGGACGGACCGAACACCAGTACGTTGTTAAGGTAGCTCAACTTTGGCCCATAAAGTGCTTCTGACACAAACACTTGCCCGTTAGGAGCAAAGGTAAAAGAGTTCTGGTCCGGGTGCTCGTGACCCGGGTTGAAACTATTCCAACCGTGCACCCACGAGTAGGGTTTCTCGTGGACAATGTCGAAGACTGCGCGGCCGCCCAGCTTGCCAGACTTGAAGGAAACAAAAGTGTTTCCCTGGCCGCTGGGCAGCCCGGCCCCGTAGGTCACCACGCCCCAATTGGAGAAAATGTGCATGGCGGCTCTGCCGAAGCCGAGGGGGGGCTGCGGGGCCAGCCGAGCGTCGTACCAGATGTACTCCGTGTGCAGCGTGGCCCAGCGCTGTGCCGACGACTGGCCCATGGGTCCGTCTTTGGGTCGGTGTTTGCGGATCTGCTGAGCCAACCAGTTCCCCGCGCCGTTTCTCAGAACAAAGGCGTCGAGGAACACCAGCTGGCTCTCGGGCCCGTAGAACCAGTTGTAGTTGGAGTCGGCGATGCCCACCGACCTCTGGAAGCCGGGCAGCAGCGTGGCGTAGTAGAACCAAAAGTGCGCTCCTAGCCAGTTGTTCTGCGTGTTGTCGATGCCAAAGTGTCGCTGCGCCAAGTAGACGTACTGCGTGATGGACTTGGCCGTGTAGCTCCCGTACGCCACCCCCTCGTCCAGCGTGCCGTCCACCACGTGGTTGAGCAGGAACATGGTTTTCTCCATGCAGTTGACTGCCAATTGTTTCCAAAGCATGGACTCCGGGTCGTCGTGAGACCCCACCACGATGGCCCCGGTCAGAAGGGCCATTACGTTGGTGGTCTGGTGATTGTGGAGGTACTGCCGGCCCCAGCCCCTGTACTTGGAGAAGTCGTAAAGAGCCGCCGTCTGCGAGCGGATCTTCTTGAGGTAAATGTCTCTCCGCCGTACGTCCAGGTAGGCATAAACAAAGTCGTAGGCCGTGGCGAAGCCGGTCAGGGAGTGCGCGATTGGGACCTCGTCGTGGGGCGCGCTGGTTACCTTCCAGTTTGGGTACTCAGCCATCCTGTCCATAAATTTGATGAGGAACTGCAGGGCGGCCGAGTCCTCGGGACACAGCAGGCAGTACAGTGCCAGGGGAGGCAGGTTATTCCCATAAATCTCATTCCACTTGCTTGAAAACTCCTCGTGCTTGGCAGGCGCGAGGTAGGAAGGAGCGTTGGACAGCATGGTGAGAGCTGCCGCACGGATGACTTTATATATGTGGCCGTGGCTGCTCGAGGACCTTTGTCTCATTTGCGATACGTCCCCTGGGCCGAAATAGAGACCCGGGTGGGAAAAACCCGCCTGCTGTTCAGCCACTCGGTCCCCAGCGAGTTGGACCTGCAGCATGTCGTCCGCAAAAATGTCTCCGTCTGTGACGTTCAGGACCCCCGAGAATGTTGCTCCCACTGCCCAGAGTGGGATGAGAAAGACAGCCCAGTTAAGCGCCATGCTGGGGTTCAACGCTTAAAAACACTCCTTTTAGAAAATAATGGAATATCCCATAGTTAAGTCCAGGAACGCCAAAAAAAAAAAAAAGTCCTTGTGGAGGCAAAAACTTGAGTGCACTTTCCACACATCTGCACATGGGTAGTGGAGAAACATGTCTTACGACGCAAAAATAAACCTGCCTTCCATGTTTCCATCAGTCCCACACAGAGGAAAAAACTCCAGTCGTTGCACAAACATCCGTCAGCCCCAGTCGGTGTCCGGTCCACAAAGGCACCGCCAGGAGCCCGACCGATCCGCAGCATCCGTGGAGCCCCACCGCGGCGAGCGACGCTCCTCCGCGGGCCACATCGCTCGCGTTTAGCCCGGGCTGCGCAGCTCCAGGCGGCGGGGGCTGAGCGTACGGACGGACGGTTCACAGACGCAGCAGAAGCCCCCCTTCTTCTCCTTCCTTTCTCCCTCACTCCCTCTGCCCGCGTTCCAACTCCTCCTCTCCGGGTCCGAAATGGGAGGAAAGTTGTCGTCACTCCTCAAGTATTCACGGGCATTTTTTTCCACATTGTGCGCAGCAAATCAAGCTCCCATGAGGAGGATGAGGAGGAGGCGGCGGGAGCAGCCGATGATGACTATTCCAGGAGATCCGCGCACGCAGCTAAGGTGTTGTGTCGACGTGTGCTGGCGTGTACTGACGGGCGCACACACGCGCGCGCGCACACTGACATGTGTGCGCAATCCGCGTCGTCGTCGTCCTCTGGCTGTTCAACACTGTGATTGTTTTCCGGGCGAGCGGAGCAGCTGGAAAATCATGCGCAGAGTAGGCGCTAGAGGGCGCTGTGGTTCAAGGGGCGAACTCGCTCTCTCTCCCTCACCCTCTCGCCCTTCCTCGTGTTCGTGCTTGCGTGTGAGTATTAAGTGCAGACCAGAGCCGGTGAATCAAACAAGTGGTGGTCAAATATAGTTTCTGAATGTGAAAGCTATTCAGCATTATATTATTGTGGAGGCATATATATATATAGTTTTTATGTGCCATAACATTTTGCACCATGACAAAGCCTTAGAATCTAAGTCGAAGAACACAGGCTTAAGGCGTTTCTCAATTGGAACTTGTGAATAAGATAAAAATAAAAAAAAGTTTGACTTTAGCAAGAATCACATCACAATTGTGAAATACAGAAAACGCAGCATTCAAGTGGTGCAATGTGACAAAAACAGTTAAATTCTATTGAAGTTTGTCACTGGTAATTATTTTGAACAAGTAAAATATTCCAAAGGTTTTCTCATCTGGAACCTACTGAAGGCTTGCGATCAAAAGAAATACAATTCTGCAATGCTGCGAAGGCACCAAGCGTGAACGGCGATACGAGGGAAGCCGATGACTGCTGTCCCACTTTTGTGAGGACAAATGCGTGTACAGTGACTTGGAACAGAGCATCGGCAAATGACCTTGGGTAATGAGCCACATGCTGCTTCACCATGACGAATACGATCGATTATTCACTGCATCCTGTTCCGGAAGCACTTTTTGGAGGTGGACTTTTCAACTGGTTGTCGACAGCGCACCAAATCCAGTTAAAGTTGGCGCTGTGCAGTCACGGTTCGCGAGCCGGAGTTCGACCGGTACGCCTCGATTAGCCTCAGTCGCTCGACTCGCATACTTTACTTGCGGCGGGTGACGGTTGCCTGGCGACCGACGGCGCTAACGAGAGAAGAGAGGCTGGTGGACTCCGGGGACACGATTGGCGGGTGCTGCTCGAAGCGTGCGCGGACAGCGGCTGCCCTTATTAAAAATACGACACGCTGGGTGCAAAGGGGGCGAGACATGAAAGACCACCGCCAACACTTCACGCGCCTCACAGAGAACGCCCCCCCCCCTCCCTGGAAGAGTCTCCAATCTCGCCCTGGGGCCAACGTTGCCGGTAAAGCATCGCGACGGCTTTGAGGCTCACGGCTACGCCCTGCCTGTCACTCGTCAAAGTCTTGTCAGTTAGAGATTAGCAAACAAAGCCTGCTTGAGGAGATCCTCGATTCAACACACCCCGAAATGCACAAATGGGAATTCAGGGCACAAAACAATTTGCACTGAAGGCCACCTGAGCATGAATCTTTACGTTGCAAAACTAATTTGTAATCAGAGTACATGGGGGGGGAAAAATCATCTGGTCATATGTATAAAGCCTGTTGTGGTACGTAGCAAACAAAAATAACTTGCTTATGTCCTCCTGCCCAGTGGCACCTGTCAGTCAATCCGTCAATTAATCGATGGGCAGGATGCAATTACGCCCCGGTTCACATTTAGCATCGCTAATGAAGGTAATGGGCAAGTTTTGGCTCCGTGGGAAGATCGACTGCCTTCAGCTCAGCACATGAAAAATTAACCAGCAAGGGTCTGTTGGAAACACTAACCTGTAACCCCCCCTCCTTCATGCACTCCTCTACCCTCTCTCTGAGGTAAACCCGACAAGCTGGGAAACACGGCATGAATATTTCAAAGAGCTAAATTTGGCATCCCGGAGGATCATTTGAATTTTGAAGAGAGATGCAGGTTCACGAGGGGAAAAAAATTGCCCAACTGCTATGGCTAGAAAACAGCAAAAAAAACAGCTGGGAAAAAAAATAGTTAGGCGCATTTACAGTATTTGGTCCAAATCAATTTACGACTAACAAAACCTTCCTGTGTCACTTTACCAAGTACAAATAAAATTAACTAAAGGAAGCAATCAGCACAGACATTTGGCAGTCTGTATTATTCTTTCAACAAACGCCACGTTGCATAAATTCATGAGATTATTTGGGCTTCCTGAAAAGCCGTAAACAAGCGCACAAGTTCACCTGCAGTTCACAGCACAACAACGGCGAGAAAAGCTATCAGAGGGCGACTCGGTACATCTCGATTCTTTGCTATGAGTAGAATAGCAAGGCGGTCGCGTTCAAAATCGTTTAAAGGTGACGCTATTAAGCTAACGATCGGATTGGCTTTCACCTCCACCGGCCAAAAGGCAGAATTATTCCCAAAGTCTAAAAGCCGTGAGTTGCTTAAGAGGCGCGTAATAAGATTAGCAATATTAGCAAATCATTATGCAGAGTAAGCGCTCTGCTTTTCACGGGAATCCATCAGTGGTGGAGTTTTCAACTTGCTCGGGCGAGAAGCCAATAAACGATAAGGACGACTGAGTGGATTCCCAGGCAAGATTAAAACGCACTTTGATGGAAAAAATGGAATTATGAGCGGGCCAGATTGTCCTCGGCAGAAAGTGCAATTGCCTTTCCGGGACTTCAAATCAAATCCCCTGACGCCCCCTCCCCCCTAATTTTTAATTCATTCCGAAGTTTCGGGCTAACTATAGCCGCACGGGAAAAATCCTTACGGTGACATCTGAAAATATTATTAACGGCAATTATTCTGACTCATTCGTTTGGGCCAGCATTATAGCAAATAACGTAGAAGAAATGAAAGTAATAATTTCAATTCTGTAATAAAAGATTGACTGAAACAGTATGACTTTTGTCTGGAGTTGTTTTGTTCTAAAACCGTGTCGTTATTCTCCTAGGACGTTCTGTTCTTTTTGTACCAGCGACGACCCAGTTGGTTCACAAGGAAGTGTCCTTGCTATGACAGAGATGTCTTTTTTTTTTATGATAATGATAAAGTACACAACATTGTCCCGACCGCTAACCGCGCCGTGCGTAGATGTCGTCAACATCAGAAATAGGAACTGGTCTTGTCTTTCTCATGAGCAGCTTCAAAAATCAGCGAAGTCCATTTGGGACATTTCCTTTTGCGCGTGAGTTATTGTTCTCTTGCATGAATGAGCCTTGACGACAAGATCGTCTTTTAATGGTCGGCATCAAATATCCGTCCCGAAAGCGAGGGAGGGTCACTCGCATCGATCGCGCCTGTCATCCATTAGCCGCCATTGTTGTGTTTTGCGCACGTGGGCGGGCGCCTTTAGCATATCGCACATTGAGCTAAACCGCTCATTTCTTATTCCTTTGGCGTGAGGCAGCGTGGAGGTCGCGCCCCCTGACTGATAAGCTCATCCTTACCGCGGATTTGATTCATGGACATCAATTAGGGGCAGCTTAGGGGCGGCCGCAACGCCCTTTCGAGCGTACAAACAAATCGTCGGTCGACCGGATGGGAAGAACCGAATTCCCACTCGTGGGGGAAAATGAACGATTCAAAAGCACATCCGTCTTGATCAACGCTAAGGTCTGCTTACCTCAAGTCCCGATCGTCGCCATCGGTGAGAAGCAGCGTCGAGTCGTTGGCGTTGACGCTCAAACATTGACCTTTACTGAAGGATTTTCATTTTTACAATGGAAAAAAAAAGGAAAACATTAATGCAATGAAGTAGACTCAGAAAATATTTCAACTATAATGAAAATATCTAAAATAAGAATCCATTTGGAATAACAAGATACAGCAGAAAAAATGTTAACCTGGACCAGGGGTCGGGAAGTGAAGTGAAGTGAAATTTATTTTTGACCATAAGATCGACCAAACACAAAATCATTTTTTTCACATTTTCACATAATTTCATGTTATGCCAATAAAGCACATAAATCAACATGTTCAAAAAAGGAGAAGGAAGAAGCTATTGCTCACAAGCCAGATATGGCTCTTTTGGTGATTGTCTGGCTCGCGAACAAATCTGACATTTGTTTACACAATTGAAGTCATAAATAATTTTGTTATATTATCAAAGTAAAAAATAGATCTACTGAAACCAAAATGTTAAATTAGCTTTCTAAATATAAAATATGATCACGTTTGCAATCCATCCCATCTGTTTTCTACAGCTGAAATCCACGGGGACAGCAGAAAGAAAGCGTGTGAAGAGCTCCAGAGGAAGGTCCAAGCTAGTCAACAGCAACTCCGTGTATGGACCAGACAAGGTGACTTTAATTCAGCTAGTTTTGCTGGTGCATTAGCAATTGTGAGGAACGGAAAGCCATTCAGTGATGGCGAGTATTTCAACATTTATGCTTGATGTGGCTAATAAACTTTTTGACGACTTTACGGATAAAGAAAAGATACTCAAACGGATAAAAGACATGCCTCTGTCAGCAAGAACTGTTCACGATCAGGCCATGAAGACTGATGAGAACCTCAACGCCTGCATGAAGCTCAACCTCACCGCATATCAACTGGACTACAAAGCCATCAACAAAACGATGCAGCCCCAGAACTCTCATTAATGGTGAGGTTTTTTTTCAAGGCTTCAATATAAAAACGTTATTAAAAAGAATACATTAGTACACTCAAAACATTAATTAAGATACATGCATTTAATTGTATTTAGCCTATCGTTTTTTTTTTAAATGGTATGGCTCTCACAGAAAATTATTTTTAAAAAATGGGCATTTATGGCTCTGTCCGCCAAAAAGGTTCCCGACCCCTGACCTGGACTGTCCCTGATTGCCCCCCACACACACATTTGTCAATGTCACGATGATTGACTGGAGGTCACTGCTGCCATGTTGTCCTCCACGCTTTTTTTTTTCTCCGAACAAACGATTGAATGCAACACAACCACCGAGTCAGTCATTAAGGCTGACAAGAGCGTTTGAACGCAACTTTGTGCAAGGCTGATGAGATGTTGGCATAAGCCCGGTGCGCCTTCCGCTCTCATTTTCCTCAACACTACGGGAGATCGACACTCCAAGCCATCCCCGGAAAGCTCTCAGAGCCGGCGCGGTGCGGTCCCTGCTGCTGATTTGCTAAAAAATAAAAACGAAATTGCTGTCAGGCCCAGACAACGGGCGGCGAGGGCGGCGGTAATTGCCGTGTTTAAAGGCTCACGGATCAGATGGGCTCGGTGGGAGCTTGGCTCGGCTCCACCTCCATTTTGCGCTCGTGTTTCTTTGCACGTGTGTGTGTGTGACACTTTTCGGCGTGCTTTTTAGCGCCACCAGGAATCCCCGTTGAGCGCGACAAAGCTCCTAGAGCGCCAAGCCTTTGGGCGACACTTAAAAAGATTGTTGTGCGCTGATGCGATGCCTAACGTTCAACGACACGGCGACTCTTCTTCAAAAGACCGCGATGGGAATTGTTGTGTTTTCCAGATTGCGGTCGTCGTTCTTTTATTCACCGCGTGTCTTTCATGCTGTTTGGGCTGTTAACGTGATCATTGCCAGCTGAGTTCCCCCGTTGTCATTGATTTTTCAAACGCTAAGCTAACAATTCTGATTTTCTCTCGATGAAGAGGCCAGAATCTTTCCGAGAAGAGGGGACGGGACGCTCTTTAAGCCGCACCTGTTCATACTTTTATCCAAATTTTATATCTGAGTCAGGCCCATGAATAATAACGTAAATTTGGGAGGAAAAATTCTTGAACAATCCGAGATCAGAGCCTGCCTGCCGTTAGCCGCTTTGGTCGGGCTGAAGTCTTTGATTCATCTCCACCTTTTACCTCTAGCTCGGCTTTTTGCCGCCATCCATCATTTATCACTCTGGCCCCCCTCGGGGTACTCGCCGGACCGCCGCTCGCCTCGCGGTCAAAATGTCAAGCTCCATGTGGAATAATTGAACAGGTAAGAACTTAAGTTGACATGCTAGCCTTGCTTGTCCTACCGCTGGTTCCTTCGTGTTCTTTGAGGGCTTGTGCAGTTAGCATCTCTTAGAAAATTCTTCACAGGCTAGCTTAGCTGAACTCGCCTGAAACGCCAATGCTAGCAAGGTGAAACAAAAATAGAACAGTGACAGGTGGCTTCAAGACAGCCCATTTGCACAGCCTCACATTTGTGTGCAATGTAAGCAATAAAAATGGAGCTCGAATGGCTGCGATGGAGACGCCGGACCTTCAGCCAAAATGCCGCTCGGTCGCCAGCGTTTCCTGTGGATGCTTATCAGCGAGTGCACGCTCACAGTTGGCTCCACACGCTGCCAGTTGTTGAGCCGTGCATCCCTGCCAGGCTGCGCACCACTGAAGCAACCGCACACACAAACACACGTTCGCATCCAAGCCGGAGATCGGCCGATGGGGCCTGAAGGCTCAGCTGCAGTCGACATGCGTCCGTGCACGGCTCACTGGCGAGGTTGCAATCTGTTGCCTTCTTCCGGAACCTTCCAGCTTTTCTTCCTGAGTGCATCGCTCCAATATGAATCCAGTCTTTTTTTTAGCGCTGCGAGAAAGGCCGAACGCACAGATCCGTCACGTTTGCGGGTCAGCGCGCCGGCCTCCGTTCTGGAGCTGGTGACCTTCAAAGCGGATGGATTTTTTTCCTCTTGGATGAGCAGCACACGCTGAGAGAAGACGCGGGGATCCACTCAGGCCGGATTCGATTCCATGCGGGGGGCAACAGAGGTGGAACGGAACGCAAGCATGAATAGATGCCGGGGGGGGGGAAACGCACATGTCAGCATTTTCTACGTCCGAGGCAAGCCAATAGATCGGCCCGGCTGCGGCCCGATGTAAGGTGACACGTTGCGGACGTCTATTTTTATTGCTTTCCACGGACGTGCTGTTAGACACAGAGAACAGAATCGCCGGTGTGGCTTGATGGCACCTTCGCGAGCCTCCATTGAAGCGAGATCCACTTGATCGGGTTACAATCGTTCACTTTGATGGCGGCGGGCCACGAGGGGAGGTGTAAAACTATGCAGCCGTAATGCCCGAGATGGCGTTTGGGCGCCGTGTCCGACTATTCATTTCAACAAGTCGGGCGCGGTGAGCAAGGCGGCGGAATCGATCCACGACCGGCGCTCTAATTCCATCCCCCGTCTCCAATATCACCCAGATTGGTGGCCGACCAGCGCGGCCCATCCATCACGCGCATCCAACAATTGTTTTTCGGCTTAACTGGCTTCCTGATGAAGTTCATTGATCCTCTGGGGCTCGACGCCGCCTCGCCCGAGGCAAAATGATTGGCTTAATCCATCGGCTCTAATCGGCAAGATGGGATTTCAAATGTCGCTTTGGGGGGGAAAACAAAATGGCCTTTTGACTTTCTCACGCATGGCCCGCTATTGGCTGGAGGTGCTGCCTGCTATCAGGCACACACAAGAGCAGATAAGGGGACATCTGGGGGGCTTTGACATCCTCAGAACCTCCCACAGTTTGCAAGAATGTTTAAAAAAAAAAAAAGCTATGAGCTAAAAGTGTGAAGAATCCATGTCTAATAAGACAGATGACATTTTTCAGCGGCCATCTTAGAGTCACTTTGACAGCTTCAATTTTGGTAGGCTTGTCTGTCATGCCAAAACCTGCACCAAAGTGTCAACAAGTGGATAAAAGGACACATTCTATTTTTCTTTCCTGGTCCAAGCTCTGGAAACGACTTCCTGCGGAGTTTGTGACTCGTTCATGCATTCTGCTCAAGTAGGTATATATACCGCGGCTTTGGAACTTTCCAGGGAGCTCAAGTGTTTGATTGCTCTTGAGCCCGAGTACAAATGTTTGGCTTTGGTGCTCATTGTAGCCGTTTCTGCCCCACTTTGCGGGGTCATTGGATTTGGCCGTAAAAGCTTTATAGAGGTTCTCGTTACGCCGCTAATCGTTAAGCCCGACCGAGGAGGCCTTTCTTTGAATTCTTTCAACCGCCGCAGAAAGAATCAATTTTTACACCCGGCTGGAAACACAAGTCCAATTGCAGCCGTTTATTTTCACGCTATGTTGCAATACCGTAGATGAGGGCCCCAAAATAAACTGCGTTTCGATTGTTGCCCCTGACGACAGGATTTGCACACCTTGAACGAGCCTTTTTGGCAGAACACGTTATGAAGCAAATGAAGACCACAGGTCAGGTCTATGGAGGTTGTTTTTGTGCGTGGCAACTCTCCTTCCAGATCAATTATTCCCACTCAAATAAGTCGAAGCGGCCATGAAATATTCAAGTGGCAGGCAGAGCGAAGGGTTGAAAGCCTTCCTCTACGCGGGGGTGTTGTACCTCTTTTATTTTTCATGTCCGTTCAGGGACGCAATGGGACGGTTCTTTTTTTTTTCTTTGCGGCTAATTTAGTCAGTAGCTTAAAACCGCGCCTCACGAAGGGAAAAAAGCTCACTGTGAGTTGACTGGAGGTCAAAGCCAGAAATGAGGCATCAACAGATGAACGTCTTCATTCGATTCTGGTCATCACGTCATCTGACCGCAAACAAGATGAGAAGAACGGCAACCCTTCCTCTTGAGGAAGCGGCGAGTGGGCGCTTCGCTAATTGTCCTCGGCGCTCGCCTCTGGAGGACCACTCGGCGAGCTCATTAGCGCCCCCTTCACCGGCGTCGACTTTGAGCTTCCCACTCCAGACGAGGCGACTCGAGCATCCGCCGCCGTGCTTTCATCCTGGAGATTCGGCGCCGCTTGCATCATCTGCGACTGTCAGAACAAAGACGATCCGAGCGGAGGCGCGTTCCCAACGCCGGAAAAAACACGACAAGCGGGACAAGCCGCTTGACTTTGAACTGCTTGGTGACTGATTGCGCAGTCAAAACAAAATGGCACCCACATGAAGGGACAAAGTTTTGCACGGCCACTGGCCTTGGTTTTCCCCAAACCCGCATTTGTTGCCGTTTGATTCGGGCACAACCTCCAAGAAATTATTAGGTTGGGGAAAAATCTTACGCTATAAAGATGCATAATGGTGGTGAAGCGAACCCTGGCTGACTGCTTGTCAAGCAGATGATGACATCCGCCAAGGACATCCTTTTCCATTGTCAAGAAATTTGGCACACTGCGAATTGAACATCACGCTTGCCACAAAAAACAGCGTGACAACAAAACCAGCGTTTCTCATCGTGGCGGGTTTATTCCTCCATCGTCATCCGGCTTCCTCTTAAGACTACCTTTAATTTGGATGCGCTCGCCACATTCTGTCGACGCCATCTGGCAGGAGACGCCAGCCCGCTAAACGGTTCGAGAGCACTCCCGCCGTCTGATTAATCACGGAGCTGCGTGTAGATGGGTGACGGGTCCATTAACCCATTTCCCCCAAACGTTGCGAATGGTGGGCGCGACGCCGAGGGCGGGGCCTGGCGCCGCGCCAACCGGCCACGGACGGAGAGTTGGAAAGGGAAGCTAACACCTGTGCAAAAAGATTGCGGCGTGTCAACGGTAGGGAAAAAAAATACGGACGTGGAGGGTGGGCTACGTAAGTGCATCATATTGACTTCCACGATGACAAGCCTCAAGTCATAAATTCGATTGGTTCTATGGCCCCGCTCATTTTTTTTAATTGTCTATTTCCTTTGTCATTTATTGGTTTATTTTGGAAAAGCGATGCAACTCTGATTTACAGCGAGCACGCAGATTGCAGCGGTAGTGAAGGTCAAGACAGAGGACGGCGAAGGAGTTGAAAGACGGGCGAAGCTTGCCTGGCTCATGCTCTTGTTTAAATTGGATTCTTTTCAACAAGCCGAGCGTTCTGGGAATTTTACCTTCGTAGAATTGACGTGTTTTGTTATACAAGTTGAAAGAAAATCCTTGGAAATTCACGAGGAAGAAGAAGGTGACTCAAGCGACAACATTTGATTGTCAGAGGGCCTCGAACTAAATATGCCTCTGAGAAGTTTGCTGCTCCTTTGTGTCTAATAATTTTGGAACTGCCAAGTTTGTGTTCCAAAATTCCACACCGCAGTCGCATCAACAGTAATACAAATATTCGGAGGGAAGACGCGTTTTGACAACAACACGTGGGAGTTGATTGAGATTAATGGGGCAGGTGGTGGCGCTTTTACTCATCTTGTCAAGATAGCGCTTACCCGCTTGACGTCCAACGGCGGAGTCGTTTATAATCATTTGATTGCATTTGCCGCAAGGATGCTACAGGTAGTCAGCACTTTTACAAACACCTTCTTTCTTTTTTACTTTGGCTTGGCGTGTGGATGTAATTCGCCGGTTACGTCCGCCACACTGTTGTTAGCTAGCTAACCTGCACTTGTGCTAGCGCTATCGATGCTATGATAGGCTGCAATACACATGATTAGTCCAATTAATTAGATTAGATTATCAAAGTTGCGCAGGTGAGCAGGTGTTCTATTTTCCAACTTCTAAAGGATTATTTGATTTGTGACCATTTTAAAATTTTGGTTGTCAACTCTGCTGCAGATAAATCTAATTGAGTCTCCTGATTTATTGTATTTTTTCCCCCCCCTTCTTTGGTAAATTTATTTTTTCACCGCATTGTGCTAGAGCGAGATTTCATCGCGGCCAATTTTTCCCTCCCTCTCTCTGTTGGCTTTTGATAAGAACAAAAAGGCTCTCCCAGCCTGAAAGATGCTGGCGCGGACGAAGCCGGCAAGTCGATCGTACGCATCAGCGGCGTGAATAGATTCAACAGAGGAGCTCGTGTGTGAACCCGCGAGACCTAATGGCCACTACGTCTTGGTCGCGACTATTGTGCGTACTCTTCATCACTGACGCTGTTATCTTTCGCCCGCACTTGTGAGGGGTGACCTCCTTCAAGGCTGTGAAGGAGCTGCTCGATTTAAGCAGCGCTGCATGAAAGCGAGCGCTTCGCCGCTATGTTCCAGATAACACGGACATCGACACTGTTCTACGAAAAGAACATCCAACGAATCGTCAGTAAAATCCTGTTTTTAGCTAGTCAGCTTAAAAAAAAAAAGCTCAGGTTAAGCGCCAGCTAAGCTAACGAGGCTAGCACCCGTGATCAATATGCATATTTCGGAGCAATTTATGATGAACGCTTGTACTACTGATACCGAAGCGTTTTGCTTTGTCGCTGATAATGTCTTTTTTAATTTATTCAATGACATTAAACTGCTTAGCATACGTCGACCCACATTATGTTGAATTGCTTTGAGACACATTAGTCGCCACCTTCGTGGGGGTGATTGACGGGGAATAGGAATGAGTGGCGCCACGGTGCAATTACGGCACTGTGACAGAATGCCTTTGAAGGACAGAAGGCGTGCTCGAGGAGGATGAAGCGATTGGGAAAAGCAAAAAAAATGAAAGAAAGGGGTGTCTCGGTCGTGACTTTGTAACCGGACGAGAATTATCTTCCCCGGCAAATATGTCGTCTGGTTGCTTTTGTGTGCTTTCCTCATTACAAGTCGGCAGAGAGCTCACCGGCGATATTACTGCGGTGTGATACATATTAATAGGACGCCCACCACGAACAAAATGACATTCTCAGCCAACACGTCGGCAGGACGTCTTTGAGAATCGCCGCCTTTGTGCTCCTCCTGTTGTTTTCAAACTTGATTGACTGCAACACGGCTTGAGGAAGACGACGCCTTTGCTGTTGACAACAACACTAGCAAACTTTACAAAACAAATCCTTCCCAATGACAATAATGGAAACAGAACTCCTCTCAGTATTATTAGCATGTTGTGCGTGCTAAAATTATGAATGACACGAAGCCCATTCAGCCATGTTTTGTACCGGCGAGAACAAAGAGGTCAGGAAATGAAAAGGGGAAGTGTTGATAAGCGAAATGACCCTGTATGATTTCTTCCCCCGTCCCGGTTATGAAAGGCCACGAGAGTTTCTTCTGTTTTCGGCGGCGAGCGGCCTAATCCCTGCTTCGCCTCCCATTGTGAAGCTTTCGCCTATCTGATTATCTGCAGTGTTGCAAGTGGCCAGAGCTGCATGGCCTCGTTGTGGTGAGTACAAAGTGCGCGGGGAGCGGATCGGACTTATTCGCCAGCGTGACGGTAGCAACTTCTTTGTAAGCCTGCGGAGGAGCGTAATCATATTCATAACCTTTCCCATGTCCCGCGACAGCACATTTCTCTTTGGCGTCTCGGGATTTGGTGCCAAAGATAAGAGCGAAACATGGCCGGTTTTGAATGCTGACGACTGAGCCAATGCAGAATTTGTTCCAAAATGTTACGGTTTGAACCTTGATTGGACTGGATTATGTACGTTTAGCATTTGAGCCTGATGTGTTTGCAAATTCTGCACATGCCATTAAAAGCTTTGGCCTGAGGCGAATACAAAGCCTCTAAATGATAGCTGTGCAAGCGGGAGCTCCGCCAATTAGCTCGATCGCAAGCCCGGGGGAAGCTCCGGTCGTGCTGGGATCAGACGTCGTCATCGCGTCTGGAGTCAACAAACGAACAAAAGCTGAACTTCATTATTCCGGTGTCCGATGGTGCCTTTCATTTTCTGGAAAATACTTTGTTTTTAAAGTTCTTTGACCCAAAATCAACAGTTTGAGGGCTTTCCAAAAAAATGGAATTTAAAAAATAATTAATTAGTCCTTCAGTCCAGTTTATCTCTGCAACCTGAAATTTGGTAGGTGTGTAAATTATAAGTCGGCAAAAAAATTCCCAGGGAGCCATCATGCCTGAGAAGATCCAAAAAGTCTGCCAATTTGGTCTGAAGTGGCCATTTCGCGGTCAATTTGACGAATTTCAGGTGGTTCAAATTTTGGAGGACAATTTAGCTCCCGAAGTCTGTTTGACTTGGGAACATGAAATGGAGACAAACTTATCCATCATGAGTATATGCACTGAAAATATCTCAAGAAGGCCTGCATGATAAGACACGGGTAGTCTGCTATTTGTTCAGTCAATTTGAGCTCTTGCAGAGGCTATTTAAAGAAAATGTAGACCCCTAAGACAGTTGCCCTTGGCGACGTGAAAAAAAAAAGTATTTTCCATCAAAAGAAGCCCCACAAAAAATGTCTCAAGAAGCCATTACAGGAAAGATACAGGGTGCCTGCCGTGTTGGTCTCAAGTGGCCATTTTAGCCATTTCCAGGCGAATGCATGCGGGTCCAACATTTTGAAAATTCCACCCTCAGAGCTTATCTGTCTCAAAAACTAGATTTGAATCAAATTAGCAGATTTGCTCGGTGAGTCCCAAATCTTTGGCACCGGCAAATTCCTGTGTTCAGTTCTGCCTTCAGTTTTTAATTGCGTTCTTTCAGATTGAGACGAGCCAGACAAAAAGGCGGCGGAGCTTATCATTGCGTCTCACGGGCAGACGGCCTGGCCATAACAATTGCGGTTATTCATCCTGACCCGTAGCGAGCGTCACGCCGGTGCAATCGGAGCTCTCGGCTCACGAGTCTCTTATCGGGGCTGGCGGCGCAATCAGATCGCCGCCGGCCAAAAGAGGAACGGCGGATGCAGACCGGCTGCCGCTTAGAACGTGATTGCCCCGCCGGTGAAAAGAAGCGAGCGTACCGGGACTGGTTTGAAAAGAGGAGAGTGTATACGAAATAATGGCTTTGCTCTTTAAAGGCTGCCATTAGAGGACTTAATCGTGCAATATTGCTCCTCGGATGCGAGTGGCGGAGCACTTCATAATAACCCGAGCATGCATTTTTCACCACATCAGACCTACTTAGCGGAGAGAGAGAAAACTCCCCCCACCGCGTGTTTTGAAGTCGCAGAGGGAATTTGTCATTCTTGAGACGACTCTATCGGGTCTTCTGTGCACAGCGAGCCTTTTGAATTATTAAGAGTATTTACTTGTTGACGAAATGCATCAAAGACTTGTCAGAAGGAGAGAAATCAAATTTGGCTCTTGAGAGATCACTGCGTTTTAATCAACATTGTGACTGGCACGGAGACAATTTGGGAAAGTCAAGAACAAGTTATTTTGTGGTGCTGGAAGTAATTTATAGGCTATAAAATGACTAAAAATAGATTCAAACTGAATCCGGCGGGACCTCAAGTTGAAAGCCCCTTCATCCAATACAATTTGAAATTCTACTAAATCCAAAGGACTTCTTTGGACTTGCCCGATAGCTCAAACCGTGTCTCAATTTTGTTATCATCAATGGAATTCAGTTCACGTTTGTTGTGGTCTATGAAAACTTGCTTGTTATTTTGGCCTCCCTGCGGCACAAAAGAGATTTGCGTACCTTCTAATTCCGTCCTCAGATGACTTTGTCCGCACTATTTCATCCGCTGTAATCCCGCCAGCGGCCACCCCTGGTGGCACGGGCCACTCAATCAGGCCCGCCCGCCTTCTATTCGGTGTGACAAATGGCGGCCTTCCTGCCATGCTGACAAAAACGAACGCAACACAGGTTTTTGCTGAAATGAGAAAACGCGACATGGCCAAAGGTGCTTTTCGCCGGTTCACCGCTACTGACTGCACCTCGACGCAAACGCATCGTCTGCCCGCCTGAGATCGACCCTCCTTGACACTTGGCAATTTGTCAGCCTTTTATCTTAAAAATATATCACTAGCACAGGCAGAAACATAGACCTACCTATTGCAGAGGGTGACGTGTAAAAATAAAATAGTACTCAGCAGTATTGTACTTTATAAAAACACGTCATAACAATTAATTACCCTGTCAAGATTTTTTTTTTTTTGCTTCAGTAATATTAGCCTTATTTTCCTAAAGGATAAAGAATGTGTCTTGCTATTGTTGTAGACTGTCTACGTGTGTTGCTCCACCATTTGTGTTCCAATCAAGCCTTTATTATCTGATAACACTTCCATGATGCTAACTTGTTACTTTTAGCAACAATACAGTGTCCCAAATCAACATGTTGTGAATGACTTGATATTGTGTTGTATTTAAAGCTAAGTAGCTAGGGAGCTAAAGCTAATTGTCCCATAGTGCTTGGTGGTGAATTATTCCGAGCATGGGCTAAGATAAGAAAACGGTCCTTTCCATGCACTTGAATTATCGATACTAAAGAAACATCAGTGTTATCTTTTAAATTACAACGTGTCATTGCTTCGCTATGCGTCAAACAAAGCTTGAAATTGTATTTGCAGCGGGAGACCTTTTGGACATGATAGAGAACTCGATTGTGTTTACGTGGCCGAGGAGCAGGAGGACGCCGGCGTTAATGTCGCGAAAACAACCTCGTTCAAAAGTGCCCTGGCAAGCGATTTCTAATGACCGGGGGTGGGAAACATACACCCGCTTTCTTCTTTAATCGAACCCATCGAGCATTACCGTGATGAAAAGAAATATTTGTTGCTTTTTTTCCTTTTTGATGGTTACCCAAGTGAGAGTGGGACTGTGAGACTGGTAAATTTGCGAGTAAGATTTCAAACTTATGGCATTTAAAAAGCTGAAAGCTAACAAAGGCTCATGTTATTGATGTCAAGTGTGTGTTTTCCAAGCCATCAGCTGGTGTTGAAACCACTCAAAAGAATTACGCTCACAAACAACAGTCCATTGGAGAGAGGGGGGGGGCTTTTTAGTTAAAAGCCTGCCGCCTGCTTCTAATGAGAAGCTCGTTTATGTGTCAAGTGTTTTGTTGACGCGCGGTGGCCTGAAAAGGAGCCGCTGCCGTCGTAATAAATAAATGACTGGCTCTCTTCAATGACAGCCAAAAATGTGTCGGCTTCTTGGCGCGGCTCCCTCTGTCAAATAATGAGCAAGTTGTCTGGTGGCGTCGTCGGCCTCGGCTGCCAAATTTAGACTTTCAAGGGCATTTTTTTTTTGGGTGTGAAAAAACAAAAACTAAACGGGACATTTGAGTCTGTTCCAGCAACGTGCAGAGTGGGGGAGGGTGGCTTAATAAGTATGTGGTCAAGGCAAACATTGCGTTCAAGAGCGCTTTATAGATAACAGAATTGTTTTTCTGCCTGAGTGGACCTCCAGACAAGTATAAACTTTTGCCAAGCTCTAACTTTTGAATTAATCTGCGTCCCCACACAAACACCATTCCTCTTATCGCGCTTAGTATGCGCACGAGTGCGAGAACCAAACGGGAATGCTTCCATGCCTCCATTTTCATGTAGGCGGGGCAGAAGCTTCGGAGGCTGCCGAGCGCGGACCCTTTATCTTCCCGCCGAGCTGGCCGGCCGGGGCGACGGGCTGTGTCTGTTGACAAATGCTTCGGCTCCTTGCAGATAAAGGAAATCGGCTCAACGGGAAAAGCTCAGGTGGGCTCGCACCTTTAAGTCGTTTCCCCGGAAAGAAAAAGGAGAATGTGGCTAGCGACTGTGAGGTCAGGCTAGATAGGTTCGAGTAACATAGCCAGCTAAATTGATGGACGGGTATGATATAAATATGACGCAGTGCTGTGTCTGCAAAGTCATTTGAGTTAGTGTCCCATTTTGACACACAAACAGATCACTTGTGATTGCATTTTGTCCCCAAGTGATGCACTAGCCATGAAACATGGGCACGAGCGGCGGGCGGGCGGCTGACACTTAACGTCCGCCTTTGACGTATTGCGCCATTAACAACAAAAGCTTCACGCCGCTCGAGGAGACGGAAGACGACGGCCTCTCGGACCCGCGCGACGCTCAGCTGCAGACGGTTACCTCTCCCGGCCGTCTCCCGACGCTAATAGTCGATTGATTCATTTGCGATATGGCCCGCAGTCAGCCGGGCGGGGAGCCCGCCTGCGCTCTCATTATTTGTCTGGCCCTCAAATCCTACCCCCGCACATCTCTTTCAATCTCATCCGTCTTATTAAAAGGTGGCGGCAAAGAAGGCCCTCGCCCTGTCTTCTTTCGCTCTATCTGATGGAGCGGAGAAAAACAATTTGAAGGGATTCATGGCACCTTCTAAGCCACGACTCCGCCGGGAGAAAACACTTTGAGGCCTGAGATGAGATGGACCTCCCGATCAATAATTCTTCTCCAATGTTGATTGACAAACACACACCACAATGGTCGCCCCCAAAGTCACGATTTTGGTTTGTGAGACAGATGACAGGCACACTTTGTTTGCAATGTTCAGATATTACAAAAATAGCAAACATTGGATTCTTTCTGCTTGGAGTATGCAGTTGTCTAAAAGACTCCAAGTGAACACTGAGTCCGGGACTGGTACACACCAAGATTTTGAAATCTTGAGAAATGATTTAGCTGTTACAGACTTCACAGTAAAGACAAAAAAAAATCTGACATTTAACAGTGGCGATCATAATGTGCACAGTGCACCAATATTCTCAACACAGATGACTCTGTTCTGCCATTGATCTCGAATCTATTCCGCCAAGGCACCAATTTGACGTCATCAAACGTTCCCAACTAAGAAACGAGTGCAGAAAAGATCCCGGAGGCAACCAAAAATGGACTTGACAGTCTGGTGAGTGAGCGACAGGTGAGGTTGGCTAGCATTGCACGCATCACAAAGAGAGTGAGAAAAATGGCACACTTGTTCATGTTGCCCCCCCACCCTCCCCTTCCTGTTATATAACGGAAGCTTCACCCAGAGCATTCTAGGAAATTCCATTTTAAAGCCAACAGCCGGTGGCACTTTTCTGGCCCAGATCAATTCTCCGTAAATGCTCCAGTGGCCAACAAAACTTTCCCGAGGCCGATCTGGGAATGTGTTAGCCGTTTAAAATGTGTTGGGGGGGGGGGGGGGGGGGGGGGGGGGGGGGGGGCGTCAGTCCTACCCTTGGGCAGGCTTTATTGTGTACAGTAAAAAAGAAGAGTGGTAAAAATGTTAAGGGACTATATATGCGGCCATTTATCACAAGGCCAATTTACTGCTCGGCCAAACCTCCTAATAGCGTTAGCCGGCCCTGCAGCTTTTGGCGCTGCCAAGGATATCAGCGCGACGACAGCAACGGTTGCATGTTCCGCCCTGACACAGTTTCTCTTTTGGAATTTTGCCCGAGCTCCTAATTACTCGAGTATCATCTCCGCATGCGCTTAACAGAAAGTGGTCCAAGGTTAAACGCAAATAAACAGCTTGAGAAATTCAGCAAGCGTGTACATTTTTTACGCATTTCCCTGAAAATATATTTATGTTCACACAAAACAAGCGGATTTCAAATCGAAAGAAAATTCCCAACGCCGAGTAAGGAGATCGCATGCAAACGGCGTGTAGAACATAAATTGTGGTGTGTTCATGCAATTTAAACCTCCCGTGGAAGCAAAAAGCAGCAGCAATAATAGCTAACATCTGCTGCAAAACATTTGAGCGCTAGCTAATTAAAGCGTTCTCCTTTGTGGAACTCACTGTTCCTGATAGCTTTGCTTGTCTCCCAGGGGAAAAAAAAAAAAAGTAAACTATAGCTTGGAGAAAAAAAAAAAATTAAAAACTCAAGCCAACAGAAGGACTAGATAACATGGTGATTGTTGATGTTGGATCAGCCGGCAGCTACTGTCACAAAATCGCCCACACAGGCGGCAAAAAAAAGTTGTTTATTTAAAACAACTGCGGCGAGGCTATAAAAGTCAAGCGGAAAAAGTTGTACGGAATAATCTAACAAAACAGGTAACAAAACACAGGGGACATTAAAGTTAGTTTTCAAGGTGAACGCATCCATCTGGCAAGCTAACTTTGTTTTGTTCCCAATTGGGAATTCATCCAAGTAGGAATTTGACCATGTGTCTGCCTCGACACAAAATGGCCGCCCTTTTTCAAATTTTCCCGACGGCAATACTGGGGGAGTTTTTGCCCGTCATGTTTGGGGCCCTTAAAATACACACGATTCCAAATCACAATTATTTCATACATTGACAGATATAAATGCATGCGGTATGAATCGATAAAGTCCATCAAACAAGAGGCCCTCATGAATATTAACGCGTGTGTAGGCAGGCTGCAGTGTCGGGAATCTTTGCTGAAGCAAAGCGTACACACGGTATACACCGGACCACAGATGCACACGGCTTATGAATTCACTTTTATAGCCGAGAGGGGAATTTGCTTTTGGACTCACATTAGCTCAAGTGTGAGGTTATTTTGAGCCACTACAAAAAAAAAAATGCCAGTAAGATTTCAGGTTAAAAAAAAAAAAAAAAAAGCAGAATCACTAATTCCTCTTTAATGGTGATGTGTGTTTGCCACGCTCGGTGCTTTTGCGCATTGTCAGCAACGACTAATGAGGGCAGGTTGCGGACGTCGTTCATCACGCCGAGAGTCATGTAAGAGTGGCTTAGCAATTTCATGTTTACGCGCTGTTTGGTTACGGTGTAATTGGATTTTAATTTACGACACGAGGCCCCCTCCTCGTGAGATGGGACGCATCAATCTGCACGTTTCCCCACGGCGAGGCTGAAAGCTTTCTCAGCACTGCAACACGTTGATTTGGCCAAATCTCCTCTTTGATGGCACTCGTGCTCTTTCCACCCGCCATTTTCCCCATTTTGCAGGCTACGCAATCAGTCTGAGCGCCTGTCCTCTTAACAGAAGCGCGCCGAAGCTCTCTGAGTGCAATAATAAACCGGCTTATCTTGCCATGGCGATACAAGCTATCATCTCCTTATCCCCCCTCGCACCCCTCAGCGTGTCTTACTTCGGCATTGGCGAGAGCGTTTGTCGGTGAAATTGAACATATTAGAACTGCTCAAGTCCTTCTCTTAAAAAAAGCGACATGTGATGCAGTCCGCGCTGCAATTTCATCTCATTTAAAAAAACAACACAGTAAATCCTCATTTGATGAAAATAAACGCAACTCGGTGTTACGAGCGCACGCTGAGCCGGCTGGCGCCAACCATCAACTTCACTCATCGGGCATTCTGGCAGCGAGAGCGAAGGCCGTGGCTGCTTGACGCGTGGGCGGCGCCGTGGTATTCAATCACCCACACGAGTTTAACTGCGTCGGGGCGCACCTTGGCATGAGGCTTCCCAGCGGGGCAACAAGGAATGCTCATGAATAACAAATGTTCCAGCTAACCCCCAAAGCGCTTGCATTTTTATAAATAGAAAAGATGGAATGAACGATGTTCTTGTAACACAAAGCGGCGCGCTTGCACGCAATCCGTGTTCAAATGTTTTACATTCAGGGAACGTGATGATGACGACGTGAGCCCAATGAGCGAAAATCACTCCCTCCGAAGCCAACGAGCGTTTCTGGCCAATGATGAGCTTCATTAATCACCCTTCGCTTCCCAAAATTGCCTGGATGACTTTAATCGAGAGCGACAGATAATATTACAGTCAGATATTTGGGCTGAGGAATCGCGTTGTGGGGGCATTTTGAAGCCCCGAAACTGAATCAAAGAGAAACTTCAAGTCCTGACGTCGGCCATTTTGAGAAGTCGTTCCATTAGCCTGTCATCATGATAAAGACGTGAAGGCTCAAAAGCGAGCCAAGACTCTGCGGAGACCGTACGTTGTCATTAGTGCTCTCTGGCAGTTGAGGGGAAGTATCCTGCTCTTGGGATGCACTCAAAAATAAAGACGCTCGCCGCACGTGAAGCCTCATTGGAATTTAAAAAATGCAAAGTCGGTAACCGCAAAGGAGAATTCCCCTTTTTTGTTGGGGTGCAAATCGAAACGTGCAGATGATTTAGGGAAACGCTACTTGCTACTTATTTACAGCATAAGGCGGGAAATTATTCATTCAGATGAAATCAGCGTAAAATTGAGTAGCGGCTAAATGTCAGATGTGCGGCAGACAGCAATCAAACGGGTAAGTCGCTACCTGCCAACGTCCTGCTTGACGAGACGGGGCGGATGATTGTCGCCGGGGATAAAAGCAGTGAGCGGTAGCTTTAGCGGCTGACATCAAACATCCCGGAAATTACTACCGTCGCGGCCACACTCGGGAGCGAGAAAGGGCAGACGCGACGAGAGAAGAGCTGTCACGCGCAGTGCGGCCAGGAAGTCGCTTCTCTGTGTGACAAGATTCGCTTTGTGTGCTCCGAATGATCCTATGAGGACACCGGCAAAGATGTTTTATTTCCACCGAGCAATTTGAAGACTTCTCTTAAGGCGTTCTGATCCCACAAAGCGTCACGGGTGGCCCGTGAGGTCAAGTTGGGGAAACCGTGTGAACTTTGAACAGCCGGGTTTTCTTCAAGATTTAATCACACGAGAGCACGCCCGAGTCGTTCCGAGAAACGAGATTCATTTGAATCGCTGGATGACAAGCCGTGTTTACGTTGAAGACGCCCGCTGGCGTGTCGTAATCGAGAGGAAATTGGATGAGAGCTGGTGGGAAGGGAGGTGCGGCTCTAAATGTGCTTCTCGTTCTCCAGAGTGGCCGCTTTTATTTTTAGAAGCTGTGCTGGTGATCCACCTCTAGCCTTAACAACGTGCTAATTATTGCAAGAGTGACTCGGGCCGGCTAGAATTGAAGATGTCCTCCCACGTGTGAATTTCTTTGACGTGCATCTTACATGGAAAAAAGAAATTAGTGAGTGGAATCTTAAAAACGCCGCCTCGTACTCCTGCTTCCCTCATTACAAATCCCAGAGCATAAGTATACATTTCACAAGTTGAATGACTCCGCGCTATTCTTAGCGTCAGCGCCCTGCAGGCGGATTTCATTCCCGACGTTCCGATAAATTAGGAATGCGTCGGATTGGCTTGCGTTCACAGGCCCGCCTCGTTTTAATCAGCTTTCCGGCAGGGGGGGGAAGGAAAAGTTCACTTATGTGAAAAGGTCAACCAGTTTCGACAAAGAAAAAATATAGCTCGAGGCTGAAGCCAAGAAAGAGTCTCATTTTTTTCAAACCTAAGCATGACTTGACCCTAAACTTTGGCTGACCTTCAACCGCTTGCTTCGCTAACGACACAACTGTGGAAAGCTGTAATTGCACAGCAGCCAAGCTGAATTCGTTAGAAGTTACAACCAACACTCAGGAACTGAGAGTTATCTGATTGTTAGTGGAGATTCAACTCGCTGGTTGCCATTTTGGAAAAAAACGGGAAGTGCGACACGCCAACGGCGAAGGGAAACATGAAGGCGACCCGTGTCGGAAGCTCTTAACGCCAGGTACAAAAATAAACGGGTTATTTTTGGAGGTGGCATCCTTCTTTCTGCCCCTTTTCAGGTGCCCTCAAACAAGTGATTGTCAAAGTCGACGGTAATGTTTTGACAAAATTACAAAGTGCAATGTCAGACGTTTGTTGAGAAAACGCAGCGGGAACAAAGCCGAAACAATCCGCGGCGGTTCTGAGGAAGCGCCGGCACATCTCTAGGGATGAGACGGAGCAACTTTTTCAACGCAGAAAGTGAACACTGCACAACAGCACTCGGCTTGTTATTTGTATTGCCGCTACACCAGACGTCCTCGGGCCGACCCTCTTGTTTACACTGCACTTAACCAGCTGGCCGCAAGACCGCTAAATAGACTTTTCGGGCTCACTAATCTGCCGGGGGTGCTCCCACACCGCCGATGCACTCCACAGGCCGGGGGCCCCTTTGCGGCGTGGTGAATGAGCGCGAGGAGGCCCGGTGCCGGCGATCGATACGAGCGAGCGGAACCCGGGCCTGAGTGGTGTCCCGGGTGGCCGCGGGTTGTCGATGTGTCAGTAATCACCTGTTATGGCTCTCAAAAACAGCCGATCCACGGGTGCGCTCAGAGTCCCCACGCTGCTGCACTCTCTTCTTCATTTATAAAACATCACTGGAGACTTAATAAGGCACACGCTGAGAAAGGCGAAATTTGCTTTCCCTCATGCTGCTGCTAGAAGTTACGAGCTAGTGTATGCTGTCGAGCAAGCTTTGGAACTGTGGTTAGCTTGTCAAGCTAGTTAACATTTGTCTGGCTACATTAAAAAAAAAAAAGCAATTAATATAAATTAAAAAATATGAATGTATAAAAATAGTAATTTTTCTGGCTCCATAGCTAACACATAAGTTCAATTCATTTTGTCTAAGATGCAGTAAATAAACATTGGTATAAAAGTGCACCAACAATAATTATTCCTCTCACACTTCTCATTTTAAAAGGATTATAATCACCTCGTTGACTTGCCAAGTCCCCCTGCCCCAAAAAAGATTACACGCCAGAGTCTTCTGTAATTATTCAGGCGATGAGGAGGGACAAGTTGTAACTAGTTTGTTGGAACAAACAATGTCAACAATAAAGTAAAAGGCTCCTACAGCGGTGCCTTGAATTACGAGACCAAGCAACGACAATTTGTACTTGAACATGTTGGAGGACTTCTGAGTCAAAGCACGAACATATTTGTAGCCTTGTAGGCGTCCACTGGCGGCCATGACATTTCCCGCGCCATCGATTGCCGTCATCGCCTAAACATCACGACGAGAGCTTCGGTGTGACCTACGCTGGCCCCGCAGCGAGGGCCCGGTGCCAAAGAGACTCGCACAAAAAAGGCTTCCTATTGATCAGTCAGAACTCGCTCCCCTCCCCTCATTCCCCCCAAAAAAGGCACATAAATAAAGCCTGGCAATGACACTGAGGAAAGAGAGAAGCCGGCATGTGCAAATCAATGGTGACCTCGAATTTCTCCAACCTGAATCGACGTTTTGAGATTCTTCTCTTGGGCAATATTTACACTGCTGGTTGTATGATTTTTATCAGTTCAGTTTAACGTCAACAAGCAATCATCTATACATTGAAAAGAGAGAGCATATACAGTGACAAACATTTTTTTTTACTACAGCAATAATGACATCACATTGCAAACTAGGAGGAGCTTTTTTTTTTTGGTGGTCCCACTGTCTTGATTGTATCAGACATTTAGCCACATTTGAGTAAGACCTGAGCAAAAAAAGTGTCCTCATTACACGATTGTGTCTCATAACCAAAAATCTGTTATGGCATGCCTTGGAGGTTATGCAAAATGCCAGCTTTGCATTCGGCTGAGCAGATGTTTAAGACATGAGACATCAACTGGTCTTGGGCAAATGCTAAACTCCATCTTTCCCGCCTGCTTCCCGCAGCGGGAGCCCAGCTAGCTTGAAGCGACACGCCTTCCCCTGCGAGATTTCGCTTCACAATTCGCCTTTCAAGTAGCATTTTTTTTTTCATATGGAAAAAAAATGACACCGCATGGAAACATCTCCAATGACGTGACAATCTGTTTGCACGTTTTGGCTTGCGGGGACTCTGACCTCCACAACATTTTTGGGAGCAGGAATACTTGAGAGGGAGGTAGCGGTAGTCAGCGACCTCATGAAAAACTCATGGGGCCCATCTGTGGTCGGGAGGCAGAAAGCCACCGAGGTTTGCGTGTCCACGCAAATAGGCGGGAGGAAAAACCTCACGACGGTTTCTCTTCTCGGATGATTGAAGCTGTCAAAAGCTTTTTGGAGGGCCAAAAATTCCAAATTTGAGGGTCAGCGGCTTCCTTCTGGTTTGCGTCGGAGCAATTTGTCTACCCTCGAGCTTGCTCTTGCGAATGGGAGCTGTCAAATTTGGCCTCCTCCTTGCAGATAGCAGAAGGGGTGAAATGTGTGTGTGGGGGGGGGGGGTGATAAGGGCCAGTGGTTACAGAAGAAAGGGGAAAAAGAAAAGCGGGAGGGATGAAATCTCAAGAGGGACTGAGGCATATTCTTGGTGTAATATTTAAGTCCATATGTATGCTTATTGGAGGATGTTTTATTCATTACTTGTATTCTCTGCAGCGGGAGCAGAAAATAGGTAATAAAAACTCGCATTTGGAAAGCGACGGGTCGCGCATTCATTGCGTTTGACATCGGCCGCTTGCGCGTGATGCTGAGTGACGCGTGTCAGCGTGTTGCCGGCGTAAACATCGCACGAATCGAGAAAAACAGAGCGGCTGAGGATGAGATGAGCAATCAGGCTTTTGTGGATATATTCCCAAAATAAAGGCGATGCCAAGAATGCAGAGAGAAGATTTTGATATCGTAAAGCAATTTATGGCCGGAATGATTTATTGCCTTAGTGAACTGCTTCACAGTTTGCATTTTGTCACATTTGCATCGTAAAGAAGCAATTCACCCTTTGGCTTTGTTCCAGTTTAGCTGTTTCCGCTCAACACTTTAATTCACAATTCAATTTGGTTCACTTTCTACTTGCATTTAGTAGCATGGTTGAGAGAAACTAAAACACCTTCATAGAACATAAGCATCCACAACGAGATGAATGAGAAAAGGAAGATAAGTTCAGTTCACCGCGGCCTTGCTATTACCCGCTTGGCGCCGGGCGCAACGTGCGACAGCTCATTATTACGCATGGCGAGCAATTTCACAGCTCAAAGATTCATTTTGGTGTGGCGAGTGATGCGAACGCGCCAAATAGCGCTCCCGTAGAGGTGACACAATGCAACACTGTGACACACAAACAAGTCGCCAATGCTAATGTAGCGTGCGCGTGCTTGCCAATGAGTTAGTTCAGATAACGCGGCGGGAACCTTGTGAACAGGTTTGGGACGGCCAAGACAACGGCGCTTCAGTTTCGAGAAGCCGTTGTGTTTATCTCTTGCGGCCACGCCGGCGTCTGTATTTGGGAATTCAAAGCAGCACAACATATTGGGAGGGACGCGCTCGACTTTGTTCGCCGCTATTGTACAATGTCTCAAAATAACTGACGCAATCTGCCACACTTTTTAGGCCAGTTTGTACTTAGCGCTTTGATTTAATACGCTTTGGTTCACCATTTATTCTATTTTAAAGTGAATGTGAAAATATTTACCCTGACATGATTCCATTAGTGAAAACAAAACAAAACAAAAGTCAGGCTATTCTATTTTTTCTTTTGCTGATAACGAGTGTTTGTTGCGCTTTAAATGAAAGCGTCCACGGTTACGCTAAAATAACAAGCAGTGGTGAAAGCCACCCGAGTTGTCTCGCGGGAACAATGAGGCAAACAAAGAGCTTTTTGCTTGGTGACTAGCGATAAGGTTTATGTTATCAGCGAGCCCAGAGGAGACTGTTACTGTCGTCCCGCAGCCTTGTTATTGCTTATTCCAAATGCACCCATTTGCAATTTGCATGCATCTTGAGATATATAAAAAAAATTTACACGAGCCAGATAATTAGGTTGGACTAATTGCAAAGATTTAACGATTACACGTGGGCGATCGACAGCCGGCAAAGAAGGCAGCTTATCTCATGTAATATGTTTAACACCGGTTATAAGAATGTAACGTACGATAGCGGTTAACGCCTGCTCGCAGCTATGGTTGGTTAACGCCACAAGCTAAACCCAAGCGATGAAAGTGGAGTTAAGATAAAAGCAAAGAGCTAGCGTTTGCAAAGTTTGTGGAAGACACGGATGTGCGGGGAATAAAAGACCATGCCAGTTAACAAGAAAAAGGGCAATTCTTTATTTAAATCCAACGTGGAAATAAAATACAAAGACCAAAAGGCAAAGCGAGGGCTTGTTTTTTTTCTATTGAGGGGTGGAAGGTTGCTTGTGTGTATCAGTCAATTAGGGCTTGTCCCAATACTTTTGACCACAGTGCTGTCGCACACCTCTTTTGATTATATCTTATATACAGACAGGGACAAAATTATTGGGACACACTTCAACAGACATAGGGGCTTGTCCGAATACTTTTGTTCACAGTGTAGTCATACACCAATTTTGATTTTAGCTTTCTTACACACACGGACATTGAGTATTGGGACACACCACTGTAGCAGTCCGTTGGGATTTGTCCAAATACTTTTGTCCGCTCGTCGGCTACCTGGACAAAAAGATCGTAAATGCGACCCGGGATATGACGTGTAGACAACACGGCGCACATAGTGGCCCTCTACTCACAAATCTTGAACGAACCAAAAGAAAAGCGCAAATGACAATTATGGCAGAGTTTCCGTCTGGGGGCGTTCCGTAAGCGTAAGATCGGGAAACGCGTCGCTTGGAGAGCCTGTGCTAAGACAGGCTTTGAAACAGGCCAGTGAGATGGAAAAGCAAAGATCAGCGACACGAGCCGTGTTGCTGATGCGTCTGAGTTCCACGTCACATCCACTCACTCATCCATCCATCCATCATGCAGCCCTGCGTTAATCCGTTTTCTTCTCTTCTGGATCCTTTTCTAATGCCACCTCCCCCTCGGGGCCCTCCAACCGTCGATCCTCCTCCTCCTCCTCCTCCTCCTCTTCCTCCTCCTCCTCGTCCTCCTCTCTCTCTTCCTCCCCCTCCCCTTCCTCCTCCTCCTCTTCTCTCCCCCCCTCCTCCTCCTGCTCCTCCTCGTCGTCGGTCAGACCCTCCCGCTTGATGGCGTCAATGTCGTCCGAGCCGTCGTCCGTCTCGGCCGTGCAGATGCCGTAGCACATGAGGCTGATCACGCCCAGCGGCAGGCCAAACAGGAAGCAACCCAATAGGGGTGAGCTGCGGAACACTGACTGATGGGGGGGGTGGGAAAGAACAAGACGGGTAGGGTCGGTTGGGAAGGGAGATGGGGCAAGAGATGACACGGTTATGTTCATGGTGCCAATGAAGACAGATAGGACGTGGAATCTGTAACCCTTAGATCAGAAATTCTGCCGCCTCAACGGGCTGCAGAACAAGTAACACTGCCTTGATAGGCTGCAAGAAACAACCTAAAAAAAGGAAGCACGCGTTCTGTACAACTGCACGGTGCTGTACAGTAGCGCAAACCCGTGGAAAGTGATGTTGGCCGAGTACTCGGGGCAGGCAAGTTAAATAACACTTGCGCATTCGTTACCTTGAGAGTGCTAAATGCACCGTAGAACCACAGTTGATGTGGAAAAACTTAATCCGATCAGAGAGGAAGAAGCAAGCGTGCAAGGCTTTGGTCCCAGGCCGTATCCGCAGCATCCCCCAAGCAGCGGTGGCGGCAGCAGCAGTAAGCGCGAGCGCATTTATCCAGTTCGTCTTTAAAGCTCCCCACGGCCAATAAGTTAGCAGGCTTTAATATGGAACACGCTGGACGGGCGGGCTGGCAGGCAGGCAGGCAGGCAGGAAGGAAGGAAGGAAATAAGGAGAGATGGGAGTCTTAAATTGCAGCAAGACTGACGAGAGAGAAATCTGCTCGCTCCCTCAGGTCGCCGCTTCGGGAAGAGAAACACATCCCGACTGCCAGATGTGACAGCCACGCTAACGTAGTCACTGTACCACTGTGAGAGGCGGCCAGAGTAGCCACAAATGGTACTCGGGTACGAGTACTGACACTTGTGAATAATCCCATGCCAGGAAATGGAAAAGGCAGTCCTCAAGAGTAAAATGGAAGAAATATTCAGCCAAAGGTTGTGCAGCTTTGAACTGTTGTTTGTGTTATTTAACATTACAGATCATTTTCACCGTACTAGCAATCAAACAAAAACACATGTGCTGACTTAAAATTGTGTTTATGTAAATTCTCGCTTGGTCGTTGCATTTCTTCTGTCGCCCGGAATCCATACAACATAATCATAGTTTGGTAAATCCAGACTTTACACTGGCTAAGTAGACAAGAATGTCATGATGTACTTTTTGTGTGTGCCGCGACATTTTTCTGATACGAAATACGTGCCTTGGCGCAATAAAGGTTGGGAAAGAAGCCCAGTACGGCCCGACAAGGTCACCCGCAGTCGAGGTGCGAGTTGGGATGTGGACAGGGAGCAGCCCGTCGACATGCCAACTTGCACCTCGACTGCGGGACAGCCAGGATGATGGCAAGATGACTAAAATGGCTCCCAAAAATGTGGCATCGCTTCACAGCGTTTTGGGCGACGTCGTGGTCTCGCAAACTTTGCCTGGAGGAACGCTTACGAGCTTGACTGCGCCAGCTGTTTAAGCAGTCGTCTCACGGCCATGGCAGAGTAAACACTATTAGTCCCAAAAGAAGCGCGGACCCTGAGGAAAAGCTCCCACCGTCTCCTCCATCACCCCCACCTCAACCTGTTTACTGCTTGCCTTGCATATTCCCGCCCTGTCAGTGTCATTTGTCTCCCAGGGGGCGCAGCTGCACGCACATTTGTTCTACTTGTGTCACAGCTCGCCCTCGCCTGCTCCGTATTGAGATGCGCGGCGAGAACGACGCGGTCGATGCAACATCCCCAAGACTCTTTGCTCAAGTGCCACAATCTAAAAGTACTCGAGTGGCGCGTGAGGAAGGAACAATACGAGCACCTCGTACAGAAACATGATGATACGTCATTAGGCGTTTAATGGAGGGAGTCGGGGGTGGCGCTTGCTTAAAAACCGAGGTGCTTAAAAAAGTGCCGATATTAGAGGTTTACTGCTAATTGGCTGTTTTATTTACATTTCTTTTATGTACCATCGCGGCTGTAGGCAGTGTTGAATTCACTCGGTGACGGTTTAGATCGAACGTAGCAGGACAAACGATGCAACTGTTGGCTTGAATAAGACAACAGTGCTAATAATACATCAAATGTGCTAAATATTCAACTCTAGGTTTTATGAATTGCATCAGGACTGCAAGGACCACGGGTACCCCCGAGGGACAGTTCGAAAAATAGTTCATCGGTCACAGAACATTTTCTAGTCATGTAGAAATGATCATTTCTAAATGGAAACACTGGCAGAGATTTATGAAAACAAAAATTGTTTCCTAATTATTGCGAGACGTCATTAAAGTCTGAGCAAAAAAACTAAAACGTGAGCGGCACCATGACAAACTGATTTCGATGTAAATACGTTTAGAAGCGTTTAGAACCAAAAAATGTTGATGGCAGTGAGTGAAAGAGTTAATAGATTTCAAAAGCATATTGGAGAAGTAAAACTATTTTGATATATCTCCGCTGCATATTTTCATACACTGCCGGTGGGCCTGCAGCAAATCACCCGCTTGCTAGCACTCAATTTGTATTTATTGAGGCAACATTCAAGTCGAAAGCTAAACTGCACATATTAAAGAAAAGATTTTTTACTTACCATCACAGTGGATCTGGCATCAAAGAGCACGCGCTTGATCCTCTGGATGAAGCCGTCACCTCCTTGAGCCTGCAGGGAGGCGAAGACACTTTAATGGAGCGGCGGGCACGGCGCGCGATATTGTTTATATGCTAATTTCACACTGGTGCCGTTCGCCGTTGGCCATTTGTCGCAATTACTCGACGACAACTCGGGCGATCGGCAATTATCGGCGTGTTTATGAAGGGCTCCTCGCAGAAGACAATTAGCGTTGGGGCTATCGCCAAAAGCCCTCAAATTTGCGTCTAGGCTCAATTATTGCGAAAGCGCAGCTCCCGGGCAGAGGCCAGTGTGAGTGCACGGGCCAATTATAGTGAGCGCTGACAATTTTGGTGAACCGGGAAGTCGGATTTGTTTACATGCAAGTTGTCGTCACCACGTTGCCACCTTAAATACTGGATGGCAAGCAAGACACCAGCACTTAGGAGGAAAAAAACAACACTTCATAACTGTCATAAAAAAAAAACCAACAACTGCAAATGAGCCACCGCTGCCTGTCAGAAGCAGCTAACTGCGCCTCCCGCACACAAGAGCCCACTCGTGTGTTTCATCCTCCTTCCGGATCACGAAGCAGCGGGATTTATTTCTGCTCCTGCACGAGGCTTCCAGCGCTCGCCAGTCGATGCATCGGGCACACTGGGATCTAACATGATGACTGCAAATGCACGGTCATACAATATTAATCATAAAGTGTATAATGTGTACCTAATGACTTGTCCGATGAGCGCACAGTCCAATCGGCGGCCTGATTACCGACAACACTGCTTTCGTGGAAAGTCCCACACATACTTTATGCCTCGGGGAAGCGACTTTGTTATGCGAGGCAAAAAATAGCGAGCTTTTTTTTTTTTTTTTTTTTTTTAACTGCGGCGGTTCTGCACGTGCAGTCGGGCTCTCAGTTGACACGCTGCCTCTCTCCTGAGCGGTGTGCGGATTACAACAGCGAGTCGTGTACTAATCTCACTGTTTGACTTGGACCGCAAGAATTATTTGGAGATAATCTGTTCAGGAAGGATAGCGACATGAAATCTAAACACGCAAAAGGAGATTGCAACAAATACCTCATGGGGTGAAATGTGAGGCAACATGTTTGACTCATCAGACTGCCGGTGTGGTTACAACGGCCGCAAATTCTGTGAGTTTGAAAATCACTCAATACATTTGAAGTCCCTGTAAATAACATTTTCTAAATTTGACACACCGCAGAGGACAGTTAGTGTTAGGGTACAAAATTGGCTGATTTATGTTTTTTTTTAATCAACTTTGCTAGTGCTCAGGCCTTAACGACTTACCGGGAACAGAGCTTTATGCACAACAGACAGTCAAGCGTGAGGAAGGTAATTTCGTACCGGCACGGAACCGTTCAGAACGCCGCTGATGAACTGGACCAGCTGCTCCACGGTCTCGGTCGGCTGGCTGGGCAGGAAGTACTGCTCGTTGGCTGTGTTGAGGACGATAATGGAAGGCACCGTCACCTCGCTGAAAAAAACAACAGGAAACAAAAGGTTTGTGGTTTTATTATTATTTTTAATCCTCTCAGCGGAGCGGACCACCTAAATCAAAGCGGAAACAAATCGTGGCTTCTGCAATGACAAATTGCCACACAGAAGAGCACAACGACGTGATCGACAAAGCCTTTGTACTTTTCCCGTGGGAATGCGCTCAGAAAACAAATGACGCATGTGTGCCAGGAAGAAGGCGAAAAGCAGATGGTGGTACCAAGCCTTGGAATTTCCTTAATTTGTTTTCTTTTGAGTTAAGTTTCTCTCGTCTGGGATGCATACTGCATTTTGTAAGGAACCGGCTCACCATAAAAATAATCAATTTCTGCTGTCCAGCCTGGCTTTGGGCCAAGATAAAAAATGTCGATCATCACAAATGGCCACCACATCTTGGGCCATCACAGAAATCAATTTGAAAATGATTTCATTCATTGTCAGTTTCTTGCAGAGAATGGAACTGTCATGAAAAAATGAACTTGAAAGCAGTTACCACATATTGTGAAGCAGCCTGCTTTTGTAAACTGGCTGCTGTTTGTTTGCAAGTCACATTGGGATTTACTCTTCAACGGTGCTGAACTGGAATGACCTGCGCTGTTTCGTGGAAACGGAGCTTTAAGATGCGGCCGGCATACAAAGTGTACAGACACTCGGAGCACTGCTTTGGACGAATCAACGGAGGAATTACACAACTCAGTCAGCTAACAAGGTCATGCAAACAAGCAATGCCCCACCCCCCCACGCGCCGCGGCACCGCGCTCGCACTCCATCACGCCGCCGCGATCCCACGTTCCCGCCGCGTTACGCTAATGGGGGCGACAAAAGTGCACACGCATGCGCGCGGGGCCAGTGATGGATGCGCCCCGGCTGCGCCGACCAGCTGAGCTCTGCGAGTCACGCATACGCACGTGGCGAAAATGTGCGCCCCGCCTGATGCGCCGCCTATTGCAACAGATGGTGGCCATTTTAAATAAATATGGATTAGCCTCTTAACCTCACTCAGAGGAGAGAATGGTTTTGTGGTGGAAACCGAATCACACATTACAATGGAAAAGAATGCTGACGGCGGGCGGTGTTGTGAGCCCTTAAGCAATGGATAACGCAACACAAACTCAAATGTTTGGTGTAAAACTTAATTTTGTGGACTCATTGAAATCTGGCGCCTTTTAGTTGAAGACATTTTCTAGACTCGCTTTATCTTTGTAAAGGCAAAAAAACTGTAATGCAGGTCTTGTATTGCTAATCATGAGTGTGCAGGGGGCAACCGAATGTTGCAGTCGTGTCGTGAGTGTATATTAAGATCAATTCTGATCTCATATAAATGCTAATTATGGCACTGGAGCCAGAAGACGCTCAGCTTAATGATTTGAAAAGCCAGTGAATAATTTAAACACACAGCCAATGCTTATTTTGTCCACGGTAAGTATTTTTAAAAAGAAAAAAAAAAATTGGGGTTGCGCTTCCAGTAGAGACTTTTTGGGCTGTGTGTGTCAGTCGCTGGTGCATTGTGGGTATGTGGCTTCCCAATGTGCACGAGATGAACTTGGAGAAGCAAGAGGCCAAAGCAAGGCGGATGGAGTGCTTTACTTTGGGGGTGAGTGCAGGAAATGAGTGTAAGCCTAAGTAATGTCCTGGATATGCGAGTGTGTGTGTGCGTGTGTGTGCCGCGGGGTGAAAGCAGTGGCAGGCTAATGCCAGACAGGCCGCTGCCAGGACACAGTAATCGCCATGATGACAGAAAGCGGGATAAAAAGCCATCAGATTTTTTTCACCGGGCGTCCTGAGGGAGCGGATTAGTGGACATTGACGGAGCCAGGATTTCATCCCTCAAAGGAGGGCAATTAATCCTGCGCCGCCGCGTCCAAACACCCGCAAAACCCTGGAAAAGCGAGCGCGGGAAGGCCAATCGCGTCCTTTCATTCTCGGCCGGTAAACGCCGGCAGATTTCCAGCGAGACTGGTTAATCAACTGTGTTTTCCAGGAAGCGTTCAAACAGACGCCTTGCTCATACACTAGATTATATTATGACGCATCATTTGATCAGGCGGACATCCCCGTCAAGCGGTTAATTAATAGGAGGCCTTCCTGCGACCAGTGCTCTCGTCCAGATGTCGTTAGCACGCCCAAGCCATTAGGTTATACGTGTTGCTATATACGCCACTAATCCTCACACGCAACACCCGTCGTCGGTTTTACAATCAGCGTGGCACACCAGATTTGTGGCGTTTTGCCGCACGGGAAGTGAGGGAGCGAGGATGACGACAAGGATGAGAGAGTGTAGAAGAAGGCTGACTTTAGCCACTCACCCCATGATGAGGCTGTTGATGTAGTCGTTCCCATCCATGTGGCCAAACTGGAAATCTCTGTGGACACAAGGCCACATTCATTAAGTGCGGCTTAAGCTTATGTACACAAACACACACACACACATTAGAGTAAACTTCCCATCTGGGCGGAATGCAAACAAACTTCTGCTCCATTTGCATGATCCGGCTGTGAAAAAGCTGCAGACTGATTTTGGGAGGAAAAGAAGAATCGTCAGACTGGGAAATTCTACTCGGATGTGATTGTGTCAGCGGAGTGCATTGTGGGTAGTCCAGGTAAGATGGCTGCAGTGGGCGTCTAGGGAAATGACTGATTAGTTGCGCTCTCACTATTCATTTGAGCCTCTAGGCGCCACATAATGGCGGCGGCGCTCGTGTCAATGACGAAATTACGAGGAGACGGGAGCGTGTCATAAATCCAGCCGACACAATGGGAAGCATCGCTCTGGCTTATTGATGATTTTGCTGACAAGTGTCAGGCGGCACGGATATGAAGCTAATAAAAAGTCTCAATACGAACGTCTATTAAGGGACCTAGAGACATGCAGATTCAAAATGTAATGGCTTTTTTTTTTTTTTTTTTTTTTTTTTTTTAATCAAGGCCCAAGTTTAGAAAATGGAGCGCAATCTTTCCTGGTGGATAATCTCCACTGCAGGAGGATTCAGGCCACTTCTTTCAACTTTCCCCGACCGAGGAAATGAATCCATAAAGAGGGATATCCATTCAAGGCATGTTTATTATCAGATTGACTCAAGCGGTTCTCGGTGTAAAGGCTTCTAAAATTCAATCTCGCAGGCCTTAAAAGAGAGTGTGTGTGGCTGCAATTGAGAACCTACAGGAGCAGTGATATTTAAGGCAAGAGCCCACCAGCAATAACTCAGTAAGGTCTCGAGTTCTTGTACTTCTATCAGCTGCTATCATCACTTCTTTGGTTCACGTGCAAATGCCAGCAGTGTGAAATTAAACAGCAAAGTTTGTCTAAAAATGTTAATATTATGTTAACACAGCCTTGGTCTAGCAGTAGCGGGCGGCGTGCTGAGGCTTGGCTCATTTGCATTAGACAGGACCGCTGCCTCACAACAGGCTAGCTTGAGTCAGGCTACTACAAAGTACCCAATATAATAGGAGCGCGCCTGGATCATAGGAGCGCGCCTGGATCATTGGACCAAATATGTTGCTGGCATGATACTAACTTGTACGAGGGGAACGCACACTATGTCCTCTTTGAAAAGATTTTGAGTGACAGCTAAAAGAGCGGCAATATTTGTCAGCCGCCCGACTGCATGATTACCTCTTTGAGTGAAGCACAATGAAAAATGGACGCGCCATCCCTGAATAAACCAACAAATTGGATGTCATACCTGCTAAAGTGCTCTCTGTATTCCCTGGCAACCGTCTGAATCAACACTTTTAATCTGGGTGGGGGAAGAAGAAAAAGAAAAAAAGCCTGTGAGCAAGCTTCGCCGGAATTGTCGGCGAGTCTTATCTTGATCGGAAAGCCGTGCACTTAAAGGTGCTGGTGTACCTGCCACTCTCCTCGGTGGGGTCCTTCTCGTCAATGATTGCAATCACCACCAGTTTGCCTAAAGGGGGCAGACAAGGGGGCGGGCTGCTAGATTACAAAAGGCAATCACAGCCGACAGATGAGAGGTCAATGGCGAGGGAGATAAAATGCTGTTTTCCTGAGACGTTAATATTAAACCAGACTGGGGTGAAAATGAATAGATTGATTACAATTTCCTTGCAAGCGCGATGAATCCTTGAGCAAAGAAAACACAAGCCATAGACCCCCCCACCCTTCTTCAGCGCCGGTTGTGACAGGAGCACCCCCTGATGGTGACGCACGGAGCTCGCTGCCAAATACAGGGATGAGAATGGCAAATGTGAAAAAACACTGAAAAGTAGCCGGGGGTCTGGGGGCCGATTTTATACATCTATATCTATATATATATAGATATATATGTATATATATAAAATATTTATTCTTTAACTATATCATGACAATAGCGTAACATTAGCTTACATGTAACATCATGTTACTTTCTAAACCCACATGCTTGTAAAAGTAAAAACGTATGGCATTCTTATCTAAAGTCAGAACATGTTGGAGCTAATTTTACCATAATGATTAGGTGGCTGGATTAGTCAGTGCGAGCCGGCTGTTTTTTGTAATAAAAGTTCTTAAGCAAGCAAGCAATGTCAGCCTGGGCCCTCAAACACATCCAAAAGGATACAGCAGGGCTGCTGCCCGGGCTCGGGTACACGGTCACTTAGACACGGACGCCACGCTTCGTGTCGCTACGAGTTTGGTGGCGTGGCTGACGGAAGCCGCCGAGCGGAAAATGTTATTCCGCCGGCGCTGCGCTTGCGTTACCACCACTTTGGCAGAAGAGTCACGCTCCTCCGACATCTAACCGACTATTTCAAAGCCTCCGTCTTTAATCGGTGGGGCTCTAATTAAAAAGCATTTGGCTGTGGCTTGTTAGGTGCAGGGGCTGGCGGGGCGAGACAAGCGGCTAAATCAAAGCGCCCGTCACAGGAAGGTGCACATTAAACTGAAACGCCGAGATGCTGCTGCTTCTAATATTAGACGGCGCACGGCCTCACTCGCAGTAAGCCCGAGACGTCCTGTGGGAGGGAGCGTCTGCAAAGTAGAGCAACATGCTATGGATTCGCAAAGGAGGGAATGTCCTGAAACCACCCAACTGCCAGATATAGCGGAGGCTGTGATGATGGGGAATAAATTTAAATTTGGGATGGGGGAAAGAAAAAAAGGTATTCGTGTACAGTATAGTCGCCCCTCGCTACATGGCAGTTCACTTTTGGCGGATTCGTTCACTGCAATCATGTTTTGCTCTGAATAACAAAGAGTTGTTGTGTTACGGAACATAAGCTTCACCATTGCGTACCTGTCTCTCCAAGCTCGTACAGTGTAAATCCGTCAATCTGCAGGTAGCCTTGGAAGCGCTCTCTGTTGACCCAACTGGTCAGGCTGCCATCAGCGTACTCTGCAACACGGAAGCACACACACACGCTTCCTTAACAATATTTTTCATCTTGCAATCAGTGTAGCGTGACAACCGGTGTTGCCTGGACACCAGCAATCACGTTCCCGCTTAAAACGCATGAAAGGGAGCTGTGTAGTTTGACACCAAGGTGCTGTGGGAAACTGCTCAGTGGAAAAATGGGTTGAGTGTTGCATGCATGAAGGGGTAAGCGCCGCATGTTGCCACTCGCACATCTGGCAGCCACATGTGGAGCCGATCGCGCTCGCCGGATCAAAATAGTTGGGGGAACGTCTGAAAAGCGCTTACGGGATGCTCATTACGCGCGTCGAAGGGCGCCGGGGACCTCATTATGACACCTTAATAAGTTATCACGACCTCACGGCCACCGTGAGAGTAATTACAAGACGGGCGATGACTTTGACACGCTTTTTAAACCAGGCGGGGAGCCTCCCCAAAGGACCTCATCGCAAAACGCTTCATTTCAAACGGCCATCGCCAGCGTGGGTATTAACGCTGAGTTCGTGTGAGAAAGCTGCTGAGTCGACTCCGGCGCATTCTTTCCACAGATGTTCTGGCTTTATGGGCCGACGCGCTTCCTTCCCCCAGAGTGAGCTAAACGCCGCCCCGCCCCCCCTCCCCACCGCCCACCTCCGCTGCAACTACTTCACCTTGAAACACACGCTCAAGCCGGGAGAAGGCGTTCTTGGACGTCTCCATACGGGCTGCAGGGATGAGGAATTAAAAAAAATAAGGCAAGATGATCCAACGTCTTGAGCAGCGTGACAGAATCCTCGCATGTACTTTTTTTCGTGGTGGGTGTATTTTCTACAACCGATGCTGAAAGACTGCCATTTTCTTCGTGTTTTATGTTATGACTGGATGTGCTGGCTCTCAATTTGACACGTTCTAAATGCTTTGAACCAAATGCAGGCATTTCAATGACATCCTCGTCATCTTTGCTGACTAAGACGCGGCGTGTTATCATCTTCAGAGGCGCGCCGACGTCTTGTCGTCGCTGTCGCGGCGCATTAGGCGACCCGTCGCTTAAGTGCCCGCCGTAAATGTATGCAAACTAATTCCGCCTCACAGCCGGCTGCGTTTTGTTCGCTCCCATAGGAGGAGCGGCGCAGTCAAACAGGAGAGATTAGCCGAGAGACTTGAAGGCGAGCAATAACTAGGACGGTCCGACGTGGGAGCGGCCTTCCTCGACCTTGTCGCTTGTTACACCTTTCAGGCGCGTCGTCGTCCGGCTGCTGATCGAAACAGCCCGAGCAACAGCTTCTGTAGCGTGAAGGATTGTGGCAAATTAAATATGCATGAGCTTCGTGCCGTACTTATTTTAACAGCAGCCTTGAAGGGCTAGAGAGGGGGAAAAAAAAATGGATGCGGCTTGTGATGCGCGCTTAAGCTGTGAAAGCCAAACAACGCGGCGCCACGGAATTATTTGCGCAAAACGAGAGGCCAGATTTAGACTGCGTCTCTTCAAAATCACACGAACGAGAGCAGCAAGCCTTGGATCCAGGCGGGGAGAAGGAGGCGGCAATCTTGGTTGCATTTTCTAAGAATTGTCAGCCTCGGTGTGGCGACAACACGGTCCGTATAGAATAGAATGTGCCCGTGTGTGAATGCTGGCAACGGTCAGGAATTTGTTCAATTGTATCAACATCCACAACCGTAGCTATTTGTAAATGTTAGGGTGTTGTTTTTATGAGCCTGACTGTGGAGCCCGAATCCAAAAAACAAAGGCGGAGGACGACATTGGCACTGGCAAGGTAAAATCCCGCCTGGCAGCACTGACCCAAAGCAGCTTCAGAGTACAAGCGGCCATCAAAGCACGGTGGTGAAATGACACAGTTGCGGTGTGGCAGCGGGAAAGTTGATATTTCCCGACCTCGCCCGCGCCACATATAATTTACAGCTCGACGGCGCGTACGCTACAAGCTCCGCGGTCTCCCAAGCCCACGCCAGCCTACTACGCCAGGGGAGATAACCGCTGCAACATGGCTAGAGGCCTCGCCGCGCGGCGGTGCAGAGAAGAAAGAGAAGAGGAGGCAAAAGGCGGCCCGAGGCTCGACAGGACAGCCAACGACCCCATTCGGGGAGCGGCACTCACCGTCGTAGGTGAAGTAGGCGTCATCTTTGAACACGATAACCGCGGGCAACTCCGGCAAGGTTACGGACTGAAAACACAAAAATGTCTCCTTTTAAAGCGAGTTTACACACGGAGAATTTCAAACAGGAGAGGAAACCTGAGGGTGACAAATAAGCACGGTAAGCACATTTCACAGATTTCAAGCTACGCTGGGCACCATGATGACTTTGCACATCACACGAGTGATGAAATGTCACTTAAAGGCATATACGGGATTTATTATATTCTCAAATATGTTACTATCAATGCAAATCTGTGAAATTATTGAGCAGAGCATGAGTGAAGAAGCAGAAAACAAGCAGTGAAAAGCACCGTTTGATCATTTGTCACCTCTGGCAGGACGTCCTCCGAGGCCGAGAAGAAATATGTATAGACAATGAGCTCAGTGGCAACGTCGTTGTACTTCTCCTGCAAAGACAATAGAAAGTCAATGTATTTTTGTGTGCATTCCTCAATTCCATACAAACACTGATGCAACACACAAACACTCACTTTGAGGGGAGACTCGCCGCCGACGTACACGAAGAGGACGTTGTGTCGCTTCATCAAATGCTCAAACATCTGCTTGCTAGGAAGGGCTCGAACGGCCGGCCTGCAGAGGGGGTCCAGGTTTTTGTGATTTCAACAAGGCAACAAAATACTCGCAGGTGCCCACTACATTAGCTACACCAGCTAATGAGATCCAATACAAGAGCTGGATCCAAAATGATGCCAGAATTGTATTAGTCAAAGTCTGCTTTATTGTCAATTTCTTCACATGCCAAGACACACAAAGAAATCGAAATAACGTTCCCACTATCCCACGGTGACAAGACATAGTACACAATATACATACAAGTAAACAACACAAAAAAATAAAAACAAGAAGGCACAAACAATGAATAAATAAGAGTGATGAATAAATAATAAATAAACAAAACACAATAAATAGAGCAAAAATATATAATATAATCACCGCTCCTAAAAATTGAGTGTACCTAAAGTTGTGGCCAGTGAGTGAGTTTGTATTGTGAGGTTATGGCGCCACCCAGTGGTGATAAGCAACCACTGTAGCCCTCCAGTGAAAAATATTGGTAGTCATGATAGCATTCCAGACAGCACTTTGGCAAAGCACCAACACTCACCCGGCCACCCGATTGGCAAATTCCACTATGTCGTCTTTTGTCCTCGCACCTTTGTAATTGTAGGCCAGGTCACCCTTTAATCTGCAAGGGGACACAATTCAAAATTTCAGTTAAGAAAGCATTGGAGGAATAACATAACTGAGTTTAGCAACAACAACAAAAGAACGCCCAAATTATACATACAAGGAAACAATCCAACTGGTCGACAAATGTTTTGATCCTAAAACATTTTTTTTAGAAAAAAATATTCCATTTCATTTCATTTTTGGGTCGCCATGGTGGTTGATAGTCGGTACTGACGCATGCTTAAACGACAAATGTCCACTCCTCTAGTTTCAGCTCAACAATTTACTTACAATTCATTAGGATTTTGTTCGCTGCTTTCAAAAAATACAATGTGAATATTCCTTTGGCTCATTTCTCAATTTTCTAATGTAGAGAAACACAACATGGTGCCACAAACTCATCGACAGTCTAAAACTATTTGCCTCTCCCCACTAGCAACACCTTAGTCTATTTGTGCCATTAATTAGGTAGACATTTAGCACATTGGCGCCACTGTGCACCGGCGCACAAGCTCAAAAGAGCACGTTGCCGTGGAGTGTGGCTGCCGTTGCATCAGCCCACGGGGCTTGGTGCTCTCAGGAGGGGTGGGGGAAAGGTTGGCGTGGGGCGGCTGTCCTCTGATGGAGGTTTCATCACTGGCCTGCGCTGTCTCAACTGTACTTCCCCCAAAGGAGCTGAATGGAACTCCAGTTTACATAAAAAGATGCCGTCTTGCACATGAATTTAAAAGCTTTACTAGGTGATAAAGCTAATTTCATGTGAACATTGTCGCTTTTGATTAAAAGCCTCTGGAAGTGTTGCGGGAATAGAATTGAGGTAACATGTTGTGAGCAAGCTTTGTCTTGATTACGCCTCAGGCAAGCAGCAGCAGCAGCACAGCATGTTCCAAGTGAAGGACACAGAGCGAGCCTCCGGGGGAAAGACTCAAGAGGCACCAAGAGCAAACTTCACCAAAGATACTTCAGATGCGGGGAAAAATAATGCAACTGAAAAGCTCAGGGAGGAATGAGGAAAAATATTGCCACAGCCAGTGCCAACACCATGTAAAAAGGCCACACTTGTGCACTGCGGTGACTCAGGGTCCCGGCAAATTTCTTAGTCCATTAATTCTCTTTTTCCATTATTCAAAATAAAAAGCATAATTGACACGATTATCGCAGACACTTACAGTTTTATGGTGGGGTAACCGCGCACGCCAAACTCTGACGCCATTCCTGCCAAAAAAAGAACAAAAAAATCAGAAGATGCTCACATTTACTTTATATAAATATTTATATACACTAAATGACAAAGACTCACCTGAGTAAGCAGTGGCGTCCATCTTGCCGACACGGACCGGCGACCCGGATACTTTCAGCTCGGCGCCCACATCGTGCCACACGGGCTCCAGTTTTTTGCAGTAGCCGCACCAAGGAGCGTAGAACTGAAAGCCAAGAGTTACAAGATGTTCTTCCATCATTTAGGCTTTGTCTGTTTGGTGTTTTAAAAGCAATTGTCAAGAAGCATTTTTTTGGACAGAGGAATATCAGTTCACTGAGAGTATCTGCACATATTTTTGGAGTTATGCATATTTTTATGGTGGATTTTAGAATCACTTCATCAGAAAACTTGACAGTACTTCTCAGGTTGGGCACATTTCCATCTGCTCTGCAAGCCTAAAACTGACTCCGACTGTAACATAAGCCCCCCTGGCTTTGCCCTCCATGCATGGCTTGTCATTGACGTGATCACAAACACAATGTAACCCTCCATTCAGCCCCCGACACCCGTTCCCACCATGCATGTTGCAACTTCCGCCAGGGATGAGTCGGTGGCATCCGGCCTGGCATAGGGTTGGTATTGTATTGTATTGTGCGTGTATGTGGGTGTGCTTGCGTGAGTTAAAACTTACATCAACCAGCCAGATGTCATTGACTCTGGTCTCTTTAAATCTGTCAGAGAAATGCAGACACCTTGCTATCATCAAAGACTAGTCAAATTGGACATAATGAAAACTATACTTGGAAGTTATTTTAATTAAAATGTACTGTTTCAAATCCAGTATACACGGGTTTTTAATTAATTTATTAATTAGCACAAGCCTTAAATGATTCACTTACGTGTCGTCCAAATCCTCCACAAAGGCAAGCACCTCCGAACCCGTTAAGGCAGCAATGACTGCAGGCAGGAATAAGATAAATGGGTCAAATAACAATACTGGAACGAATGTTCCAAAATAAAACGCCAGCTCGCCCATCCTGGCGGCAAAGCTCACGAGTGTAAGTGAAGGAAGCATCCCCGGCAGGCTAAAGGAGCTAGCATCACCATGGCATCATTTCGCGCCACACTTTCAACAAGAGAGGCTTTTTGACCGAGAGCAAGACCGAGACTGCGAGGTCACACAAGTGAAAGCTTGAAAAGGAAAAAGAAAAAGTTTAGCGAGCAAACGTACCTCCATAAAACAGAGAAGCTTTCACTCCTGCCATTGCTTCGATAGGAAACGGCAAGCCGTCAACGCGATGAAAATGCTCTGCGCATGCGCGCAGTGACGTCACCGACGACTTAAACGATGGAAAGGCGAGCGTGCGACGACGTGGGATACTAGCTTTTTTACATATTAATATTTTTTGATGTCACATATCCTTTATTACATAAATTATTTTAAATAAAGTAAATTCTTTTGTTATTGTGGAATTAATATTTGTCTTTGAATACGGTAACTGGGAGAATCATTCACGACTACTCTGAGCCACAAGAGGGCGCTGGAAGATAATAAGAAAGAGTGTTCTTTGTTACTGGTCATTTTATTAGAAACATTGGTTTGAAGACCTTTGAAAAAATACATTTTAATACTGTAAGTTGACAGAAAATTCACAAACATTCCTGTCAATATAATCCTCATTAAACTCCTCCTGTTTATTCACATTAAGAAATTAAAATATAATAAAGCTGTCATATTATTTCAGATTTATCAGCTACACTTGTCACCATAAAATTGATTTGCTGTACCAGTATTTCATATAGTATGCTATGCAGCAGGATATGTAGGGTTATTCCAACTGTCTTAACTTTTAAGCAATGTATTTCACAACGGCAAAGCGCAAAACCACCAAAACCTCCTCAGTGAGAACGAGCTGTACTTTCTCACTGGCTGAATGGCGATCATGACTGTGTTACTAAACAGAGCCATGCTGAGGCCTCGTGTGCCAACTTTGTGAGGCTTGAATGCCTTGGAATTTGCAGGGGGGCACAATACTAGATGTGAGTTGTCGTGAGCCCTCATGACGTGTCTTCTCCTCTCAAGGGACAAAAGCGGATTCAGTTGCAAACAAAAAAAGTTTACAATCTACCATATTGTCTGCAGTCGCTGTTGATTGAAGACACTGAAGAAAAGCAAAAGTGCCACCCTCGAATGGGAGGACCCATCCAAGAGAAAATAAATGAATCTGCTGTTTGCTTAATAGTTTAAATCCGAGGCCAGTTTTGTGCCCCTGCTACAATGGAGTGCCACGTTCAGGTCCTTAGTAAACCCACTGACCTCACATGGCCCCTCGTCCTTTCTGATGGTGATTCAGAGCATCACGTGACCCCAACACTCATTCTCTCCTCCTGACATTACAATCCGACTTGAAATACAATTGGACTTGAAGTCATTAGTGCAGTGGACTCGTGGTTTGCACATCAGCCTCACATGTTTGAATCCTAGCTCTGGCCTTCCTTGGGTGGGTTGTCTCAAAGTAGTTTGGCCTCATGTTGGGTTAACGTAAGACTAAACTGCCAATATATGTGAGAATGGTCATTTGGCAGCCAGTTCAGGGTGTACCCCGCCTCTCCCCAAAGTCAGCTGGCTTCAGCTCATCTGCAGCCCTACTGAACAAGCATTATTGAAAACAGATGGTTGGAAGTCACGACTGAATAATTCTTGCAAGAGGACTGCTGTCAAACAAGTGTGCAAATTTAGCTGCATAACATGAAATGTTGAAGGGACCACGAAGGGTTCCAGGTGGCACACCGAGAAGTTTTTTTCTTTTTTTCAACACTTCCATGAGAAATAATCCATCGCTTTAGCCGTCAAAGACTCAAAGTCCACGAAGCAAATCCTCTTTGAGGGGACGCATTAGGTGCACTAAAATAGCACAAAAAACAAAGATGGCAGAAAGCGCTTCCTAACGACTTATTGTAATCCCACGGGAACTCCAGAGTAGGTGTTAAACTGTTGACTTTGACTTCAAGGTAGCGTGTTTTATTTTGCCAAGACATCCTCCAAGATGGCCGACTTGAAAAGTCCCACTGGTGCCATCTCGCTGATGGTTTTTCCATCCTTCAATGGTTGAGCAGTTTCTTGGGAGAGGCCATCAAAGAAGCCAGCTCCTCATTCCAAGATGTCAGTCTCAAACGGGACCAGGTGGTAGTAGGACAGGTTGGTGACGTACGCCTCTGTTTCCTCATTGCATGCGTCCGCCTGCATGGGCAAGAACTCGAGTCCGTCGTCATACCTGGCGCAAGAAGCAAAGAAGAGTTATGTGGAACGTTTGGTGTGAACCACAGCAAGGAATGTGCTCCTTTCTTTGCTTTCCGTGCAAACCCGGGGAAGGAAAAGGTGCACAGGCAAACTTCCTGTTTCAATGAAATGGTGGAGAAGGAATGCCTTGACTTTACATTGCAAGGAGCAGCCGCAATGACTCAAATTTCATATGGGGGAAGGGGGTATAACAATTTTTTGCTCAGAAAGAAGTGTTCATTTGGAAATGTTTACATTGGCATGCCAAAGATATGTGACAAAATAATCGATGGAGACATAAAGAGAGAAAGCTCTATACATAGATACTGACGATAGATGTTGCGCTATCCTTAAAAAGAACAGATTCAATATTTTCTATATATTAGCAAAAGTTAAAAAAAAGTGTTTGCATTTTTAGAAGAAAAATAGCACTCTATCTTATTGTATTTTATTTTTCAAAAGTAACAGGGTGACGAGAAAATTCCATAGAACGCCAAAAAACTAAGGTTTGCGCGTCATGTGCCGGCCTTGGCCACTGGGCGGCGGTATAGAAATGTACACAGTCATGCAGACACAAGCAGACAAGACTACAGTGATCCCTCGCTACTTCGCGTTTCATTTATCGCGGCTTCACTACATCGTGGATTTTTTTTCCAAATTAAAAAAAACATTTAAAAGTCAAAATAAAACTTCTACATTGAGGAAACATGTGTCTAGCCTTTAGGACAATGTAGTATTGCTCCAAATGTTCGTTTACATTCCTTTAGAAGTCCGTTTTCGCGTGTTAGCACGATCGCGAATTATCATCTTTCCGCTAACTCGTTAGCCTGCCCAGTACTTCTTGTTGGTGAACGTACTTCGCGGATTTCACTTATTGCGGGTGGTTTTTGGAACCAATTATTCGCGATAAATGAGGGATTACTGTACTGCTATTACTACAAACTTAAGTGTCTCCAATATATGTCTTGTTGAATATGCCGTTGAGTATTGTTATCTTGTCCGGCTAATCGTGTTGCACAGCCCTGAATTCCAAGACATGGCTGCTGTTAAAATAATTTCGTTTCACTCACGTGTGCTCTGCAGAGTCTGTGGAAGACGGCCTCTCCTTGTCGTCTGGCAGCTTATGATCAAACACGATGGTTTCCGTATTGGCTAGACAGAAGCCATTTGAGCGCATGATCTCTGAAAAGTCCAAAAAAGAATGTTTATATCCAATCAGGCGATGCAGAACGGCACTCGAGGTGGGGGGGGATTACCCGATATGTTGACCGGACTCTGGAAGCAGGGCTGGATTCTGTGCACTTTATCGTTTCGGAGCACTTGGTCCAGCGGCGAGCGCTCAAAGAAAGTCAGCATCACTTCCGATCTGGAATACTACGCAAGCGCCATGGAGTGAGCAGAAAATCGTCTAAAGTGTCGCAGCCGCCGACGGTTGGCCCACCTTGCACGGCATGTTGATGGCGTTCTTCAGCAGCCTTTCCACCTCGTTGAGCTTCTCCTCAATGTCGTTTGCTTCTTTGATTTTCACCAGGCCTGCCAGGACAAAATGGAGGAGATGGAAGCCCATGCAAACATCTTTGGGATGAACTAACTTTAAAACTGTCCAAAAATGCGAGTCTGAGTAAAACAACATGACGTGTGCGGCCATTTTACAATTTGTGAAGAGGAAGCGGAGCGTGATGTCAGCCCATTTGGCAACACGAGCTCGGGCGGCTCCCATGAGTGGCCGTCATTTTAGGATGATGTCATCATTCCCGTTGTGCGGAAGGACTGACTAAGAGCGCATCACTTTTGACTCGGCCAAACTTTTGGGGCTGCTCAATCAACACTGACCTTCCGCCTTAGCGGGAAGCAAAGACTCGCAGGGCCTGTTATCTTTGCTAAATGATCTCTGGTTTCCTGCGCTGACTTCCGGGCCACCGTAGCCCTTCAACAATCGATTAAGAGCGAGATTAAGTTTGTGTAATCATCTAGGGAAGTGGTTAGTATTTTGCATCGCGAGAATTATCTTGTGAGAGCAGCTGTTTCTGGTTTCCAAAGTTAAAAGCTGTAAGTTTGTTTTCATTCTAGGGGGGTGGATTGGTCCATTGAATAGTGACACAAAGCAACAGAGACTCTCCACGCTTTGCTTTTCAGCCATATGAAATGTACTTTAAGTCGATATGCTGCGACATGGGGGGGGGGGGGGTATCGATCCATGCTCGAACGTGACCCTCAAACTGCGGCCTTCTACTCAAACTCTGTGAGTAATCGCTTCCTGTCCTCGTGAAAACATGGAAGCTATGTAGCTGCCGGGCTAAATATAGGAAGCGCGTTCGTCTGGCTCGCTCTCATCATGACATCAGGACGAGCGACGCCTTCCTTGTTGCCTGGACGCGGAATAGACAGAGGAAAACAGAGAAGATCCGGGACCGGGATTCTCCTTGGGATAAGTGGAAAGCCGAGCAAAGACACCCCCGATATGACAACAGAATACTCTTCCCCGTCCTGTCGACAACTTGTCCGCTATTTCCGCGCAGCAGCAGGAAGTCCAAACATTCCAGGCGCAGCTGCAGGGATGTTTTGACAAATATTTGTCTGTCCACGCCACAGATAACACTGCAGTCAAACGGGCAATGGTGGGATTATCCAAATACAAATACCTTACTGCACATAAACAGGTGTTTAAAATAGGCTTGTTACTTTTTTTTTAAACCCCAGAAATGATGACTTGACGGAAAAACAACAAAAATAGAAAGTCAAGCGGAGATCTTGATCTAGAACAGGGGTGTCAAACTCATTTCTTTCACGGGCCGCATTGTAGTCATAGCTTCTTTTGGAGGGCCATTATGACTGTCAACCCAAATAAATGTATAAGCACCTCATATTATATACAGTAAAAGCTACAAAACAAACTGACAAATAACTTGTTTTCAAATCAGACGAGTAAAAACGGGTCAAATATTTAAAAAAAAAGATATTAAAAGTGGAGACAATTTGCAATTCTAGTAATGAGACACGAATCTGATGCACAATTTGTCTTCGCGGGCCACATAAAATGATGTTGCGGGCCGTATCTGGCCCCTGGGCCTTGAGTTTGACACCGGTGATCTAGAAGGTCAAAAACAAAGACAGCAAGGTGTCGCTTAGCCGTAAGAGAAAAAGGGCTGCACCTATCCAAACATTGTCGAATCGAGGACTGCAATCATTCAATATTTTTAGAATCAAGTCTCCTGCCGATTATCTCAATAATTAATCAAGTCAGGTATTATTTTGTAGGTATGATACCGTGACTGTTTTTGCCCTGCTGATTAAATGTTGCCACTAGTTAGCATCACGCACACTACGAGTGCATTAATAGACACTGACCTCTGACCTCAAGCCAATATAATGTTACCCAAGACATGAAACAGACTAAAATAGCAGCAGCTTTTGTGTATGCTTGACACCAAAAACCTCCATCACATGTTCATCCACCGCCTTAAGTGTCAATACTGACTGTGACTAAAGTCAGCTTGGGTCTCTTTCCACTGATAAATAAAACGTCCAAGACGCAGAGCTTATTGCTCTCTGGTCCTAAAAATGGAGAAATAAGCATTACACTGCTCTCATTCAGGCCTCAGGCTGTTGATGTGACATCCATAAATGGACTTTGCACATTATTGACCCGTGCAAACATGTCAAAGTGACTGAAAAAAATAGTTGACTGACGCTTGTTTCCTTTTATGGACGCGCATCATTATGCGGTAAATGAAAATTATGCCCTCACCGCAGGGATGGAAAATGTGCATGTGGCACATTTTTAGTTAGTTGTATACTGTTATTATGTCTGATAGTGATTTATTGCAATCTATTACAATTGTGTAGTGTCACTTTGGAAATGGACCTTCTAAAGAGGAAATAATGTGAATAATGGAGAACTTCACTGGGATTCATGGGAACGTGATACTATATTATGATAAAGTGATGGAAAATTCGCATTATTTAAAAATTAATTCCAATTTGGGTGCTCGGGTGGTTTGCACGAACGAGGCTCCCCATGACTGTGACCCCGACCAACCTTGGGTGAGAGGCGAGGCTGACAGGTCTCCGCTGTCCTCGGGGAACGAGTCGTTGAGGCGCCGAAAGAGTCGCCCCAAGTCCGAATAGCTGCGGTGCAAGTAGAGCACGTTCCTGTCCGACCACTCGGTGCGGATCTCAAAGAAGTCCTCCTGGTCGCCCCGCGGGCTGATGAGCAGCCGTCGGACGCCGTTCACCCAGCAGTCGCGCACGAACATGTTGACCAGCGACGTGCCCTCGAACACGGCCGAAGCCATGCCGCTCACTCCCGCATGCCGAGACGCGTCGACACGTCACCACGGAGATGGAAGAGAAGACAGACAACTTTTTGTCTGGACTTGTTTTTCTTCTTCTTCTTTGGTCTTAGTTGGGAACAGGCGATGTGGCGAAGCTCGGCCCAGAGGATCAAGTCAAACGTGGCGTGATTGAGGAGGGAGTGAAACCAGAGTCGGACTATGGAAGTCATTGCGAGTCAGAGATAACGCCCATTTGGAAAAAAGTAGAGTGGAGGAGGAATGAAAGATGTGAAACTATTTAGTAAAGTAAAAACTAGAAGGTAAAACTATTGTGAAACAAAATATTTGACAAAAATGTTTTTAAAAAATACAATTTAGAACATTTCAATCAAAAGAAAAATACCACTCAAAATGTATATGCAAGTTTTATGCAAAACCCGTTGCATGCTGAACATGGGGAGTCGACGTTGGTTCTGAGTGTTTAAGTCATTGGGTTCAAAAGTTGTGTTCAAAAGACGTCCTCCACATAAAGTGGAATGGGTGCAGTACAATATGTTACCCGCAGAGGGCACCCATGCGCTATATTCAGGCTGTGGCGGAACTTGAGGTCATTTGTGTTAAAATAAGACGGCGCATCATTATAACTAGCAAAGAAATTGTTAAAAACAAAAAGTTTTGTGTCAGTGGTACTTTTTTGCTTGCTCGTCAGGATAGAAGTGGTTTGGGGCCCAATATCACACCTGAGCTTGCACACCCGGTCGTCAGTGTTTGTTTGCAACTAAATTAGTCCAACAAAATCATTGACTGCTCAAATGATTTCCTGTCCAATAAATTATTCAACTGAACTGCAAGTTTTTGTGTTTTACAAGCAAATCTGTTTCACTCATTTGAAGTCTTAGATGCTTGCTGCAAATGGTGTCAGGCTTTTCACTTTTTGGACCAGGATTTGTCCCTTCTGCCTGTAATGACAAGGAAGACACAATGACTCATTTTTAGTTGACTTATTTTTAACTGCAGGGTTAGCAGCTGGCCTTTTCTGCACTTGAATCTCAGACGACTACCAGCAGGTCATAACACTCAATGTTTCTTAATAAAGAGAAGCAATATTTGATAATAGGAAATATTTTTTATTACTAAAAAGTATCTTGAAGGTGCTCTCTGAACAGCAACTACTGAAGTCTTCATTGTACTCACAAGATTGGACCGTCACCAAACCATCAATTTGTGAATGGGGGAAGGAAAGAACGACGATGACGATGTCTATGTACACGAGGACGAGGAGAGGCAAAGTGGTCGGCTGTCACGGCAGGAGGCACTTGAGGAGCCTCAAGCACACCACAGTGCTTTAAAAAAAGAAAGAAAAGAGCAACAACAAAAACAGATTCTTCCAAACTTGCCATTTGTACACGGGCATGCACATCGACGTCCACTATTTACACTGATTTGACGTCATTTAATTTAAAGCGTCACTGTGGAAGTTTACAATGACCGGGCCGCTTAAAAAAAGAAAAAAAGGTGACGTGTGGTATTTACAGTAAACGACACAAATTTGATGGAAGGAAGGAAGGAAGGAGGCCCAGCCGATGTTTGGTCAAATCTTCTCCTGGATGAAGGGGTGCTGCAGGGCCTGGTTGATGCTGATGCGCTTGGCAGGGTCCAGCATGAGAGTGGCGTCCAGTAGGTCCTTCAGCTGCATCACCTTCTTGCGCTGCTCCTCGGGCAGGCGCTGGCCGCCGATCATGTCGCCCAGCAGGTCTTTGGTGGGGTTGATGGTGCTCATCACCGTCACCTTCTCCTGTAACCGCAAACGTCACGGCAACGTTAAGCGAGCTCCGCGTTCCTTTCGCTGGACCAGATCTGGCAAAACTGAGCTCACCCTTTCCGTGACTTTGTCCACTTCGATGTAGAGGAAGTTGAGGTTCTGGTCAAAGTGCTGGTCTTTGAACAACCCTTTGCGGATCATCTGAGGGACGAGCGGTGTTGATGATGAGGATGCTGAAGGTGATGCGGGTGGGCGCCTGCGTGCGCGCATCCTACCTTGTTGGGCATTTTGCCCTTGACGTCCATGGCCAGTTTGATCATGTGGTTGTTGGAGGAGCCCGGCAAGAGGATCTTGCCCGTGTAGAGCTCGTAGAGCGTGCAGCCCACCGACCACATGTCGATACCGTAGTCATATGGCTTGCCGATGACTTGAAGGAGATGAACCACCGCTTTGATTAGTTGCGCTTTTTCTTGAAAAGAAAAGGAAGGAAAACGGAAGGCGACTCACTGATCTCCGGCGCTCGGTAGAACCTGCTGACCAGGTAAGGCGTGATGTCGTTGTCGGCTACGTGAGAGGCCGAGCCGAAGTCGCAGAGTTTCAAGATGGTCTTGGACTCGTTCACCTGGGGGCAAAAGACGCACACACAAAAAGCATCATCATGTTGGGGAAAAAGTCTCAATTTGGTGCCAAATAGCTACGACGCCTACCAGGATGTTGTCAGGCTTGATGTCGGCGTGCAGGATGTTGCATCTCTTGAGCAGCTTCAAGGCCAAGAAGAGCTGCTGACTGTACGAGCGCACGGCCTTGATGTGCAGCCCCACGTCCTTGCCGTACTTCTTCAGCACCTCGCGCAGGTTCATGCTGGCAAGTGCAGACGACAACAGTGTGAGATGCAACAGTGTGAGATGCTCAGGGGGGCTCCTCACCTGAGCGGCTCAAAGACCAAACACAGATGCTGCTTGTGGTAGAAGTGCCTGAAGAGGCGCAGGCAGTGGAACTTGTCGTCGGGGTCGGCGTCGTTGAGCTTCTTGAGGAATTCCAGCTCCTTCAAGCCCGTCTTCTGCCTGACGCCAGCAAAGGCAACACCCCGAAATGAACGACGAGACCTTCGGGTAGGCCGACTTGAATGTGCTAAGCGCTGGCGAGCCATACATGAGCTCGTTGTTGCGGATGATCTTGACGGCCACCTCCTGACCGGCCCTGGCCGTGTCCCTTGCCCGGATCACATTGCTGAACACGCCTTGGCCCGTGTAGCCGTAGACGTCGTAGCGCTTGTCCAGCGTCTCGCCGATGTTGACCCCTACGGGGAAGCCGAGCGTGAGTGAGAGCAGTGCGGATGGGAAGGTGGCGGCCGCTGAAGGCACTTACTGTAGTAGCCCTCGGCGTCGGTCCAGTTGTCCCTCAGGTTGGGGTTCTCCTTGAAGTCCTTGCCGACTCCACAGGCTCTCATCCGGGCACTCTGCGCACGCACATATTGACAACTTGACCACAGTGCACTACAACTCTGCTGGAGTCAAGTGTGGAAGAAAGCTATTAGAACAGCAATGGCAAGGAGATCTTTCTGGTTTGCATGAAATTTGCCTCCCGCTTCTACTCAGACTTGCATTTCGAAGTTTGCGAGTCAGGAAATCTTGTGAACTTAACAACGCAGCAGGAAGCACGCTTGCGCTCGGCTTACATCAAAGTCTGCAGCAAACATGTCGTCCGACTCGGTGAACATATCCGGTGCCGACGGCTTCTTGGGGTTGGCCCCTGGAGACCACCAGAGAGAAGACGCGAGGGAGAGAGGTGAGCGAGCACGTGCGGCCGAGATATCGGCAGAGGGAGGCTCACCGTCTTTCTCCTGGGCGATGAGGTTGTGCTTGGCCTTGATGCTAGCCTCGAAGGTGTTGAGGTTCTCACGCTCGTACTCCTTGACGTCTGCGGCCACGCGCTCCAGGATGTCGTCGGGCGACGGCGAGCGGCTGCGTGTGCTGCTCTGCGGGCTGTTGGGCTCCGACATCATGTTGGAGTCATCGCCGGCCGCCTTGTATTTCTGACGCGCGGCGAGGACGACACACTTGAAAGCGGCCGACTGGAGTCGCGGCGACCGAGACGTAATCTTTGCAGACCTGTACGATGGCCATCCGCTGCTGCCGGCGCTGTTCGATCAAGGCCTCCTCATCCACCTCCTCGCTGTCAAAGTCATCCAGCCTGCAAATTTGGTATGGAGATTCAAGCAACGGAACGTTGAGAAGGAAAAAGAACTCAGAGGAGCTGTCTTTGGTGCTTCGCATGGTGAGATTTTTTTTATGCGTGCGTGACAACTGCCGCCAAGACTCACATGTCTTCTTCTGAGGACTCCTGGTCGACCTTCTGACCCTCCGAGAGGCTTCCTTTGAACTTGTCCTCGTCTCTGCTGCGTCGTCGTCGTCTCCTGTCGCGATCGCGTGACATGGAGCGCCGGTACTGCCGGAGCCTCCCGTATCGGTCTCGTTCACCGGATCTGGGGATCAGGGCAGAGTCAGAATTTTTTTTAAGGAAGAGACAACATCTCATTGAAGGCAGTGACTGCTCTATCATCATCTTCCTCACCTATGTACCAGCGGAGAACGGCTACGTCTGCGAGGTGACGAGCGTGAGCGTCGTCGCAGCGACGGGGAGCGCCGCCGGAGCGGCGAGCGGCTCATACGGCGGCGCGAGGACACCGGGGGACTCTTGTCTCGCGAGCGGTCTCGACCCGACCCGGGTTCAGCGCGAAGTCGTTTCCTGCGTACATCATCGGAGGCAGACACTTAAGGGCGACAGTCCAAATGTGAATGCAAATTGCTCACGCACCTGAGTGGCGAATCCTGCCTGTCTGCTTCTCTCCTGCGGAGGTCTGGCGAGCGCCCCCTCCTCGGGGGCGGGGGCGGTAGCGGCGACCTGGGTCTGGTGCGGTCAGCTGCGCCAGCCGAGGCATGTCGTGCGTCTCTGGCGCGAGGCGAGACGCTGCGCTTCCTGACAGGGCTGCGCTGCGGCCGTCGGTGCGGCGAGCGGTTCTCCTTGCCGGACGACGCGTCCTTGGACGGCGACTTGGTGGGTCTCTTGTCCCGTTCGGCGTCGAGGCGAGCGGGCCGCTCGCGTCCGGGCGAGCGGGATCGCGGCCGCCCCTTTTCCTGCGCGTGCCGTTCATCCCGTTGCGGTGAAGGGCGTTGTTTGTCGGCGCGGGCGCTTTTCTGCTCCGAGGGGGACTTCCCGCTCCTCTCCTTGGCCCTCTCGGTGGCGTCTGAATGTTTCCTCTCCTTGGAGGCACTCCTGGCACGTCCTCTGTCCTTGAGGCTAGCATCCTTGCCGCTTTTGCTCACCTTGTCCTGCCTGGAATCCTTGGCGGGCCGCTCCGTCGACTTGCCGGGGCTGTGGCGCTTGGAGGTGGTCCTGCTGCCATCAGTGGAGTCCCGTCTGGATTTAGCGGCGCCCCCTGCGCGGGGGGAGTTGACTTTCCCCGCGGCGGCCCTCTGGCGCTGCTCCCCGTTTCGGACGCGGGCCTCTCCGCCGTCCTCTTCCGAGCCCGAGTTGTAACCCTGCAGGATGAGGCCCATGCCCGACTGGACTTTACCCTCCATCAGCTGACTGTCCAGCTCAGCTTTGATCATGGCCCTCTGCTTCTCCAGGTCTTCCAGCAACGCCCGGTCGTCCAGGCCGGGGTTGCCCGACGAGGGGGAGCTTTCACCTTTCTTGTGTCCCGACGAGGCCATAATGACGGCGGCGGGGGTGGGGGAGGCTCCCTCCTTGTTGCGCTTGTGTTTCCTGTGTTTGTGGCGATGCTTGCGCTTCTTCTCTTTGTCCTCCTCCGAGGCGTGCTTGTGTTTCTTGTGTTTTCCACGATGCTTGTGTTTTTTTCGCTTGTGTTTTCCACCGCCGCCGCCGCCGCTGCTACCGTGCTGCTTGGCGGTTTCCTCAGGCTTCTCGCCGTTGGTCTCGGCCTCCTCCTGGGAGAGAGAAGAACAACAACAAAAGTCTTTTGGCCACTCTCTCTTATATGAGATCGTTTTTCACTGGATTTTACAGTATAAGAGCAGTTATGAATTCAGATTTGCACGCCTTCAGCAAACTACCAAATTGTGCCATAATATGCCAGGTAGTGTCATTAAGAGCAGAGCGAAGTGTGAGTATTGTTGGATGCTGTTTGTATGTGCTGCCGCTCCTTAAAAAGCAGCACGACAGATTTTCACCTGGGTCTGAAACATAGGCCCCGTTTATCGGGGTGCACCGTACTTCCTTTAAAAAAAAGGGGGGCATTGTAAGGCGTTGACGACAACCACGACGTCACACCACCAGGGGTAGCTACCTCTTCTTCCTCCTCTTCCTCTGAAACGTCTCCACTGTCCTCATTGCCACTTCTCTCGTGACTTTCCATTTCTTGTTTCCTGTTCATCAAAATGAGAATAAAAAAGGTTGCAACATGAATTCATCACATTATTCATTAAAATGAACTTTTTAAATATTACTGACGAAATACAGCTTAAGGTATGGCTTTTGATTCAAAACAGCTAGTAGACCAACATCTATACTAAATCAAGAAGGATTATCTGATGAGTGATAAATAATCCTTCACGCAAACAAACACACGTAACCACTGGCAACCAAAAGAAGGCTTGCTTTCTTCAGCACAACATACTCCATAATGCTTTAATATCAGCCGACTGATCCTGCACTATTTTCCTATTCTTTCATTACTAAGACGAACACACACACACAAAATCAGCCTTTGTTGACTCAAAAGAAAGGTTACTGCCCTGCACACCGACACCGTGTGAAGCTCAAGGGGGAACAGCGGTTATCTAGACGAGACGACTAATTTAGCAGAAAAACTAATGATGAAAATGACTTAATGCAGCAATTAAAAATATATGCAAAGGTTCTAGAGGTTCTGGTGCTATTGTTTGCGAACGTACTCAACTTGCCGGTTTACAAATCCAGCATTAGCTCTAAAATGCTAAGGCACTTTAGCAAAGTTGGGTTACACCGCGGGTTTTAGCGACACGATTACATTTTGACAATTCAAATAGCACATTTGAACTCATGTTGCGCAATCCACACAAACGCCGCGGAGGTGTAAATACAACATCGGGGGGATTTCTATCAACGTCTGCTTGACGTTTAGCCAAACTTCATGCTAGCCCAGCTAAGCTAAGAATATTAGCAAATCTTGGCAGTAGTGTTCCCCAAACAACACGACTGGCGTTCCGCTGTTTGACCGGCCGGATCACTCCGTTTTTAATCAGTAAAATAGTCCCATCTCATAAAAAGTTCTAAATATGAAAGCATAGTGCTAAAAAAAAAGACTTACACGTGCTCGTTGAAATTATTCATTCTTCTCGACGCGATTTCCATTTCGACGTCGGCCATTTTCCTCAACCGAAGGACCTCTTCTTCCTCCTCGCCACTAGACAGCAAGATGACGACAAGCGCCTTCTGGCGTAGAGGCGGCGCACTGCTATTGCACGCACGGAAAGTTCCGCACTTTCGCCACCAGGATGCGCTAAAGACACTTCATACGATTAAATCCGGTGCTGCGCAATTTCACGCCTTGACCTGACAACGAATTCTCGTAAATGGACTTTATGCTTTTATTTTTTAAGTTAGGCGATTGTATATATCGGTATTATACATATTAAAAAATATACGACTATATTTACATATCTTAAATTCGTTAGAGTAAAATGACAAAACTAAACCGTAGATCCTGGATTAACATTATTATTTAAAAAATGACTGACAATATTACCAGATTGTATTTTTATTCGAACAGTATAATTTAATTATTCAAAAATGTGCTTCTAACAGTAAATTCAAATATTGACATTCACTATTTATTGAATAAATAGTGTGGTAGAGTCTGTAATTATTCACCCACACAATAAATAAATACATCGATAAAATAAATGAAATATTTTAGTGTTAAGGATTCACTTATAATTAAATGAAAATAATTACTTGTATTTAATTTAACTGCAATAGGTTTACTGCTTATAAAGATGGTCAGTGGGTGAGGATCACTTACAAATCTAGAAAGAAAGAAAAACACCAAGTCAAATATAATTTCCATTTTTATTAAAACCATACAAACATTTGGAGTCAAGTTATAAAATAACTGAGCGAGCGAGCGAGCGAGCGGCCCCTCTGGCCAGCTGGGCCGATGAGGGAGGCCCAACCCCCTCCAGCACAGGGCCCAGACGCCCCTGCTGGCCCCCAGGATGTTCATTCCCCTTTTTCCTTTTTTCCTACACAAAGCGTAACATATGGACACTTTTTTTTTTATAGATATGTATGCTCATATATAGAGATTTAAAAAAAAAAAAAAATAAAAAAAAAAAAGCACTAACTTGTGGAAACAAAATGAAATGAGAATGCATTTGACAAATCTGGACTTTTTCCATAACTCGACATTTTTCTTTTCATATAAATGCTCATTTTTTTCACGTTTAGTTTTTTTTGTTCTTCATTATTCACAATGTAAGATTGGCAGTGTTTCTTCTCTTTACTGAAACGTATAAGGCACATACCTCAATGCAATTTTCCTTCTTTAAAAGGAAATAGTTCATTTTTTTCCCCATTATTCAATAAAACAAAAGAAAAAAACAATGCCCTGCGATAAAAACGTACCAGACAAAAAAAAAATTGTACCTCAATGCTTTTATGCTGAACTACTTTTGTTATTACGGACACGTACAAATTGAAAATGGAAAAAAAAAAAGGCAAAGCAACAATATAAGACTAACACTGGCGACGACGTCTCGGCAATACTTGACGGCGGTACACATTCGGAATTTAAGAGCTTTGGAGAAGACAAAATCATAAAAAAATAATCAAACATCACTGTACAGGATTAAAAAAAAAAAAAAAAGTCATGTGCTGTTGGACCAGCGTCAGCGTCCAGTAAGACAAAAGTACATATGTGAGTAAGCACCTGAAAAAGGAGAATATAAAAACACTGTTCGACTATATACACTGGTGTACCGCACCAGACAAATTCAACCATAACACTTGATTGTTTTAGCCGAGTTTTCTTTTTCCTTCCTTCCTTTTTTTTTTTTTTGGCACAGTACTTTCTCTTAAAAACATCACTGGCTAGAAACACTGGTCTGGGAAACCTTTTCCCCATCAGGAACTCTTCCTGAATTTGTCAAAACATGATGCAACCAGCAAACAAACACTTGATAATTTTATCCTGCAAAGACAGTTTTGCCTAGCATCTTAAAATTTGGTACAACTCACGCCCCAAAAATGTCTCAAGAAGCTGAGCCTGAAAAGAACATTTTTCTTGGAAGCGGCCATTTCAGAATCAATTTGGCTGTTTCCCGGGATCATTAAAAACAAACTTTGAGATATTTTATCTGAATACTACTAAATTTGAACTCTCTAAATTTGACAAAAGTGTGATGTGAAATGACCAAATATTTGTGACTCTGCTTGACTACATACATGTTCGTATGTACATACGTTATTACTCAGTTTCCTATATTGTTGTTGTTTTCTTCCCAACAATGTGTCCAGCAAAAACAGTGACAATACGCAAGAATACTGTTTGAAGTGAACATTGTCAAAAAAAAGAAGGGCTTGAAAAACAGCCTTCATTCCCGAAAAGAGGAATATTATTATTTTATACATCATTTTCATTCCATGTTTTCCCTTCACATACACCATTTTTTTTCCCGAGAGGAGAAAGAGGAGAAGAGTGGGGACTACTGCATGATGGCGAGGAACTTGCTCTCCTCTGCAAGGCTGCTGAGGAGGGAGCTCATGTCGCCGATGGCCATGTTGTTGACGCCGGGGGCCACGGCGGCCGGGAAGGTGGCCGACGCCCGAGGGGTGGTCAGCCGCGACGACGTCCTGGACAGACCTTGCAAAACAGAGGGGCTCAACGGGCCCGACACCAGGCTGCCTTGGTCGAAGCCGTCCTCCATCATAACGCCAAAGTCCAGAGCGACGGCGTCGTCCAGGGCGCCCCCGGCCAACGTCCCGCCGTCGATGGCCCCGCCTTCCACCGTGCTGGTCACTTGGTCGGACGCAGGAGACAGCAGGGAGACGGAGTCACCCGGACCGCTGCCGGAGTCCAGCAAGTAGTGGTCTTCCACGGTGGGGAATGGGGCTGACTTGAGATCAGTTTGCTGGTAGGAAGTGGGATCACCAAAGCCTTGCTGGAGGTATCCATGTTCTGGAGCCTCCAGTTTCAGGGAACAGAGATTCCCGCAATTCTGCAGTTGCGGGACTTCAGTGCAGCTTCTGGGGTTGAGAGGGTTCCTCATCGAGTTCCAGTAAGTGTTGACAGGCGGGCGTGGGCCTTGCTGATTGGGATGATGTACTTTATCGTGGGAGAAGCTTTGGAGATTGTTTATGGAGGCCCGAGTCAAGGGATGGCAAGAGACCCTGGTGTTGATGTTCTGCTGGAAGTGGTTCTGCGTTCTGGAAGCTTGGTGCGTTAGAGGTCCATCAGTGGCCTTGGGGAAGTGAGGCCTGGCCAAGCCATTGGGTGCGACTCCTCTGGTCTCCATACACATGTTGGGGGATGTCTCCAGCTTCACTAGCGCAGCGCCTTGCGTCTGGTTGGCCTGGGAGCAACCGTTTTGGAAAGCCGGCGGCGCGTTCTGCTGCACCACCATGTTTCCAAACCTGCCGAAAGGCTCCGACGAGGCCTGCCCGCCGGACCACCTCGAGCAGTGGCGATCCCTCTGTGGAGAGCGCTCGGCGCTACCCGAGCTCACTTCGTTCCACTGGATGGGAAGCAAGCTGGGGCTCCTCCTCTGGACCATCTGCTGCTGCTGCTGCTGCTGGAGGCAATCGTTGGCCTGGAAGTTCATCACCTCCGTGCCCTCCATGGAGTGTTGCGAGCTCTCAGAGACGATTTGGTCCTCAATGTGCACGTATGGTCCACCGTCTGCCTGGACTTGGGAGCGGAGATACTGCACCATGTCATCTGGAAGTATATCTTCATCTCCGAGTAAAGAGTACACCTCCCCGTCGCCCTCCATTGCCAGAGCTTCCAAAGCGACGTGCTCGGCGATGCTCGAGGAGTACGTTGGGTGCTGCGAACCCCTCTGCAAGTTCCCCTCGGAGCGGGTGTAATTCTGCAGGTTCAAGTTGCGCATGTCGAGGGGATGTGGCTGCTGCTGGTGGTGGGATAGAGGTGGAAGAGGGTGGAGGTTGCTCAGGCTGTTGAAGCGCTGCACGGGAGGGAGAGCGCAAACGTCGGAAGGTTGCGTCCGCACCGGGTCGCTGGCCCTCCGGTTGGCTGCCGCGGGTCCCTCACCGGGGTAGAAGACCCTCCTCCTGTAGCCCGAATGCGCACCCAAACCGTTGGTGGTCTCGGAGCAGCGGTGCGGCCCGACGAGGGGCGGCAACGGCTGGTTGGCCCCGCCTTCGTCCATCATGGCCATGCGGGCTTTAAGGCTCATGCGCTCCAAGTTAGGTAGTGGCGTGGGGGGAGGTCCGCCGGTTGCGGCAGCGTACTTGGCCTTCAGGTGGTAGTGCTGCGCTGGGGTTAAAGTGAGCATCCCCCTGAAGCCCCCGAGGTCCGCGCTACCCCCCGCGCCGCCACAAAGACCACCTGAAAGTGCGCCGGCGCTTCCCATTGCCCCGCTTCCATAGTGGCTAGCCTCGCTGGAACGGCGGGAGGCGTCGGTGGAGATGGGGTCGTACGAGTCGGTGGAGCTGAGATTGTGGCGGCGGCGGTGGCGGGAGGCGGCTGCCGCACCATCGCTTTGTGACGCCTGGCTGGAGCGGCGGCTGGAGAAGCACGGCGAGATGCCCGAGGAGCGCCGGCTGCTGCTCAGGTAGGCCGAGCTCGCGGCACTCCCGCTGCTGTCGCGCCGGTCCCGCAGCAAGTTGAGCACCGTTAACTCGGTCGTGCCGCCCAGCTCGGGGAGAGCAGGCGGTTGAGGAGCGACTGACGTCCACTGCTTGCCCAGACAGCATCCTGAGGAGGCACACACACGGCAATGGACTGAACTCAAATCTGTTTTTTTTAGCGTCAACATGTGCTTATCATCAGTATTTGAGAAAAAGCCATGAGGACTCACCCTTCCCCTGGATGCCCGCAAGCATGGACCCCTTGGGGGGCGGCGTGGGAGCCAGGGGCCCCGGGCCAGGCGTTGTTCCGTTCACCTGCTTCAGCCTCTCCATCTTCAGGTGCTCCATCCAGCGCAGGGGGCGTCCTACACCGCGCCTCGCCCGCAGGGTCAGCGCGGCCACCGTTGCCGTAGAGACGGTAGAGTCCATGACGGGTGCCGGCCCGCCCCGATGGCCCACCTCTTCCTCTTCCTCTTCGTCCAGCTCTTCCCCTGGCGAGCGTCCGGCGCTCACAGTAAGCTGGACTCCACCGCTGGAATAGATGCTGACGGGGGACTGGTCACTGCTGCATGTAGACTGACCGCCAGGGCTTGGCTGAGACGTCTAGGAGGACACACCACAGTCTTACTTAGTCGCACCACAACATCCCAAATGGGGGTTCCGTGGCTTTCATGGCCAAAGACATGGATTACGTCACTTGAAAAGACTCGGTGTTCCACCTGGCAACTTTCACAGCCCCTTTAACATTTCATGTTACGTTTTGTGCACTTGAGCCAAGCGGATTTTACAAGATCGGTAAGTTACACCCTGGACTGGTCGCCAGCCAATCGCAAGACACGCATAGGCAAACAACTATTCACACTTATATTCACACAAATGAACAATTGAAGTGTCTTCAATGAATCGGACATGCGGGAGGAATCTGGAGTACATGCAGAAATAAGGAGAAAATGCAGGCTTCACGCCCATCTCACCTGATTACCCACTGTCCTTAGAAGACAACAAGCGCAATGCCCAAGCATTGGATAGAAGAGAACATGCACTTGTTAGAAGAAGTTTGCAGTGCATTCACTTTGATGGCTTCGTAAACAATGTCCCCCCCCAGGTACAGTTGCGGAGAACGACCCGTAAAGGCGGTGACGGTTTGCGAGGCTACATTACGCACGACGGCTAAGTCCAGTGTAGCTAGCAAACAACAAAGTGTCCAAGTCAACCGCACTAAGGGGGGGGGGACACTAAGGGGTGTTCCACGGAAACCAAGTGTAAACCGAAGCCCATTCTGAGCTAGAGTCTCACCATGGGCTTCTCTGTCTTGATGGACTTGACTTGCAGACAGTCGTCCTGCTTGGAGGTAACGTGGTTGCTGAACTCCCTTTGGTCCGTGTAGCCGCCCAGGCCCAGCGGTCCGTGGCCGTTGGCGCCTGGCTCGCGGGGCTGCGCGGGGGGCCGCGGGTAGTCCCCGCGCTGCTTCTTGGTGACGTGCGCCTCGGGACCGTGTACCGTCTTCACGTGTTTGCGCAGGGAGCTGGGGTCCGTGTAGCGCTTGGTGCAGCCGGGGATCTTACACACGTACGGTTTCTGACAACAACCAGAATACAACTTACTCAGATACACTTTTATCGTGGTTGGCACCGGTCGCATGAGGTGAACGCGCAAGCGCATACCTCGTTTGAATGCGTACGGTTCTGATGCTTGGCTCGGTCCGAGGCGTTGGAGAAGGCCTTGTTGCAGCCTTCGTGCTCGCACACGTACGGCTTCTCGCCCGTGTGCGAGCGCAAGTGGGTCTTGAGATTCTCCAGACGGGAATAAGCCTTGGCGCAGCCCTCGAACTAGAAGCCAGACAGCATCCGTCATACATTTTTTGTTTCATGTAATCACGAGGAGTCGAATCGGGCGGACGCTGGGTCGAGCGTTACCGTGCACTTGTGAGGCTTCTCGCCGGTGTGCCGCCGCATGTGGACCACCAGCATGTACTGGGCCTTGAAGGGCTTCTGCTCCCTGGAGCAGTCCTCCCAGCGACACACAAACTCCTTCTTCTCGCCGTGGATGTGGTCGTTGTTGATGTGCTGCAAACACACGAGAACACGTTTCAGTCCAAGACTTGAGCGACCCTGGCAGAATTGGGTTTTCAGGTTTTTTAAAGGGTCAATCGGCTTTTGAAAGAGCGTTTTATGAGTGAGCCCCTTTAGGGTGAAGTCAGCAATGTGCCCCGATTGGACACAATTTACACCCCGCATTGACCTCAGCAGATAATCCAAATGGTCTTGAAGGGACTGCGGACAATGGAAGCTCTTAAAAGTCTGAAGAAAAAAATATATCAAGTGCTTTCTTGGAGTTGTCAGGGTCACATCCTGGGCCTCGACCCCCTCCTTGACAATGGCATCTTTGTCCCGCCCCCTCGGCCTGAGTCTGACCCAGCAAGCATCCGACTTTGGCAACGTCTGCTCGAACAACTGCGCTCATTGGAAAGTGGCCCTCCATTACTCTCACGTGGCACTTGTTTAATTTTAAAGTGACAAAACAAGAAAATGATTGTGTGGTCGATGAGCGTAAGTGAAGTTCCCCCCTCCCCTACCCTCGTCTCCTGAGATTGATCTCCTCGGTCGGAGGCCCTGGAGCCGCCACTTTGCGAGGGAAATCCCCGCGGCGAGCGATCGTTGTGTCGGGCGGCCGCTCGATATCCTCCCGAGAGCGATGGACGGACGGCGCGGCGGCGTGGCGGACGGATCCACGCCGGCGCCCGTGTTTGTACAAATGAAGGAGGCGCTTGACGGATGTGATGCATGAGCCGGCCGGCTGACAGCGAGAGGGGAAAGCTAATGGCAATTCTTATTGGATCAATAATCTCCATGCTGAGCATCGACAAACAGGTGCTGATAGCGGCGGCGCGGCGCTTATTCATCTTCCTGCTGCCAGCTTATCGGACCACAACTGTAAAAACGCCACCAAGATGGATTTAAGGGGGGGTAGTGGCTGACGGGGAGGGCGCTGCGCTTGCGCGTGCACACGCAGTCGCTTTTTTCTCAGTCTCGTCTTTCCCGGCAGTCACAAAGGGAGCGGGAGAAGTAATTGACTCTCCTCTTAAGGTTTTGGACAATTACCGTTACGATGGCACAATGACTGCTAACCGAACGCTAACAGGCAGTGCAGAATGAGCAAATAAAATTAGCATTGTTGACGCTAACTGATACAACAAAGTACTCATATTTGAACTCAACAATGCAGCAACACAAAATAACAAAACTCTCCGGCATATATTCTTTATCCTCCGCGATTAATATGAGTTGTGTGTTAGTAAGTGTTAACGATGGCACCTCAGCAATACAATGACCTGTCTCCATGAAATTCCTCCTCTTACTTCAACATAGTTCGGACACCAGAGTGCCAGAGCACTACTTTTATTTTACACACATTTGTGCACATAAACAAGTTTGCTGTCCGTCACGTGACTGACGTGATCAGCTCCCACTTGGGACGGGCTGGCCGTAAACCAGCCGGGGAAATAAAATAGCTTGATGGAAGAAATAGTGCTAGGTACAAATTGCAGCCGGGCCTCGCGTCCTCACTCGAGTCTCTGTGGTACGCGGCCCCTCATGCATGAGAATGTTTACACGGCAATTCCCCCACAAGCCTCGGGACCCGCAACGTCGTTTAGTTTTTATCAAGCGGCCGCCTAATAAATCAGACGCTCTTTTGTGATGTCACTCGGCAAAGCGCTTTGTTGTAAAAGCGCGGGGAGGCGAGGCAAAAGACGAAAGAGGGTGTGGGGACGTGGGGGGGGCAGTTGCAAGGGGGGGGCGCAGTTGGCATGTGTAATTCAGCGCACTCTTTTCATCTCGCGGCAAGATACTCCACGCCGATAAGCGGCCTAATCCTTCTCTCCATCGAAAAAAAAAAATCTGCATTTTACCAATTAAAGGCCTGCGCCTGCAGTTAGAAGACGAGGGGGGGGGGGGGCGTAATGGCATTTTTGCTCGGATACTTGATGTTGATGTGCCTTCAACATTGGTAAAGCAAACAAGCCCTCGCCAGCGCCCCCTATGGAGGTGACACACCAAGGCCAAATTGGACCAAGTGCACGCAATCAACAATCTTAAGACTGCGTTCGTGATCGTTGATGGCACAAATTTTGTCATGGACTGAGTAACAATACAAGATGGCGTAGAAAGGCCATACGAGCGCATTATGCGAGAGCGGGGAAGGGGGGGGAGCACTTGAAGCTCGACATTAAAGAAGCCACCAGGCCTTATCTTGAAAAAGTCGTCCCTCTGGGGGGGAAAAACGACAGGGAGGGAAAATGAAAGTGAAAATGAGAGTGGGGGGATGTTGGGGGTCCCCCCCACCCCCCGAAATCAAGAGGGGAGTCCAATTGAGCAGGCGAGTGCCACAAATGGAATCAATGAAATAAAGAGCGCAAAGTAAAAGTGACACCCGCCTCGCTTGTGCTGACTGGCGCGGCCCGATAAGTGAGCTAAATTGCACAGATCCCACGTTTATCTTATCGGCACCGCCGATAAAGTAGCGCCGCGCCGCACGGCGCCGCCTGCGTTTGGCATGTTTGAGGCTTGCAAAATATGCGCCGAGAGCTTTTGAACAAGGTGGAGCGCGACGAGGGTGGTGTGAAGGCTTAATTGGCAAAATGAGGCCAAGCGCAAAGGCGCGGCCACGTTTCAACGCCGTCCTCAGAGCAAATAGGAACAACTTGGTCCTGATCCAAATGGATATTGTTGGATGGAGGTCTACACCCGGCCATCTTTTTTTTCTCTTAGTTCCCCCCCTAAAGCTATTTCAGAAGACAAATGTGGAGGTGGGGAAGGGGGCCTCTATTGTTTGCTTATATGGAACCCCCCCCCGTCCGCCCCATCAAGCCGACTCCCCCCCCTCCCCTCTCAAACCCTACAGCAGCCTTGTGAGGGGGACCCACTGTGGTCCAAATACTGTACTTATCCTATTACCGAGGAGGGGGGGGGGGGGGCACAACGCGGAAAAGCGCGTTCTTGTCGGGGGTTGGCTTTTAATGACATTTGTGTGGCAAATGAGAATTCAACTAGCAAAAAGACTGAAGAGAAAAATGGATTTTGTTCAGAATGAGAAAGCGAGAATAGCTCATACGTTGCGGCCACCTGCTGCGAGGGGATCTCCTTCCTTCCCCCTCCCTCTCCCCCCCGCCGGCTGCGAGCGGCGCAAGAAGTTGTCAAGCTCCTCAAGCGTTTGAGCCTCACCCTTCAAAGGCGGGCGCCCGGCAGGTGAGGATATCAATTATAGATAGAGGTTACCACCACGATTGCCGTGTCAAGACGCAGACGAGACAAGCGCGCAGAGCGCCGGATCTTTCTATCCTCGTTTTCTTCCCGCGCTCCCTCCTCCAACTTGGTGTCTGACAGGAGATGATTTTGTTGGCTGAGCACTGTGACCTCACAAAGAAGCTTCACAGACACACTTGATCGCTCCTAAGAAGCATCACTGACTGATTGGTCCCCCTCTCCCAATTAATATGCTTTATTTTCCATTAAAACACATCATACCTTCTATTTTTGATACGCGTGTCCGTTTTTTGGACTTTTACCTGCACGAGCTGCTCCTGGGTATCGAATTCACGGCAGCAGTTCTCCCAGTGGCAGTTGGTCTCGTAGACCACCTCGGGCTCTTGTTTGCCGTCGTCCTTGTCGCCCTCCTCCTTGACCAGCGTCATGCCGTCGGGGTGATCCTGCCACACAAGCGCATCGCTTCAGTCAAGCTGCCGGACAAATTGACTGGCCGAAAAATGGCAGCCTGACATTAAACGCGGGGATATTTTCAATCCGCTCCGATGCTGGAAACAGATGTTGAAGTTCCAATTTTGAAAGCTCCATATCATGTCCGGCTTGGCATCGGCGACGCGAGTCACCACTGGGCGCTGGCCCAGAGAATTTGGCCTTGAGAGGCAGACTTCGATTTTTACGGCTTTTTTCCAGCATGGGAGCGAGTGTGTGTGTGTGTGGGAACTACTTTTGTATAATAACATGGACGACATGCTTTTACCTGCATGCTGAGCGCGCCCGGGCTGGGCATCTCCTCCTCCGGCTTCATCTTGGAACGCTTGTGGTGCATGGGGTCGCCCGTGCTGCTCACCGCCGACTCGCTGGTGGGTTTCGCCTGCACACGGAAAACGGGATGTCCTCGTTTTGTCTGGTACATTTGACACAATGGCGAGTCAAGACGGAATAGGCGCTTCAAGCGTGGGCCCGCACATACAGTCGGCGCCAGGTGAAGTCAAGTAAAACCCCTTTGGATCCATCCATCCGTGTCAATATTCGCCCCCCCCTTCTCTTGTGATTAATGGAGTGAGCGGCGAGCTGCGATGCTAACAAGCCCCTCGCTGTCGGGCGGCGTAACTCCCGGGAGGACGGACGCTACGGCTGGCGTTTGCGAGGCGTGGCTGGCGTGCGGCAGCGGCTATGGTATCTATTACTGCCGTGATGTGATGAATGGCCAGAGGTGGTACTCGCACGCTGTACTTGAGTACAAGTACAGATACAGAAGTTTCATTTCTTCCGCGGCTGTTTTTATTTAGCATTACATTGCTGCTTATGAAAACATGACATCAAGAAATGGTGGCGGTCAGGTGTCATATTCTTCCTTTTATAAGGACTGCAACGTGCTTGAAAACAAACACACAATTCCCATTTGTCAAGTTGGCAGAGCCGTCCCTTTCTCTCACCTGCGAAGAGTCGCCCGAGATGGCCGAACGCTCGGCGGCGGCCAGCCCGGCGGCGGCTGCGGCAGCGAAGCCAGAAACGGGCCTCTGGGTAGCGAAGGCCGGCGTCGGGTGGATGAGCGGCGGGCTGTGGCCGAAGGCGGAACCCGCCAAACCTGGCTGGCGGCCCATCAGCTGTTGGTGCATATGTAGGGCCACCGGCGTGGGCGGGTAGGCGAAGCTCAACGCCGGGCTAGCCGCAAGCAGACACACACACAAACAACAAGTCACAATTGTTCAGATGAGAAGTAAACGGAAATAACAAAGTGGCATCATTCCAGTGATGGCTCACTCGGCAGAATGCCTCTGCTGCTCAACCCCACCCCCACCCACCAGCACCCCGAGGACAATCTGACAGAAGACGAGGTTGCGCTAATGCCGGAACCAGCTGGCCCGGCGGCGAAGCTTTAGTGGCGGCGGCGACATGCTCGGAGCGGGCGACGATTCGCACGATAAATAAAAAGTGTGAAATTGAGCTTGGTTCATCAAAGCCTTGCAAAAACAGGAAGGTTGATTTCAAGTGCAAAGTTAGAATCCACTGGGGGGAAAAAACAGTCAGGTGACTTTTATACAGTACTTCTGTTCTAGTCGCTCTACCTGGTGGTACAGATGAAGGTTTTGCTTTGAAAATCAAAATGTCCAAAGAGTATCGGTGTCAAGACTCCGTGTGGGTGAGCCTTTCTCAGCCGGCCGGAGCCGCCGCCTCCCTGGCGGCTGGCGTCAGTCACCCCAGCAGACGGACGGGCGGCCGAGGAAAAGAAGATCACGAGCAGCGGGGGAAAGATCCATGGCCCCACCCGTGGCCATTGATCAGCGATCCGCGCAGGGAGCCTGATCAATCACGCCGCCGACTCGGACCGCCATCCCGATGACAGGACCCAAATAGGCCGAGGCGGCGCGCCCGTGACTGATATGACAAGCACGCGGGCCCCCAAATGCGTCTCAGCACATCGATTTCCCTCCGCGCCCGTAATAAGATCGGCAGACTTATGAACCGCTGAGAGAGCGAGCCGTCACAATGAATGGTCACCCACAACATTCGACACTCTTCGACGCCGACATGAGGAAATCTTTTGTCGTCCGTTTCTGAAAAAGTGTCTGTGAGCGAGCCCTCGTTCAATTATGCCCCGCTGTGATGTCACAACAGAGCGAGTTTACACAGCGAGGTTCTCCGCCTAGTGAGACCATGACATTGAGTGTGGCGTCCCACAGGGGTCTATACCGGAGCCATAATTCATTTTGGGCTATCAATTCGAATTGAAGCGTTTGATGTTTACTCATCGTAGAGTGATTGGTGACGGGTTTACCTGATGGCTCCGGCCGACAGGTGTCCGTAGGATCCGCTGGTGGAAGAGCTGGAGCGTGAATTGTTGAGCATGGTGACCAGCGAGTTGGGCGAGTTGCGGATCATGGTCTGCAGGTCGAAGCTGTGCTCCGACAGGGGCGAGATGGGCAGCGGTCGCTTCCTGCTGGGCCGCGACGGCAGCCTGGGGCTCGAGAAGCGAGAACCTGCGAGAAGGACCGAAAAGCTCATTCCGAGTCCGGAAAAGAAATTCATTTCAAGCACTACAAAAGTTTTCCAGATGACATCTTTGTCAATCACGCAACAAAAGCGATGGCGTGACTGAGTGCTCGGCTGTCACTTGATGCACTGCTTGCATTTCACGCCGAAGAAAACAAGCCTTTCATGTCGGGCCGAATGCTCCGACGGTGTATGCTAATACGTCTCCCGGTCCAATTTGACTCCTCATTCAGATACAATCAAGAAAAAAAAAAAAAGGTTTGAATGGGTAAAAAAAAAGGCGGCAAAAGGCGGCCGCCATTCTCTGCGCACACGCACAAAGAGCCACGGGTGGAGATTAAAACATGACTTTTGTTGTCTTTTCACACGGCGATGTCACAAACAAGACAGCGAACAACAGTGGTTGGGGGGCGGAGGGAATGAAGGGGGGGGGGCAATGAAGGGATGCGGCACTGTGACACAATGACTTTGTGACTCAAGACTCGCAAATAAAACATTTCGGCTTGTTTCATAAAAGGCAAACAAAAAGGGCTTACGCAGTCTAAATCACCCCCCCCCCTCGCACGCACACACAGCCGCCCCCGTATTTACGTCCCCCACAACAATCCATCCATCTCCCAAATGTAAATGCTCCGTCTCTTCAGTTGACACATCCAACGATTACAGAACGCTCCATTCACATGTTAATCAGCGTGTGTGTGTGCGTGTGTGTGTCAAAACTGTTGTGGCGGGTTTGTACATAAGGGTTTAAGCAAAGCAACAACTACCTTTACATAAACAAACATGGAGAAAGTATTGCCAAGTCTACGATTACGAGGCCCTTCCCACAACAAATCCTCAAACTGATCATCAAACTTGCTCCGCCCACATTTGAGAGCATTGTCCATCGATCGAGGACACCTGCTTCCAATTGCGACTCATTTGGGCAAATTTGCTAGTCGGAGTTTGGTAACACACTCACCTTTAAATATGGCTCCAAAAGACTGATTCAAAACAAAATGGCCGACTTCCTGTTCAATTTCTAACATGAAAAATCCATATGGGTCTGGCGCTAATTTTTTGAGGTTCCCAAAAAGATTTCCAAGAACACGCACATCGATTCTTCGGGGTCCCTGAATGTGATGTCTTGATTTTATTTGTCCGCTTCCCACCATGGTTGACGTCGGCATACCTGTTTGGCAAGTTTTTGGAGGCTCTGTCAGTCCGCTATCGGAATCCTTGCGCGGCCACAGAAATTAATGAGGCGGCGCATAAGCGGGCCGGCTGTCCATAAATCAAGAGGAAATTAGAGGGACAGTTGTGCTTCGGGGGGCCGGGACGGCCCTCTCTCTCTGTCCCGGCGTGAGGCCGATTCATCATTTGAGCGGCGCGCTAATAAACATCAGTCCCGAGAGGCCTTTCTATCCCGGGCGCCAGCCCAGCCCAACATGCGGAAAAGTCTCCTTCACCATCTTGAGACATCTTCAGAATAAATAGCATGAGCTGTCTTCACACTGGGTCTTTAATGCCTATTTCTTGTTGATATTTTGTAATTTAGCGCTTTTGATACAATTAGCTTTAGCACGATGCTTGTTTGTGTTCATTTTTTCGACTGACTAATTGGCTAGCAAACCTGAATTCAAACATTTACTTGTGATGATGAGAGAAAGTAGGTTCTAATCGACCACAAATCGGGCAATGAATCCAATCGCGCTATTATCCGAGCATTTTGGCACTAATTAGGCAGTGGGAACTGAGACACAAGCGCTACGAGGCTAACAGGCCCATTGTTTCTTTAGCACAGCTCACACTGTCGCTAATTACGCTCCAAAAGTCACCCTCGTTCAGATTATCACGGAAAGCCTCCTAATGGAGTCCATTCTGTTGGTATTTTAGCTGCCGATGAATTTTTAGCCGCCGATGATCACAAGCCGCTTTTAAGTAAAGAGCAGCGCACGGCCGCTAAAACGTGCCCCTAATTGTTTTGTTTCACTCCATTAATCTTAAAACGTGACAAAGAAGAAAGGATTTCCCCCGTGATGAATGGCGGGACACTCCAATAGGCGCTTAACAGCAATTAATTTCCCGATAGCCGCGCAAACTTTGTTGACTTTTAATTAGTTTGTCGGCAAGACGACGAGGCGCGGCTCCGACCTCGCCCCGCTTCTTATTTAGCTAAGCATCGAGCGTCAGCTTTTCATTTAAATTTTTTTTAAAAAGGGACTCTATCTTGTAAATTTTAGTGATATTTCATCGTGCAAAAGAATTTTCAGATGGTGTCTGGGTTTTGCGCTTACTGTCCATGGCCTGCAGGTACTCCATGTGCAGGGCGCCAGCGGCGCTCGCCCCGGCCGAGGTCACGGACGGGAGCAAGTCGGCCGAGTAAGGGCTGCGGTGGCCCGCCAGCAGCGCCATCTGGTGGTAGTATTCGGAAGGAGTCAGGCCAGCATGGGGTGCTGCACACACACAAGTTCCTGTTGAAAATGAATCAAACTGAAATTGAAAACACTTGCAAAGCATTTTGTAATGCACCCTTTGATTTTTTTCTTATATGGTCATGCAGCAGGTCCAACTGACCCATCTGACCGGGTTTTGAGATGTTGATCTTTTTTTTGACGTCGAGTGTTTTCGTTGGCACGTGTAGCTAGCTATCTGCCGCGCGCAGATAGGCAAGCGGCGAAACAAAAGGCCTAAACCTTGGCCGCACGCAGCAGCGCTGGATATCCCGCCTTCACTCCGCCTTCGCCTTCATTCGCCGAGTCCTTCCCCCTCGTTATGGCGTTCCATAAGTCCTTCAACGGTTGCCTAAAAATAAACATCTGGCGCTGGTGGCTTTTCCTTATGCAAATATTCCCTGAAAGAAGACGGCGGGTTTGGATGCGAAGATGGAATGTGTTCAGAACCACAGACCCCGCCCCCCCCCCCGCCACTCTCTCCAGAAAAGACGCGATGAGGAGATTTCCTGCATGCGATTGGCAGCATAAGTGGGGGTGGTGGGGGGGAAGCTAAATTAATTTGATCTGGGTATTATATCCTTGTTAGAAGTGGGGAGTTTGTCGATTGTCTGAGCGGTTCCACCCGAGCTTTGCATTTGCATTGAGCCGTAATGTGGCCCATTCAGAAGGACGCATGTGTGCGTGCTGCACCGAGAAAGAGAAGAAGGAGAGCTTTGCTTGGCTTTCTAAAGAAGGAACGCTGGCATCCTAGTGCCATCCTGGGGGCATCTTGCGTGTGTGTTTGTTCTTGGGCACTTTTACTGCTGATGGAACACACAATGAGCGAACGGAGGATCCCACCCACTTTTAAAGCTCCATTAGATGCCGTTCAGTCATTCATCAGCACTCAAATGCTCCTTTTTAAGTGTCCAATAAGAAGGCGACTTGCCACGGATGAGTTAATTAACCAGAGCGCTGATTAAAAGAGCTAATTAGTGTACAGATCAAGAGCATAGAGGGGGGAAATTAAAGTGAGACTCATCAAGAACTAAAACCAAAGAGGGTGTACCTAATGAAGTGGTGTCATTTGCACAAGCGCAAACACGATTTCAACAGATGCAAACAAATCAAAATAATGAATTCAAAATGTTCACATTCAAATATGGCGTCTATCAAATGTAAACATATTTTCATCAAAGACTTATTACAGATCCCGCCTTCCCCTCCCCTGCTGTGGTGGAACAGTAAGTGACCCTGCTGGTCTTGGACATGACTCACAGATCAAAAGGATTAGCCTCCTGAGCCACCCCCCCCACCACCCCCCCATCACATGACCCTCATCAGCCGGATAGCATCTGAGCGAGCCCCTGGGTCCTAATAGAGACGGATCTGCTTGCCTCTCACCCGCCAGGAAATAGCCTGATCCCAGCAATCGGGTGCGTCCTGATCAAAGCTGACTAATCAATGGCAGCGATTACCAGACATTTTTTTTCAGTTCTCACCATCGGCGGGGCTGAGGCCTCTGGTGGCCGACAGCACGGAGATGGACGGGCTGGCCAGGGGTTGCAGGGAACGCAGGTAGTCCATGTAGGGGTTGATGTACGGGTGCGACGGGTGGAAGGGAGACTCGGCCCCCACCGAAGGGTTGCGCTGCGGCGAGATGCGGATGAGGGAGATGTCCGAGAAGGCCGGACTGCCCGCCAGCGCCGGAGGCCTGCGGGGAGGGGTACAAAATCAGTCATCAACTTTGAAACATGTGATCAGTCCAATAATGAGCACTTCCACGGAACTTATTCTCTTCATCTTTTCTGATGTGTGCAATAAAAGCGGACAAAAAGTTTCTGCCGTCTCCATTCTTGTAATTGGCTAGGAGGGGTAGGAAACTTCCTAATGACGGCCTTCATCACAAAGGCCTCCCCCCCTCGAGGACGAGGAGAAATCCACATATCAGTCGCACATTAACGGGTTGAGAGATTAGACCGAATTAGCCCCTCCGCATCTCCCCCTCTTCGCTTCCTCCTCCCAGCAGACCCTCGTACGCTGTGACCAAAGACCCCAGGAGGAAGCGAGGGAGGGGTGAGTGAGCGAGCGGCCAGACGTGGCCGAAGAGTTTGTCTCGCCGTGACCTTGAGCCTCGAAGGGGGGCGAGCGGAACGGCCCAATTACGACCTCCGCCCCGTCCCCTGATTCCCCCGTCTCTGCTCCACAGCTAATGAAAGAGCTCAGGCCCGGGGCCAATAATGAGCTCTGCACACATTATTAAAGGTCGCGCACACACACACTTGAACACACGTTCACTGCTAACAGCGCCTTTCTTTAATTAGCCCAAAGGGTCTGCTGGAGTGCGTTCAAGGCTTTCACTGCGCTTGAGTGTGTGATGACATGTCTCACACACATCAACACTAAACTTGTACTTTGATCCCGTTTTTTTTTTTAATCATTTCATTCCGCAAAGCTTAATGCTAACATCAGATAGCATCGATATCGCGGCGCTAAAAAAACAGACACAATATGTAACAGTCATACAGGGAATTCTTGATCCTCTGCAAAGAACGACAGTGCCGTACTGATGAGCTCAGAGGAGTCATCACCTGCAAAGTCCAATATTGCGTGCAAGAGCGAAGCGACCGAACTGTCCGGTATCGTGGATGAAGCCAACGTGTCACTCTTCCCACACCTTCACAAAGATTTACGCGGCCCCCCCCAAAGCCCCCCCGATGATGTCCAGCCGACGGCGTGCAAGGAAAGGGTTAGTAACGCACATGTGGAATCCATTTCCTTCCCCGCGGCTCAAAGCGGCGTCTTTTACGACGAGGCATGTTAACACGCGGGGCGGCCACAGGATGTTGTTTTATTCCCGCTCCTGCTCGACTGGATGTGCCAGGGTATAAATATGCCGCCGGGAGATGTTTGAGGCTTTTTTTTTTTCCTCCACGGTGTCCAAGCGAGACTCGTCTTATGCTTGGAAAGCGAGGTCGCGTCAACGCAGACACTTTTTTTTTGTCGTTTGCTTGACGGCTTCATTCGGACACTGAAGGTATCATTGTGGCGGTGGCGGCTGCTAGACCGGACCGGACCGGTGTTGACACAGCGGTCTGCAACAACAGGAAGTGCGCCACGTCGGAATACCTCTGCACCGCAAAGAAACACAGTCTTGATTTACAAGTGGCGCAGCTTTGATTGGACTTTTTTTTTCTTCGTTCTACCGCAGCCAAACGTGCCAAGGCCCTGGCCAGGATGATGCTGGGAGTTGCTGGGCACCCGGACCAAATATGCGAGACCCTGATGGGTGGGGCGCGCCCTCCCCCGAACATCAAAGGCCTCAGCTGGAAGGGGGCGGGGTCAGGCTTTCTACTCAAGGTCCCGTCGAGTTCAGAACACCAACCCGATTGGACACTTTAACTGCCATCTTTGCTATTTTTACATTTTTTCAGAGGAAGTGCGTACGTATGATCCAAATGTGGATCGTCGGCTTTTGACAGATTTCCATTCTAGTTTTGAACTTCCCATTGCCGGGCGTTTTTTTTTTTTTTTTTTTTTTTTTACACGCTGCAATCAGAGCTCATTCCAGCCAACGAGATAAGAACAAAACAAGTCTACTGAGGAAACATGAAAGAGAAATTACACAAAATGCCCGCAACTCCCTCCCACCCACCCCGGAACTATCAAACGAATCAGGGAACAATCCACATCTTTTTACAAGCACTGCTTGGAAGGTTCCACTTTGATGAATTTCCACTGTTGTCCTTGCAGGGGGCACCATGGCGAGTCACTCGCATGATTTGTTTGGCACATTTTTTTTTTTACACCAGTGACCTTCCTGACACCACTCAACTATTTTAAGGGAAACTTTAAAGCGTGCAGGAGGGGTAAAATTATTTTTTTGACACGATTTTTCTATCTTGCAGAAATGTGAGGACGGTCCGCCCCCCTGGGTTCGACCGAAGAGCTTGACTTTTCTGGCCGCAAACTAGCGAGTAGCATTGTTGTGTTTACAGGTGAGGGCAAGGTGAGAGTCTAAGCGGCAGCGGAATTAGCTGTCAGTGTTTTGACTTCCTGCGGCTCGCCCCGGGCTAGCGGGCCGCTTCACAACAAAAACAGGAAGGAAGCGCATCCATCTTTTCTTTTGCGCGCAGGGGGCTCACCCAGCGCCTGCAGCTAAAGACCCCGCTCCCCCTCCAAACTCCAACCCCTGACCCCCACACACAAGCGTGTCAGGCGAGGGAAATCGGCGTGGTTCCGTGACTCAACCCCGCATGGTAGCGCCCCCTCCCTCCCTTTCAATCCGCCGCATCACCGAGCGGCCGCGTGGTCGGGCCTGAAGTCGTCACAAACAATAGCGCTCGCGCCGCAAGACGGCACAGACGCGCCGCCGGAGACGCGTAATCCTTCGGATTGATCCGAGCTGCATCATAGCAAAAGCAGCAAGGGAACAAAGGCGAAGCATCAGGTACGAGACGGAAAGAATCTCGGCTTTTCCGCCATGAAATCCATCACTGGCTCTTAATACACACTTGGCGGCATTAGTGCGGAAGGATGGAGAAGCCCAACAAGCTCGGGCGCCAGTGGAGAAGCCAGCGAGCGGCCGGCCGACCGGCCTACTTTGCGGCGGCCATTTCATCCATCTTGTTGGACTAATAAAACGTCAAGCGGCGCCCCTTCATATTTCATCATGGCGCTCGCATCCGAGGCCCACGCGACGGGGCGGCGTTATGCAGAAAAACGCTAAACGGCTGCGGGAAAACTCAATCAATTTATGGTTATGCAGCAATTATGTTTTGGTTTCATTAGTGTGATCATTATTTACAATGATAATTACGTTCTATTCAGTACACTTGAAATTTCACATTGTGGTACTTTATAAAAAAAAAAACACTATTAGCAATTATGATGGATTAGATGTCAATATTTTAAATAAAAATAATTTTAAAAATTGAAGTTAAAAAAAAGAACTTTTTTTTTTAAGCTGCACTCCACTATATTATTTCACTCTATAAAACAAGACAGTCTTTTTGCCATGAAGCGATCAGCTATCAGGAGGAACGGACGTCACATCTGATAAGACGAACGCTTTTATACGCTGCAAAGTCATTTTGGCTGGTGTAAAAGGAGTGAAATTTGGAGGCGATAAAGAACGCCGCTGTTTGAGAGAGCGGATTTACGACGGCCCGCCTTCCTTTGGCCGGCTCTCCTTGCTCGCTGGCAGTAAGTGGCCCCCCGGAGTGGACTCGTCGGGTCTGGACGTCTCGATCGGACTAATGCAAAGTCCACGTTTGTATTGTGGCAAGAAGAAGGCTTCGTAGAGTTTCGCCAATTTTTTTTCCATAGATTTCACAACCGTATAGGCTAGTCGGAATTTAGAGCGCAGTACCACTTTGTGCCACAACATGCCTGGCAGCGCTGAGCTGGACTGCAAGACATGTTAATTAAGAGGCCAGAAGAAGAGGCAAAGAAGGATCTCAACTTTAGATGTTCAAACAGAGCAGAGAAAATTGCTCCTTGTTGGATGCTGTGTTTGTAAGCGTCGCAAGAGCCATGTGATTGGTTTATAAAGAAGAAAAAAAAAAAAAAAAGGCCACGCAGAGGACACACGCACGCACATGCACACACACACCTGCCTGTTATCAGGTCCCCTCAGACGCGTACCTCCTTTGTGCTCCACGGGGGAGCCGCAAATGGAGACCTCAAACATGAATGGCTGGGGACAAATGACTGCTGCTAAGAAACGCTAATCCGCTAACATGCTACAAACAAGGGATGAATATAGTCCCCTCTCCCCTCGCCTTTTGTTAATGTACTGAAATGACACGTTACTTGATACATTTACAGATTAAGAATAGAATAAATCACACGAGTCATTTAGAAAGTTAGCACAAGCTCTTTCGTGAAAGTTAAATTAAAATTTAGGTCAATTAGCTTTATTTCGACTTCATTAAAGTGAACATGGCTGCTTTTGGAATGTGGGAAGAAAATAAACCTACACAGCCAAGACTCAAACCCAGAATCTCAGACCTGCAAGGCAGACGTATTAACCACTGCTCTGGCCTTTTGGCTCTCCACTCTCGTCTGCAAATAGCTTTATTTGGACTTCATTAAAGTGAACGTGGCTGCTTTTGGAATGTGGGAATAAACCTACACAGCCCAGACTCAAACCCAGAATCTCAGACCTGCGAGGCAGACATATTAACCACTGCTCTGGCCTTTTGGCTCTCCACTCCCGTCTGCAAATACAACAAAAACATCCCAGCGGAGTGCACGGAGCAGCCCATTTAGGGTCCTAAAAAAAAAAAAAAAACTTGCTGATATAATAAAGCAGCTTGAATCTACCCCGTCTATTTATCTCCTTTCTCTGCTGCATTTTCACACAGTGCTGCATAACGTTCGGGATTTTTTTTTCCCGCCGCTCGAAAATTGAAGAGGCTTTATGTCAAATGCGGCTCAAGCCAGCCTCTCCATATCAAACAAACGCGGCGCGAAAAATTACCGCGGCGACGATAAGGCTGCCAGATAGAGCTCGGAGAGCCGGCGAGGACGAAGAGGAAGAGGAGGAGGAGGGGGAGGGAGGAGGAGGACAGTGAAAGGAAGTGACTCTACTCAATTATACTGCAAAATTGGTATGACTGAATATTTTTCATTCAGGTGACTGATAGTATCAGCCGGGCTGCAATGCAGATAAATAAAGGGAGGCTTCTGTCAAGAATAAACACCATTAATCATGAAGAGCCACTGCGTGACCGCCTGTCCCCCCCCCACCACACCCCCATCATCACCACAAACGCAGGGAGTGGGAAAGTCGAAAGGGAGGCGCCAACGGACGAGAGGTGACCCGCGACAAAAGGAGAGGAAGATGAAGAAGCGGACGACGCATGTGTGACAGCGCCCCCTATGTGGACGGAGATGATTGGACACGCGTGCTTAATTATGGCTGTGATTTATTACGCAATCCTTCTCTGGCTTATTCTCAGAACATTCCAATCTTACAACTTTTTTTTTCTTTCTCCGTAACTTTGAACTTTTTCTCTGCAATAAAACTATGCAGACCATCAATTGCTGAAGAAGACAAACATAAGCAAATATTTGAAAAACACGCATACTTTCTTTTTACAACAAAACTACACAAGGGCCTTTTGTCTTCCTATTGTTTTCCACTATGCATGTGTGTGTGTGCGCAAGTGTGTATTAGTGTGCACACGCTCAGCTTCATCCCATCTGGATGGGGGGCCGGGAGGGGGAGCTGGTTTGCGATAAGGCTGCGCTCTTTATGCTAAGCGGCGCGCCGCTCCTCCATGCGCAGATTGGGCGCTCTGACAACAGTTTATGTAAATAACAAAACAGGGCCACATCCTTGAGAAACACAACACACACACACAACAGAGGGCATTGTGTGTGAAAGTTAGCAATAAAACTTGGCGCAAAATATGCATTGTGGTGGAAAGTAGAGTCGATGCTAATTCCGAGATTCTTGATAACAGTGTCGTCACTCAGGCAGTCTCAAAGCAACATTATGCGAGTGTGTTAGCATAGCTTAGCTTTAGCGCTTCTGACTTTGTCATAACATTGCAAATGATATTGATGGCACACAATTGGGTCTAGTCTTTTACGGCCTCTGCGTGCATGAAATCCTTGCGCAGCTGAACAAACACACTCTCGAAAGAAATCCAAAGCACACGCCCTGCCCTCGCCATCCAGACATGCAGAAAATAACTTCCTTTTTCGGACACCGGCGGCAGCAAAACCTGTCTTGAGAAAATAAATCTTCAAAATGTACCCAGTGGTTAGAATTCTTTGTCGGCGCACTAGACTTGCAAGGTCTTTTCATTCTGGACTTTTTGGAGTCCAGGGCCCAATTTGTTACATCACAAGATGGTTTTGATGGCTTGCAGAGGAGCCCTACTTTGAGAGCCGCTGCTTTAATTGACTCATTTGGAGTAATCATCTCCTAAATCCACACAGAGTCAAAAGGCAGCTCAGTCAATAAGAAGCTTTTGTTAGTGCTGTCCTCACAACAAGGGGCCCGGGGTCTCCCCACCATTGAGCACCGATGCCGATCATTGACTCCGCGCGAATACTTGCGATTGTTGCGACCGGTCGCTAGGTAACGGCGCCAAAGCTTGGCCGTGCTGTCCGAGGTCGGGCGATAAAAGCGGCGCCCCGGGCTGGAGAACCCCTTGCCCCCGGCACAAAAGCGACGGCGGGACCCCCGCGGATGGGTGTGCTCTTCAGCTGTGAACGTGTTGATTTTAGAAGGAAACTGCTGCTTGTTGGAAAAGGCGGGTAAGTTGTTACGGTCCACTTGACTGGAGCAACAGTTTGACGTGAACGTGATACGCTTCAGCTCACTCCAACTTTTTGGATGATGGCAAGAGAATGAAATGAAGAAAACCACATTCCTTGGCCTTAAGAAAGTCTGTTTAGCTTTATGCTAGCAAACAATGCGAAACTCCATAGAGCAGCTAACTATTCAACCTTGCGGCATTATAAGCCTTGAAGCGACAGCGATATGAATACAAACAGTGGAGCAACAGATGTCGACAGACAAAATAACAATACTCCCAGTCAAATACAGTACTTTTTACTCTTTTGGAAAAAAAAATTATATTACTGCAAATGTTTCTTAAACTTTACCCTTGTAAATCACCATTTTATTTACGTCTCTGGAGATGTCTATTAATGAACTCTAAGGATTTCAAGTCGAGCCCCATCCAGCACCACCCTTTCCAAGCCGTGGGCTTTAATATTCAATGGCATATTGTTACCTCCCCCTTCAGAAATTCATAAAGTAAACGATTAGCCTGTGTCTGTAATTGCGCTCCCCCTCGCCTAATCGTGGCAGAGAGGTAAGAAAGGGAGCTGAAAAACAAAGGACAGTTAATTTGTGATTTCCTCCGCTCATTTGAAGGCAAATTAAGTGTCAAACAGCTAATACGGAGCATATTTCATTTTATGAGCTTTTAATTCAATTCCGCCCGCCTCATAACGCCGGAGCCCGTTAGCCCGCGCCGCTAACGGCCGCGCCTCGTCCCAAAGCAGCGGCCATAAATAAACATGTTTCAATTAGGCCGTCACGCTAATAGGATGCGATTGCGTTGCCGCGTTCAGACGGCGGATGAGGAAACAAGCGCGGCAGGTTGTTTGCGGCGGACTCGCGCGCCTGGCATAAAAAAAAAAAAAAAAAAGTGGGGGACGCCGGGCTGGATTGATGGAAGCGCCGCGGGGTCCGACCCAAGTGTAATTACAGCCCATAATGAGAGGCTGCATGGGGAAGTACTGCAATAATAGCGCCCGTGTACTTAGCCACAGTTGGCACGGTGCTAATAACGATGAATTCCTCTCGCCGAGGAGAACTTGTTTCAAACAATGCCATATTTCTCCGGGAGTCTGTCCTCGGGCCACGGGACGCATCCCAGAACGCATCGCCGCTTCAAGCGGAAATTTGGGATTTGATTGGGTTAATTGGGAATAGAGGAGCGCCGTACAGACGACCAAAAACAAGTTTAGACGAGTTTATGGCGTCCAAGACTTTGTGCGAGCCGAGCGGTCGCGGCGGCAGATAACTTGTCCCCTCCTTAATTCAATTCCCGCTCGCCATCCTTCTCCCCCTGACGGGTAACAAGCCAGCCAGCCTGTTTGTTGGCGCGCGGCCGTGTTTGCCGCCACGTGTTGGCCCCATTATCTCCGCATAAGCTAAATGCTAAATTATATTTGCCATTTTGTTTGCGCTGACACGGGGCATCAATCAGCTCCCCCCCCCTCCCCCGAGAGGTGCGATGGGCTGGCGGAGGAGGGCGCATCAAAAATTCATTACGCTTAGCGGCACGGCGGCGAGGGGGAGATATGACGGCGTGAAGAGAAGGTGGAGGAGGAAGAGGACGAGGAAAGGGCGGGGGCTGATAATGATGAGGAATATCAAACATAATGCGGCCCAAGTAGCTGCCCTGTCCAATTTGTCCTCGTCGCGCGCTGATCGCTTCCTCCGTGTCCCAACAAACGCCGCAAGGACGACGAGGCGAGGCGAGCCGACACGGCGAATACAAATGACGCCTTGTTGCAGCGGGGGAGTGGAAATGTGTGATTAAAGGTGAGTGTAAGGTGTGGGGGGGGGACTTAAATACTCAAGACTGACCAGGCAGAATTCTTTCTCAGAGCTTTTCAAATACTTCGAGGGGGCATTTTTAAAACCGTCAAAAATGTTGGCGAGGTGATTGAGTGGTGTGGCGTGTCGCTACTTACACGTGGAGAGGCGGCACGGGCGACGGCTCGTAGATGTAGCGACCCTGCGCGTGTCTGTCGTCGATGGGCACCGGCGGGTGGAAGGCCGGGAAGAACTGAGGTGCGGCTGACAAAAAAACAAAAAGCACAGAAACTAAATGGACGCCACAGCAACAGGTGGCGCTATAACACCAAACTAGGAAAGTTGCACAAAAAATGCTTCACGAAGCTTCGTTAGTCCTCATTTAAAAAGCAAACTGTGGATACATTTCAAGTAATTTTTTAGTCACCTACAAGACAAATTTGTTGACACACACACACAAGGCCATAACTTACACTCACACCACCGTGTTAAACGTGTGCTGGCACGCATGTGCGAACTGTCGGACAAGCTGCGACGAGCCTACGAATCACCGGGCGAGTCGGCTTGTCAAACTTGGAAGGGGTTCAACAGCAACAACAAGCGATGACATTCCACCTCGGCATTAAACACACACTCGCGCGACTTCATTCACAGGCGCACACGTGTGACTTGAACGTTGCCAAGCCGCAGCGCCCCGAGGCAAAGCGCGCGTCAACATCTGCATACCTTCACGCGGCGAGGCTCTGATGTCATCCGTATGTTTGCTTTTTTAATACATACAAGTTGTGGGTACGTTTTTTATTTTGTCGGTGGGGGGAAACATCTGGCGGGGTACGTGCGGCGGCGCCATGGCAGATGGCCGACGGCTCAACAAGCGGCGCTTCATAAGAACGAGGGTGGGGGGCGCTCAGGTTGGTTGACCACATCACTGCTGCAAACAGAGCCCACACGGACAAAAGTTTTGGGACAGTAATTTTGAAAGCCTGATGCTCTGGCCTGCAATGCCAATTTGAGAGCATAACAAATGCCCCAAACTTAAGTGGACCGCATTACCCAGAATCCTGCGTTCCTCTCTCCACGCGTGCTGCGCCTGCGGCCCGTGTGGTTTATTTGAGTCGTGCTCCCGAGTTTACGTAAGCCGAGCTCTGTCTAAACAGAGCCGGCCGGCTGCCTCTTTCACGCCAGCGCAAACGTCCATTAGTGAGGCAAACAGCCATGTGTCACCGGGGGGGGATGTACACACTGCAGGAGGGGGCAAAGTGCTGGTGGGGGGGGTGGGGGTGGGGTCTTCTGGATCCATCCTGCCATCCATCTCCACAGCTTCCTGTGGGGACTCCTCGGTGTTTACTTCAGGGCTTAACTGCTGCTGCTCTTCTGGATATTCTAAAGGAAGGCCATTTGAGGCCACAGATACAGCCAAGGGGAGGGGGAGGGGGGGCTAGCTTAAGGCCAAACGCTGAAAACATGGTTTTGATCCAGACTTTTCATCATCATCCAAACGTTTCCTCCTAATGACCCTGATGTCACTTTGTGCAGCGACACAGTTTTTTTTTTTTGTTCTTCTCTCATTTTTCTCATTAAGACCCGATTACAAGCGGGTTTTAACGAAAAGGCAATTAAAGGCAAACTTTGTCGAGGCTCATTAATTTCCACACACCGAAATATAAGTGGGCTTCTAATTGCCTCGTCTTTTATTGGACACTTGAATGCTGTCAAAAGAATATGAGGATCAAACCTAAACCATCACTTTTTATTTTTCTTTGCCGTCGTTACTTCGCAGTCTCTTTTTAGCGTGCGATTTCTTTTAAACGTTTCCCAACCTTTATCGCACCAAAGCCCATCTTTTACATTCCAAAAGTTGATGCCTTGTCTATAAATCACTCCGATGCAAAGAAACTGAAAAGTTTTCGTCTCTATCGGTGATTGACAAATTACCGCAAATTGTACACCGGCTCCCTCTAGTGGTATGAAAACGAATCACGAAATAAAAGTTTGCATTATGTTACAGCACTTCAACTTTGTTGAAAATTTACAACAGTCCTTTTTTTCAGCACCTTTATCATACATTTTGAAATGTTATTTTTCAAACATTTATTCCGCTACACCTTTGATTGCGCAATATATTTTAAATAAGTGCATATATTTTTCCTTTCCTTTATGTAAGCACAGTGTTAATCTCCTTATTTTCCCCAGAGAGGAGACTCAGTGAACCGAGTAACCGCTCGTAAATCTCAGTCAGGTTTTCATAAACAATTTCCAATGGCAGTCTGTCGTCGTCAAGTCAGCCCGCGGCCGGGTTTACGCTCTCGGCGAGCGCACAAAGAGCCTCTGACGGATTGCGCGGGGCGGAGGGAGCTAATGTGGAACATATGAAGCTTGACGCCGACACGTTTTATGATGCCACCTCGCTCGGGACGCCTGAGCTCACCGCCGAGGCACGCCTGCCGTGAATCGGGCCCCACGGCTGCGCTTCCACCGCACCAAATTACTATGCTGGAACTGCACGAACTAAACTTTGGACTTAAAACGACAACCACTCTGAAACCACAAGGCGACTCCACTAAAAGTGTAACAAAACTACAACTGCGTTCAAACTACAGACAAAATTCTAACTAGCAGCACCACAAAAACAAGTCTTGGACTCACTGAGCACTCGACTGGTGTTGAACTTGAAGCAAGATGGCGCTGTGAGAAGGATATCCCATAATCCACCCCCCAAAAGTTTCAAAATAGATGAAAAGCAAGCCTGTGGAAGGGGCCCCAAATCCAAGGCCTTAACGCAGAGCTGTGATTAAGTTTGGAGGTAAACGTTTGGAGTTAATATCAGGTTTGTGCGCCGCCTTGCTGACCGACTCATCCCAGCTGTCACTCATCTGGCGCTCAAATTATACGGAACGCCGTCGCTGTTTTCCAACACGTACAGATGCTTGTGATGTTTCACTACGAGATGGTAGTTTAGGATCTTTTTTCTTTTGCGCGGGTTTGCGCAATAAGTCGTCCCACCCACTTTTTGGATTTTACCTAATGACCTGGATTGTTTCAGGTCCAAGCACCTAATTAGTGAATAAACAGAGGAGCCCGGTCTTGCTAGAGAGAGGAACTCAACATGCGTGACAGCATCAACCCGCCCCCCTCCCTTCCCCACCGAGTCTATCCCAGAGTGGATCAGGGAGTGCGGGTTATTTCAGCGGGCCTGTGGGGAGCGCCAATCTATCTCCCACATTTGCTGAATTTCTCCAGATTGGGATAAGCTGGGGGGGAGCCGAACAAAGCGCTATGCGCCGGCCTCTCCACCCAAACCACCCCCCCTTGCCGTCCTCCCCCTCCCAAGCTAAGAGAGATTCACACAGCAGTTTAGTAGCTGGAAAAAAAAAAAGTGCAGCCCTGCACACCTCCCCCCACCCACCAGAGTCTTTATCTCCCTGAGATCCCCCCCCACCCGAACGCCGATATGTCTCCGACACAAGGCGAGTTGATTTAAACCTCAAGTTAACTCACCAGCGTCGGGCGACGTCTATCTTAGTTCCACCCTCGCGGGGATTTATTTGGCCCCCTTCCGACATTCTGCGTTACTGCTGAGTGACAAAGAAGCCAAGGCCGCTATTTTGTCGACAGGCTCCGTAAACGCGGGCCGGAATCTTTCAAAATAAAGACCTAGAACTATAAACTCGACTCCCTCAAAACTAAAGTAGAACTCCAGCTGCTCTCACGTCTGCAAGCTAATCGCTTGTTTTCGCACCGTCCTCCAAAACGAAGCCAAAGTTGTAATCCATTTAGCACAACCCGTCAACCGCGTCCATCCCGGAATAATCCGCCAACACTGGAAGGTGCTATCAAGGGAACCGGGAGGGAAGTGAGGAAGAAGTGAAGGGGGAACTTGCGTCACAGTGATTTTTGGCCTCTTTGTCACGCAGGTGGCGCTCTGGGCTTCCCCGCCGCCGCCCTCGGGCCCGGCCGTAGAAACCTCGGAGAGGATTAAGCGGCGGAGCTTTAATGAGAGCCGAGCGGTTGCCGGGGCCGGGGCGCCGCTTCCCGAAGGTCCGTCCTGGCGGCCCCTGTGCCGCCGGCGGCGGAGCCACATCAAAGGGAGAAGCCAAAGAGGCTGAGGGGGTGGGGCGGAAGGGAAGGTGCCCCGCTCGGAAGAATCCCTTATCACCTCCTGAGAGGATGCTGCTCTGCGCTGAGAGATTGTCTGGAGCTGCCACCTGTCTCAGGCATCTTTGAAGGCGAGACGGCAGCGTGTGATGGGCCTGACCTCCTTGCGCTCCCTCCCCCGTTCTTTTATGTCTCTCTTCATTTTGGCCTTTGTTACTCACACCTCCCCACACTTGAGCGCGCCACCTTCGCTGCCGATTTCTCGTCGGAGAGCTTTTAATGGTCCTGCGCCGAAGATAGAAATCAGAACAGCGCAGCATCATGAATCTATCGTTCAGCTGACAGCTCCGCTATAGAAAGCGAGCATTATTTTTTGTAGCTCATGGCAGGCAAGTTTGCTTCATCATAGAACTGTAATCAAACCAAACTAAAAGTTGACTTATTATATTTGTTCTCCAACTGCAATGTACTTTTGGAAGTTCAACTTTCTGTCCAAGGCTTTACATATTGCGCAAGTTCAGCATGTTTTTGAATCTCATTAGAAGCGAAAGTTGTACCCCGCTGAGCTGATGTTAGCTTATCTTATGTAGCTGTAGAGAAAAAAAAAAACGATAACACGAGCAATGGGCCTGAATGAACCAACACACGCAGACACCATAATCCCGCTAATAAGGAGGCTGGCCGGCCAATAATCAAATTGTTATTGTTGTCAAGATGCCGCAAATCTTGCTTTTAAGCCTTCGCGACATCAGCGGAATGTTTTGTGCGTGCGCGATTAAGAAAACGAGGAAGTTGAAAAAAAGCGCTACGGCGGCGCTGCGACAGATGTTGCCGCGCTGATACCAAACGCTCTTCTTTGAACGTGCTAAATTCCCTGGAAATTCGGCTTCGTTCTCCTTCGGCCTCTTCGCGTTTAATCTCGTCATTGTTAACGAGACGCGCCGTTATTTCTCCAGACCGGGTCACGTGACTTGAAGATGTTCAGAACTCTTAAGTCACGCATACAAAGAGGAACTCGCATGGCAGATTGGGCGATGCGGCTAATAAGCTGTAAAAAGGGGGTGATGTGATGATCCCTGGTGTGCCGGACCACCGGGACCCCCGTGTTGTTCTGTCCTGATGAAAGGCGTCAGCCGCGGATGGAAGGCGTCCCTTCGCTTCGCCTGCGGCACGCCCGAGGCTGCCGCCGCTTCTCGATGATACCGAGGGAATGCGCCTCGCCGCAACATTCGAGGCGTCGTAAAGACAAACATTTAGCCCGTGCCTCGGCACCTCGGGCTTTCTTTGAAGGCACGCCGGCCCAAGTGGGTCGCTTCAAAGACCCGTCCTAAACTAGAACGACACGTGAACTATGGTAGAACTAGAAAGACACTAGATTTCTTCCTTTCATGTCTTCAGACCCTTTTTTGAAACCACGGAAGGTCGCTTCTTGTCAGGTTCTCCGAGGGGTCACTCCTTGGTTTTCTAACCCCCCTCCCCTCCCGTCGAAAAAAACATAGACCCACACTTGAAGATAAATGAAAATGTCTTGCGCAGTCCACATGAAGCGGAGCGCTGTAATTACTTGTCGGCACGGCGAGGCCGTTGTCGTGCCGATCACGTTCGGCGGCGGTGACAGCCGGCTCGCTCAGTTCACTGGTCAGCTGCATTTTGATATTGAGACGGATGCGTGGAGGGCCGGACGGACGCCTGGACGTGCTACGGCTCAGCGAAGCCCGAGATCAGCTAGCCGCAGCAGTTTTGCGACCGATCGACCTCCCCTGACCTCTGTTCCTCTCCTTTACGGATCCTTGAGTGATCCAGGTATTAGTCAGCTGACACCACACTCGACTACACTAAACTGCAACATAATAGTAAACCACAATTTAAGAGAAAAAAACGACAATAAAACTATAACACACACAGAATGGAACTCTAAAGACGTTCAGCTCCATTTTGATATCGAAACGGACGCGCTACGGCTCAGCGGATTTGTGACCCTGGTGACCTCCTTTCCCCCGCCGATCCAGGTAGTAGTCACCTCCGTCCGGGCTCAGTGGACAGGCTTAGCGAGGATACTCGCGAATGGGAATCCGGCGGCCGCGAGAGCCACGGCCGCGCCGCCTCAGGCTTAGCCAGCTCAGATTGTGCCATCAGTCAAGGACAACGAGGCTTTTGTACGAGGGCCCAAAGGCGGCCATCACCACGCTGTAAAAAAAAGTCACTTTGCCAAGCGAATTCTTAAGCGGAGAGATTTGAACTTTTTCACCGCCGCGTTTTCAGCAGCCGTTTTAACATTTGCAACAAATCCATGGCCTGAAAAGAAAGAATGGGCTTTGTCTTCCATCTTGGCAAAAGAGGGCCCCCATGTTTAAGAGAGACCCACTTTTAAAGAAGACGACGACTGTTGCTGGACGGCTGACCGGCTAATCGGCGCAGAATGTAAACAGATGTCGCATTCACACTTAAAGACAATTAGCGTCTTGAAAAACAAACAGCCGCCTCTCTCATTAATCCCCGGCGCAATCCCTTCCTCCTTATCCCTGGCGCCAAAAGCCTCGGTACATTAGAAGCGATGCCGACTCTTATCCGGTGCGTTTGCTCAAGAAAAGCGGCTAAGACGCGAGCATCGGCACGATTAGCTAACGCTAACAATAGGGGCCATGTTTGCTTCGCGGCTCCTCTTGTGTTGGGCTCAAGTGGGTGGAAAGCCCAAAAGTAAACACGGGCCGAGGCCAAGGACGATCACGCGACTGGCTGAATGAAGACAAGCTGCCGGGCCGGCCGCGTTCTTTTCTTCTTATTCTTGCCGCCAGGTGCATGCGGAGGCTGCAGGTGCCGTCGCGTTTTGGCGCCGACACGGGCCAGAAACCATGCTAAGCCGATTTATGAGCTTGCGTGTTATTGTGTAGGGCCTCTCCATCACTTGTACACACCTGGAATGAATTAGAGGAGGTGAGACTTCATGTTACGGCCCCGCCCCCTCCCCTCCCTTTACTTGCGGGATTCCTGCTACTCAAACGAGAAGTGGCAGTGTTGCTGACTTTAGGCCAGGATGGAACGGCCCCCATCGTCAGTGCGCTTTACCTTCAGTAAATAGAGTTACACTTGGCGGTCGGGCTCCGCTGGACTTTTCATTAGCAATCGGCCGGAACCGCTTTTCCGAGCCGATTGATGGCAAAGTCGAGAGGCAATTAGCCTCCTAATCAGACTCGTGCTAACCCAATCATTTCGCCGCCGTCCACCTTTGCTTCAGATTATCTCCACCATCTCACATTAAGCCTGCTTGGCGGATCTCACAGTTGCGGTGTGTGTGGGGGGGGGCAGTGTTAGTTGACATCGGGCCGTTTGAAGTGCGAGTTGATGAGAGCGGGCTCGGCGTTTAGGCGGACCGCCTTAATGAGGGAATTAAGCAGGCGCGCTGGCCATACCAACGCCGCCTGCAACCGCCACGTTGCCTCTCACACTCGAAGCGCTCTCATGAAAAAAAACCCGGGTGCACACACTACAGGAATGTTCCCGCGCTCAAAAGAAAATTTCTTACGGTAGTGCGTGTCCAGGTAGCCGTTGCGAGGGTCCATGGCGAAGAGAGTCCCCCGGTAGGGCAGGGCGTGTTCGGCCAGGTGTGGCAGCGAGCCGTGCAGCTCCTTCTTGAGCGGCGAGGGCCGCTCCTCGGTGGACGTGGAGGGCTCCTCGCTGGCGCCGCGCTCCGAGATGAGGGCGTTGCGCCTCTCGCGGTGGTACGGCGGGCCCGAGCTCTCGTCCTCTGCCAAAAACAGCACAAGAACTTCGTTAGGGACGACGTAGCATTTCACGATTGAGGCGCGAAACATTCAGCCCTCAAAAATGTATATTACGCAATGTGGTTGGCAAATCGTCTTGTCATTTGTCTTTCTGGTTGCAAAAAATTCAATAAATAAAGACACAGATTTTCCTCACCTGCAAGTGAGACTTTTTATCACCAGTGCAAACATGCGTATGGGTAAAAGTGTTTCAAAACGTAAGGATTTCCCAGAAGTCTGCTCTTAAATTCAGCTTTTTTTCCCCCTCCTTCATAAATCCCACGGAGAGAGCAAGAGAGGCTTCTCGACCGCATTCCAAGCTGCCCATTAAACAGCGTCATGGGTTGTATCAAGCGCTCCCCTCCCTCGCCATCCCCCCCGTTGGACTGCTCTTAAACTAAATCTCTCATCCGCTGTCTGACGGAGAAATTGGGAGGCGCGGGATCTCTGGGGGAGGAGGGGGAGGTTGCTTCCTGGCACGTCGGCTAAAGAAGGGGATAAACGTCGAGTTGAGTTCAAGGGCTGAGCTCAGCCGAGAAAGACGCGGCCTTTGACCTTTGAACTGGCAAGGGGGTGGGGGGACGCAAAGTCAGCCAGCCAACCGAGAGGAGTTTTATCCTTCCTCTTGTTTTTGTTTCTTTGCTACAATGTCAATATGAGCCGCTTAATTATACAATAGAATGAGAAAGCAACAAAAAATGGCAATTGGAAGGTTGAATGTTGGTTTCGTGGCCAGTCCTAATCCAGGCTTGTTATTTAGTCGTAAAACAAATACAACAAAAATGAAGCAGCAGAAGGAGCCACTTTGAGAATCTCTGCTCAAACTTTTCAAAGTTTGGTCACTTTGACTCAAACGTCCCTTTTCAAATGTTTGGTCTGCAAAAAGCCCCTTGGACGTGTCTCTAAAATCGGCCAGTTGACAGCCTTTTAACTGCTACATGGCTCCATTTATAAAACATCAGAAAAATAAGATCATAAATATGTGCAGTGCTCCAGTCAGCTCGCGCCTCCTCACATGTTGACGTCAGACACGTTTTTTTTTTTTTTTTAGCGGGGCGCTCCCGGCCTCCGCTATTTTCCAGCCCGTGTCGGCGGCGGCGGCTGAACCCGATTCCCGAAATCCCTTTATGTTAATATTGCGCTTTGCAAGAGCCAGACCTATTAATCCAGCTCGAGAGCGTATAAATGCCATTATTCCCTTAATAAGATCACGGGCTGTGCCGTATGGGATTAAATGCTTAGATCATAACTGACGCTGTCATTTCCTACGGATGAGGGCGGCTCGCTCCTCTCTCAGCCTGTCAGTTCCGCGTTAAAGGATCCCCGCAATTTGCCGCCGTCACGGAATAAGAGCGGGCGCATTTCCGGCCACCCCCCCTCTCTTAAATCTCGCCTCCTCAACGGTGCTCTCTTAAGGAAGCGCTCGTTCATCTGGCCTGCTTTGTTGCTCTTAATTGGCTGCTTGGAGGCTCAAGGTGGCCGTTCACAAACTTTTGACCACCTGGAAAATAGTTGGCCTGCCATAAAATATACTACGAAAAAGATAGTATGGGGGGAAAAAAAGCCGGATTAGCTGGCTGGTGTGAAAGCCCGTTTGGAGTTCCCCCTCCCGGTGAGGTCAAGCGACTAATGGCTCAATCACAGCGGTGTCACGAGCTCGCCGTGGCCCCCGCAGCCGTTGCCATGGCAAACCCGGGGTGGGTTCATCAATGTCCCATACGGCACCTTAAGGGGCTTCATTACTGCTCTCCCGAGCACCTTCAATGGTTAACCAACCACTTGGAGGCTCAATTGACTCCTGCGTGGACACGAGAACAACAAGAAGTGGACGAAGAAGCTTTTGTCTTCCGCTTTCAAAAGAACTTTTCCCTTTCTCATGTTTTATTTGCCTGTTTTTTTTCCCATGGTCGCCGCATCCAACCGTCCGTCGGTTCTGTTCGGACCAGCGCAAAAGCAGCAGGCAGGGCCTCTGCAGACCAAAAACTAAGAAATAGCAGAACTATCCCGCGCTCTCTCTCTCTCTGTGGTGATTGAATTTCTTAACATCTTTTCAAAAAGCGGTTAAATGCCTGCAGGCGAGAGGAAGAAACAAGCTAATGGTGGATGGGGAGCGCTGAACAAATTTCAGAGGCCTTTCCTGCTCGCGTTTGAGCTTGAAAGCGCACTGGCGCCTTTCAACTGTTCAAAGTCCTCCTTCCTCCTGCAGTGTCACTGAAGGATTTGAAAAGAAGGTAATTGTGATCGCTGCCGTCCTGATCAGAGCGCGCGCCCCGCCTTTAGTAGTAGAAAGGTACGGGCGCACTGTTGCGCCATTCTTCCCCGAGCCCCTTTTAGCGGGGCTGCTCAATACCTGCGAGCCGCTCATTAAAGTCGTCAAAATCCCAAATGTCGCCCTCTTGTCCGTGCCGCTATTGTCAGAACAGGCCACAAACCTTCGGGAGTGGATGCCAGGACTTTAAACGAGTGGCCGTGACTTACCTTGGTGCCATTGAGCGAGACGGCCAAAAACGGAGGTGATTATTATAAATATTTTAAATGAAGTTTGAAGTTTTTTTGTTGCACACCGAGAGAAGTAAACATTGGAAATTAAAAATCAAATCAAATTTATTATTATTTTTTATATATTTTGAAATATTTGTTGTAGATTTATATTTGTATATATTTATATATTTTTTTAATATTTTTATAATATTTGTCATTGTTATTATTTAATTGTAATCTATCGTGTGAAATGCCATGGATGGGCTAACTAAAATCAGCGGAGATGTCGCGGGAATTATAATGTTTCAAACAATGCCACACAAAGGTACGCAACTCTTAAAAAAAAAAGTTTGTATGTCTGAAATTTGGAGCTTAAGATCAGGGGATGCTTTGAGAATAATTGTCAATTTTTGTCTATGTGAAGCCCTTTGAGACTGCTTGTGATTTAGGGCTATACAAATAAACTTGACTTGACTTGACTTGACTTGAAATGTTAGCAAGGTGAAAATGCCCGATATAGCAAGGGAGCGAAGGCGGAACAGTAATATAGTGAGGGAATACTGATTGGACCAATGAAGTGGCACTCCAATCATTCAGAGAAACCTTAAAAACGTTTTTTTTTTTTTTTTTGCCCCGCGTCAAAGGCAGAGGTGAAAAAATAAGAACGGCTCCTTCCTCCACATGCTAATCCGTCTTTCACTCTCAAGCATCCGATTTGCCCTCCGGCCTCAACTCTTGTCAGTCTCCGAGGCCGGGACGTGCACGTTTCACCGGGTGCACAAAGGCCCACTACAAAAAAAAAGACCCCCCCCCTTCCCCCAAACCTCCGCCAACTCTCCTCCAACCCCCAGCCAGCGTCTTTTGTGCAGCCCAAACATCAGAAGAGGTGTTGTTGTACCTCTGAGCCAAAGCCGGAGAGAAGCGGCGCTCCACCTTGCGCGCCTCAAAGACGCGCTTGTCAATGGCACAAACAGGTTTTGGCTGCACAGAGAGGAGACATGAAGCAAAATCGCACCAGCACTTGCTCTTCAAAGCTCCTCTCCTCCTGTGCAATAATCTCTTGCTCCCCTTTCTTCCCTCCTCCTCCTCCTCGCCTTTCTCTTGCAAATCAACTCCCGGGAAAGACTGGAGACTCTCCCCAATTAACAATGAGCAGGAGAACATTCCAGCAGCTGGCTGGAGTTTAATAAGAGCACCTCTCCAAGCCGCTTTGGCTGACGCGCCCGATTCCACGCAATCGACGCGCGGGATTCGCCGGCGATTAGCCGCCTGCCCGGAAGACTGGAAAAATCTGAGCGAGCCCGATGTAACCGCCGCGAGCGGGATTAAGACGATAGGGTGGCGTTCTCGCCGCCCGACGGGTGACTTGTGCAATCGTGACTTACAAGGCAGGTGCTGCGAGGTACCTGAGGGCCTTTTAGCAGGATGGTTCGAGTCCAGCTCTCTGCCTCCGATCACAGAAGATTTAAAATTTGGATAGTTGAAAGTGTCACAAAAACTTCTTTTTTTGCTCCCGGTGAGCATTTGCGCCTGAATGAAACCTCTGTTCACATTGGCGAGCAGGGCGGAACCCGATCCGACTGTCGGCTCCGGCTCCTGGTTAGCAGTCGGCAACTGATTTCACACACCACAAATGCCTGCTTCAATATTCATCCAAGCAAACTCAACAACTCCCACATCTCAATTTGGCTCTCCCCCAGCCCCACCCCCATTTCCCGCTACGCCAACCACCGCAGGCTCTCTCTCTGCCGCTGGGGGTCTGCAGGGACGCCCCTCATGCGCACCACCCCGGCCTCCGGGAGCTCAGCCTCCGGCAGCGGCGGCCACCGGGCCCCAGAGCCAGGGAGGGGCAAATCAAAGCCTGCCCGGCTCCTTCCGTCTTGCCGGCACTCACCTCAAATCAGGCTCACAGCGGGATTGTGTCATGCCAAGACTCCGCCGGCCCCCTCGGCCTCCCCCTTGTTCGCCCATCAGGGGCGCGGCGGCTGGAAACCCCACCAGCATGTCATCAGGACCACATTGTGATGGAGCAATGAGCAGGGGCCCGCTACAACTAAAAAGCCTGCCCCCCCCACCCTTTTGACTGGGGATAGTTACGCAGCTTTTAAGACTGTTCACTGCAAGTACATCTTGGCCTACATTCTTGGGCGAATCAAACACCAAGAGGTAGGTGCATTTGATGGCAGCTTCAAAGCCAAAGATTCCATTAAACGCACCGGGCCAATCGGCTGTCGACGGTCACAAGTCGCCAGTGATGGGCTGTAACCTGTTACGCACTTCAAACTGTCCTCTGTAACAATGCCACATGATTGCACACCCATGTAACTTCTCCGGTACATTATTCTCACATACCAACTACTGGAGCCATATTCAGGTCTGAGACTTTGACCAAAGGGCACCTTGGCACACATTCTTAGGCCCCGAGGGTCCCGAATTAGCACCGACTGAGACGGTGGCTCGTCGTAGATCTGGGAAAGCTTCCCAGAACGCCAGCAGTGGGCCCGAAAGGCAGAATCTTACTTGCGACACACACGAGCCAGAGCGAGCCGGACCGGTCTGTGGCACTCCGATTAGCGCGGACCCGCCAAGAGAAATGGAACCGTGGCCAAAGCAAAGAAGTGGCGAGCCAACAGTTGGGATCCAGTCGAGAGGAGGGAAAAGAAATTTAAAAAAGCCACTGCACGACAGAGCAGCGAACGGTTCATTCACTTCGGCTTATTGCTTCAAAGTTTTTTTTTTAAACCTTTCACTCTTTGGGATGAGAGACCGGAAAATAGAAATAAACTCAAAATAAAAAATGAAAAAAGTGAAACAAAAAATGTCAAACAGAGCTAATTGAGTGCACCCTGAAAGAGGCAGGAGGCGGTCGCTTAATGAGGCACCTGCCCGCTAGCCATTGACTAGCACATTAGCTTCTAACCAAGGCTAGCGGGCTAATTTAACTTTTGACATTTGATAGCTAAGGAATGAGGGGGATCAGCCATTTATCTGGAACAGGATTACTCCCCCCTCGCTGTTGCCAGCTTCCCGTCCATCCATACGCACACACACACGCACACACACACACCCTCTTGCGAGCGAAGCCCGGATTCATTAATTTTCCTCCTGCTAAGCACTTTATCAATGCCTGGCGCTGTTCCACCGTGGTCACTGCACGCCTTCCCGCCGTCCGCCGTGCTCTCGGTACTGTGACCCACACAGTAAGTGGGACATCGCCGAAGCACATTTTTGGAAGTTTGGAAACGATCACAGTGGCATCTGCGGCGTGAAGCTCATTCTCTGGGACGGTAAAAAAAGAACGCCAAGTCGCTATTCTGGGTGATTCGAAAGGCGAGCTCTACACTAAACTCACACTAGAAACAGTAAAAAAATAAAAAAAATACAGAACCAAACAGAAGTCCTGATATGTTTCCTTTAAGTGTAGCCAAGTGTCTGTACTCTGTCTAACATAACTCGCGAGCACCTGGAAGTCAACAGAGGAAACCATGGCAGAGACTCGGCAAGATGGCGTCCAAATCAAAAACACACACTGGAAAGTTTGCACAGTGTTCAGTCTGGGGAACAGCGGCGCTATCGCTCACAAGAGGTGCGAGGAGCTCATTTGCATGGCGCATTAGTCTCAGTGAAAGGCCGAGTGGCTCCGTTACAAGTCGAACGTGGGGCTAAGCGCCAGTGTGACAAATTCGGGCAAAGTGAACGGCACAGTCGGGCCTTTCATGCTGCAGCTGGCAATACTCAGGCTGTCTCGCCCTTTGCCTATTTCTTTTTTTTTTTTTTTGACTAGCAAGACTGACAATTTCAATTCACGCCAACCTGGCACCCACAAGGAGGCACTGTTCTGGACTCACCGGTGCTAAACGCATTGAGGTTGAGCCTAGCTCAGGCTTGACCTTGGCAGCTTGATAAAAAAGCCCCACCTGAAAAGTCCAGGTAAGCCCTGGACCTTCATTGGCCCACGAGACAAAGCGTCTTGAGACTACAGTGTGGAAAAACTGTTACTGGTTTCAGAGTCCAAATATAGCAGCTCATGTCTGGCTTTTCCATTTGTGTCATCTCTCCCTCGTCCTTCAGCCCCCTCCTCTTTAATGACCTGTCCTCTCCTGTCGCTCGCATTGCCTCTCACCTCCATTTTTCTAATCTGGGCCTCACCATTAATCCCACATAAATATTGACTTGAGCCGCATATCTGCTGTCCTTATTGGAATGATTCCAAAGTGGTGTTTAAAGTGATCACCGCAAGCTCAAGGCTACTTTGGGATTTAAGCGTGCCGCGGTGTGTCCCACCCCCCCCCCCCCCCCCACTTAATCTCTCCTCTCGTCACTCGTCGCAAAGTTTCCGCAATATCCTGCATCCCCCCCCAACTCTCTCTGCGCGAAGCTCCCTCTTTTCACCTCCAAGCCCCTCCCTTGTGAACTCCACGGGGGGGGGGGGGGGACTCGCACAGACCCACGCAGAGCTGTCCCAGAGCCAAAACCAGAAACAAAGAGCCCACAGAGAGGCCTAGACATAATATGGAGCGCCTCTGACAGGACTCCAAGATGAAGTCATGAGGTCAACCAATAGTTAATAATCGTGCCCCGAAGACGAGCGGCATCAATACCGCCATTTAGCGGCGGAGAAAAATGAGCGTCGACACGCATGTGTGAGTGTCAGCGGTGTGCAACAAGTGTGGACGGATAAAAGGCTTTTAAAAACGTAATCAGATACTCCGGCGGGTCCTTTGTGGATACCAAAGGAGGGAAAACTAAACTTTTGGCTATGCTCCAACTAAGTTGAAGTACAGCCCATCCCCCCCGTCTTGTTCCTGATTGGAGGTTGTCTGACGAGAGACACGCCCGGGCAGTAATGGAGCCGTCGCCCCCTGGACATCGGCGGAGCTTCCCAGATTCAGATACGATCGTGGAATCTCTATCAAAAGTGGACCAGACATTGAACCGACAGAAAAAATATTTCTTTCTCTTCAGTTCTGATTGGATATGATCTCAATACAATTTTGTGAACTTGGGAGACCTTTGCAGCTGTGAAGCTAATCAAACCTTGAGCCCCTTTCCAGAGAACTCTTGACTTTTTGGGATCATCTGGATTAAAGGACCAAATGTGAAAACATCCTGACTTTGGTTGAAGTCTTCACATGCACGAAGACCAAAAAGTTTGAAGGGCTCGCTCGAGTTGGTGTTGCCTCTACAGACATTTGTTTCTCTGGCAAACTTTGTCTGCGCAACACATCTGAGTTCAATTCCCTCTTCTTCGCAAAATCAATTCCTCTCAGAGCGGGGCAAGGGGATTACATCGTCCCTCCCCGGATCCAACCCGACAAATGGTTCTTATCAGCTGACAGCCCCGGTTCCTCTCAGTCTTCCACGCCAATAGAGGCAACTCTTTTCGCACTCCAGACCTGAGGTATTTACGGGAGAAACAAGGGTGGGAAGAAGAGAGAGCGTGGAGGGAGCAGGAACAAGGAGCGCCGCCCGCCGCCTCTCCGCCGTGTCTGCTTCCAATCAATCGCCAGGAATCATTGCCATGCGTTTTGCCCTTTGATCCCAACTCAGGAGAAAGAGAGAGAGATCTGGTTGGTGGGGAGGAGGGAGATGGGTGAGGCCCAGGGGTAGTGGAAGTTGAAGGGGGAGATTAAGAGGATGCGGGGGCCTCTTGTTCAGGCAAACCTGAAAGGTTGACTTGATCAAGTTTGTCAGAGGCTGAGGCGCGAGTTTCTGTCATGAGAATACCCACGGCGGTACTGCATCGAGGTCGCCGTTTGTGGAGTTAATCATGACGCGGTCTCAGCCAAGCAGGCAAGGTTTCTTTAGATCCATATGAGGTTGTTTAAGCACAATGGCGCCACCTATGAGCCTGGAGTTTTGTCCTATATGAAAACATTCTAGTATTTGAGTAAATGTTTGATATACAGTACAGAACCGGACTCTATGCTAAAAGGAACAGTCCAACTAGTTTTCTCACGGAATTACATGCATAAATGAAAACTAACATTCAGAAAAGCCGCATCTGGCATCTTTTCTTGGCTGAGCTCTGCAATCTACCGAATGTCATTCAACTTGTGTCTATTTAGCCTTTAGTGCACACATCCATCTCAAATCCTCAAGTAATTCCCCGGCCAGACTCGAACCTTTAACTAATTATATGTTCTCACCACATGATGATGTGTGTCAAGGAAGCATTTAAAACCCAAAACTGGAAAACGTTTTTGTCATTGCACATTTTCTTCTGATCAACACCAGATGGGGCGTGCAAAAGCCATTAGACGCAAACGTCGGTCAGCGTTTGAAGAGAAGGGCCGGGGCCACGCACTGCCACCAGGACTTTGGCGAGCACAACAGAAAGCGAGGGAAGGAACGCACCATAATAAATTCTCCTGGCAGGCTCGGGACGCTCCTGCTTTTGTTCCTACTGGCAGGGGGGAGGCCACCGATGCCTGACAACAAATGGGGAAAAAAGTACAGGCATAATCAACTACTGTTTTCCCGCTTTACGGGGCCCCTGCGCCTCCCGCTCTCAGAGGAATGAGATCCGGCATGGGTGGAGCGGTCTTGGGATGTTGCTTGGTTTACCCCAACCTTAACCCCATGACATCATATCCCGAGGGACAGGCTCATTATCTTTTTTTGGGGTTAGTCATTGGTCTGGGGACTCGTCTGTGACCCCTGGTGAACACCTATTTTTACTGACCCGGTTCGACCCAGCAGATCTGTCTGCAGTCATAATATCTCTTGTTGCAGTTTTCTTCAGTGATGATTGTCTAAACTGTGACTAGAATTCTGGAGGTCCAAAGTTAGTAAGACAGGGTGAGAACCATTTCTGGCCACAGCTTCCCGACTCCCGAGGCCATCGAAGCAAGCGTGCATCATCGGCGAACGGAAGTTTGCCAGACGAGCGAGTCCAAGGCCGGGCTGGAAGGCTCATGTTCCCCTCCGCCCCGAGTAGCGGCGAGGCTAAGCTAATCCCGCGCCTCGGGCCCCGGCGAGGCAGCGCTGCCAAAGCCCGTCCCCCTGCTGCTGCAGGAAATTGCCTTCAGTCCACAGGTCCGTGAAATGAGCGTGACTCGCTGGTGAAAGGCTGAAAGCAAAACACGCCCACAGTTTGCGTGTCGACAGGTACAATCCTAAATTATCCTCACGGATTCCGAAAGCTTTTCGTGCATTTCGATGTATTATTTATGCAACAAGCTGGATTGATTGAACACAAATAGCCAATGAGAGGTTTGTGTGTCAGGCCCAAAACGCCTCCTCCATTGTGCTGTTTGACCCCCGGGCCTGGCGGTAGTCCCCGGAGGTCCCTTATCCCTCCATCAGTCCTCTCTCATTAGCCCCGCAGACGCAGAACCCGGAGCAAAGCAACTCGAAGGGGGCCCTCGCTTCCTCCTCGAATGCACACAGCACAAATACAAATGGAAGGAATCCCCCTCGGAGTGGTTCCGAAGCTCCGATCGCTCGCTGCCCGTGCCCCTCTGCTCACACTTTTTATTCTTGATCAACAAACGAGGAGATTTTTCATCCCTTTGGTGGCAAGGCGAGGAGGGAGGTGGACAAGGCGGAGATGGGGCAGAACACAGCGGAGAAACAGTTGATTATGAGTCCCATCAAGTGATCAATGATTTCATTAACAAGACGGATCACGCGGCTGTCATAGCGCTGGCACGGGCTGAGGGATGATCCATTTCCCCCAGACTCGCAGTTCCCCCCGCCTTGCCCTTTCGATATCCCTCTCCAGGCCACGAGCAAACAGGCGGGAGGGGAGGGGAGGGGGAGGTTAAAAATCGGAATGAAGCCTGCTTTTGACGGACGGTGGGGGCAGTCACGGGGGAGATGGAGGGGACTGCGGGGTAGGGGGGATGGGGGTGGGGGTGAAGGAGGCAAGGAAGAAAAGTGGAAATCCATTTTGAAACCCATTTTCAATTAGGGGTCCACAAGCTGTTATCACAGGTGTCCCAGAATGGCGGGCCGTAAGTGAAAATGTCTCCTATCCGTTTGTGAAATGAAACCTTATCTGGGAGGCACAAAGATGGCGGGGGACAGCGTATCTGTAAATTACTTTCCATCCGTGCTGTTAAGGGGAACTTTATTTCTGTCAGATGACACCCCTCCGCCACCCCCTCTATTTACTGTTGATCATTTAAATGGCCGCCTAAAAAGACGGCGGGCCGTCGACCCCTCGGTCCCCCCCCCCCTCTTGCCGCTCTTCACCTGTCCCATTTTCTTCCCTTTCTCCTTGAAAGCGTTCCTTTTGCTCGAGAGAGTTCCTGGCCAACCCCTTTGTTGTCCTTACTTGAACTGCTACCAACCCGCTCGTCAATTACACAACTTTTACAACATCTTTCACGAGCCTCTCATGATCCCTGCCCCACCCCCCAAGCATTCCAAGCCAACCATTTTTTTTAAAACCGCCCCACCAATTGCGACCATATCCTATTTTTTTTATCCCAACAAAAGAATCTGAAGACTTTGTGGCCCACCTGCCTGTTGAATAAGGAGAGAAGGAGTTGGGGCACGGGGGGGGGGGGACCTCCGCTGAAGCCCCTTCCAATCACGGCATTGTCGCGGCGCAGTCGGCTCTTTTGAGTTGTCAGGAAAGAAAAAGGGGGTTTAGGGATGGGGGGAGGCCGAGGTGGAGCATGAGGGACACGCAGAAGAATGGCACACAGGATGAAGCCACCTTTTAGTGGCCGACCACATCAGAGGGCTGTGCCAACAAGGACAACTCGGTGCCTGAATGAAACTTCCAATGGGGGAGTGTGAATAAAACATCAGCAGACTTCAAACTATTCCGTTATCGTTCGGATCTCGGGCCCACAGGGTTACTGCGGACTTGGGCCTTCTTCCGATGAGGGGAACCCGGCCGGCGCAGAGGTGGTTTGGCAGCTGCTCACAATTACCTTTTTGTTTGGAAGGGGGATGCAGGTCAAAGTTGGGGGTCGTGTTACACCTGATAAGAGGTTATGAGTTCTGGCGGAGGGGAATGTGGCGTAATTATAACCGACCTAAGAATGCTGGCTGCCTTATGACTCCGATGATGGTCTTAAACTTCCGGTCCGGTGACTTTGAAGCCATGTAAGTAGATCCGGCATTCATCGACCTGTGTCGTTCTCACGGGACGGAGTAGGCTTTCACACGGCACCACAATTTCGGAGAATACCTTCCGCTATTCTACTTCACGCATTTCCGTCTCTGATACGTCAACCAAAGCTGAGGAATCGGTCGTGAACCCCCCTTCTAGCAACCTTCAGTAACTGTACCTTTCACACAGAACAATGAAAACCTCGAGAACTGTAAAGGGGTCTTAAATACAGAACAGGTGCAGAAAAACAATAAATGCCAGTCTTTCGGATCCAGATCCGGGAACCTTGCCTCTACCTCCTGCAGTTTTCCAAACAGTCATTACATCATCAAGAAAAATCTACAATTACGGAGCCAAATTATATCCTTGTTTTTTTCAGCATACCCCCCCCCCCCTTCCCCTACCCTTGAACGGGCCCCTTTAATTAATAAAGCTGCGTCAGCCATCCGGCAATAACTTTTCTCAGGACGCTCAGGGATGTTCGGTATTACTTTAGCCACTTCCTGTGATAACTCCCACATGGAGGGAGAAAGTCGCCGCCACATTTTTAGCCTGCACGCTGGGCACTTGGGATTGTCCTGTTTGGCAGATGCTGCCGCTGGGGCCATCCACCTCCGAAGCCCCAAAACCAGTCCAAAATCCTCTTGCTGCTAATGAGCACAGCTGCAGCTTAAGGGCAGTGATCTCAACTCTGGTTTTGTTACATCTTTAGACTTTCCCGCCTCAATGTATACCTCGTCTGAATGCAAAGCGGATAACGACGAGCGTAACAAGGCACACAGCATTCAGAAGAGCATCAATTGAAGGCATTGCTAGCGACAGTGTTATATACGGCGTGACTCACAGCAAAGCTTGGGAAAAAGGAGGTAAAGCAAACAGTCACGAGTTTAAATACAGCTTTTGGGAGTTGCTCAGAAATGATATCATCGCGGTTAGAAAAACAAGCAGCGGGTCACGGACATCTGCGCTTAAATGTGATGACTGATTAGCTTATGTGGCAAGGACGTTTCTTTCTTTGACACCAGAATAAAAATTGAAAAAGTCAGCGAGACGCTTATGACTATATTAAATTTGATTCATGAATCTAGATTTTCAACTTCTAGCTAGCTACCCATGATGCCTAGTTAAGTAACTTACCAGGACACATTTGGGTAAAACACGATGCAGTGAATGTAGCAAGAAGGCTAACGGCTAAAGAACAAGGCTAGCTTTTACAATCAGCGTGAACTGGGAAACGGCTACACAATGTGGACAAAAGTCTTGGGATCATCAGACGATGTTGACGTGTGTCGTACCGTTGGACGTAGTGCTGGAGGCCACCGCCTTCTCGCTGATGTCATTGCGCGCCGACGAGCCCTTGGTCGCCACGATGGTCTCCACCCTCTTCTTCTTCTCAGCTGCGGAACTGGCCTGGGACTGGGTTTCCATGGCGAATGCTCATTCCTCAGCACCGCATGGAGACGGGACAACTGAGGGGGAGGCGAAGGCAAGAAGCTTTCAAGACAATCTTTACAGTTTCCAACTCAAACTGTACCAAAACTAAGTATGAGCTTCCGCAATGATGCAGAGATCCATAATAGTGAAAACGAGCAGCTCAGGTTCATTCTTTTCTAGCTATCTAAAAATCTAAACTTATTTAGAAGTATGTCACCTTAAACTTCCGACTTCCTGCCAAGAAAAAACAAGCCGCAAACACAACAAGACGAGATCTGGGATCTGACAAACAAAGTAAAAGCGAGTGCAGATAGTCATGCTCGTGTTAGCCAGCGAGGAGAAACCTTAAGGGTATATACCGGAGTAGGAGTAGAAAAAAAAAAAAGGGAAAAAAATCAAAAACATTCCTGGAAAAACAAGGATTGTTTGAAGGCCCCATTGGGAATATGATGGTGCCGGGCAATTTTTCTTTCAAAGAATAAAAGGTGGTTGAAGCTAATGCCGTCTGTGGGTTTAGAAGTGAGCGCCGCGCCGCAGCGTGCCGTCTGGCAGTTCAGCACCTTAGAGGCCGTCTACAAACACAACACCATCCAGGTCACGCAGGTCTATGATTATTAGCCAGACAGCAGCGCGCGCACGCCTTCATTGACACGTCGCTAAGTACAGGACAGGTCAACACAGAACTCAATAATTCATGAACAAGCTATCTAGCTAACTAGCTCATATTATGTAGCTTTGTCTAAACTAGCTAGCTATCATGCTAGACGCCATGGAAAGATTTCGCCGAGACTGTCTAATTAGCCAACAGAGACATTTAATTGCCATGCGCTCTGTAAACATGCTTGCTTTATTACAGGCAGACTAGGGGGTGGGAAGTGTTTTGTTTTTTCTTGGTGGGGGAGGAAGTAGCGAGGGCTAAACTTCAGACAAACACTGCGCGCTTTGTTTGTTTTACTCTTTTTTTTTTTCCATGCATGTCATCTATCCTGACCCGTAACACCAGGCAGCATCTGTAAGCGATTGCCAACTAGCCAAAGAAAAAACAAAGAAGAAACGAAAACACACACACACTCATACATACACACACACACACACACACACACACACACACACACACACAATTACTCCCCGGCCAATCAAAACAGAATTAAACAAAGCTCGCCGTCTAATGGCTCCCACATGACACGCAGCGCCGTCAAGCAGCTAAATACATTTTGCCAGGATGCCTTGACTCGGGAAACAACCCGCGGGCCACACGTTTCCCACCACCAAATTATACTTATTAAAAAAAAAAGAAGGAAAAAGAAAGAAAGAGTACGGCATTGTTTTGTTGTTCCAGGAAACTACAAAAAAAGGAGCAAGTAAATAAAAGATGTGCTGTGCAATAATAGATTACAAGTGGTTGCATGTCTTTGGAATTGCACAGAAGCAGCAACCTTCTGCAAACAAGCACGTCGGGATTTATCTGCGGGCCCCCTTTTGATCCGCACGTGAATGTTTTGAAACGATTGCTCTTGTATTTTTTGGGGGGTAAGAGAACCTGTCATGTCATCATCCATTACAGGCTTTGCCCTGTTTAGTAGTGAGGGCAATTGTTTTGGCTTTGTGATCATGTTTGTGGTGTGAAGGCCTATTTTAGCTTGAAAAATAACATCACTTTGTTAGAATAATGTCAGATTGTGGGCTTCGGAAAAAAAAAAGATAGCTTTTTTTTTCTGAAAAATATGCTTTAACATTACATAGGATTAAGTCAAGAGTTTATTTATAAGAAATTATTTCCTAGAAATTATTTTTTCCAATATCTATAATATAGTTTTTTGGTGGGATAAAAATGTTGAAAACTTTTTCAAACCATCCATAAATCAGATTTGAAATTTGAAAGAGCGCTTACTAGCTTGTGCAGGTGTGCCTAATGAAGTGTCCCATGAGAATTCCCGCACGATCCCAGCTGCCTTTCCACTCCGCCTGCAGTCTGATGATTAATCCTCATGTTGAATTTTCCTCACACTTGTAAGGAAAGAAGCGTGACGCTTTAAGAAAAAAAAAAAATGTGTTGACTGTTGCAACGTCCCCCCCCCCCCCCGCAGGTGAGCTCCACCGCAAGGAGATGAAGCGGATAGCAGGGTCAAGTTTGCCTTTTGTAGGGGGCGGCGAGGGGCATTCCGCCGGCAAACATTCCCAAGTCCAGCCCAGTGGAGCGTGTCGGAGCGGCTTTTTGTGTGCCGGCAGCTACCGAGCAGCAATTAAAAGCCAGAACTTTTCACCCCTCATCCCGCTGACCTTCGCGGCACGCCCTTCAGACGCAGTCGCGCGCGCTTTTTTTGTTATTTTTATTTTATGTTTTGTTTTGCATCTTCATTTTGCGCCGTAATCCCTCCACGCAGAGAGCGAGGCCATTTAACAGGTTTAAAATGCTACAATTCACACCAAAAAACATCCTTATTTTTTAAGCACATTAGGCAAATCAATTTAACATAAATTATACGCCCGCCCGGCGCACAAAAGGCGGCGAGCGGAATGTCAAATCCAACACATCAAAGTGAACAGCAAAAATAAACTCTTGTCTACTTTCGTTTTTTGGGTTTCAGCACAAACTTCCGGCACACACGCGAAACACAAAAAATGCGTACAAAAAAGACGTACGCAAGAATAAAGTTGTCATTTTTCTTAGGAAAAAAAGTTTAGGAAGGAAATTGTATTTTGCAAGAAAATCCGTTGGCATAATATTGAAAGTATTATTGGGGGGGGGGCGGCTCGGTGGCGCACTGGGTAGCACGTCCGCCTCACAGTTAGGAGGGTGTGGGTTCGATTCCACCTCCGGCCCTCCCTGTGTGGAGTTTGCATGTTCTCCCCGGGCCCGCGTGGGTTTTCTCCGGGCACTCCGGTTTCCTCCCACATCCCAAAAACATGCTTGGTAGGCCGATTGAGCACTCCAAATTGTCCCTAGGTGTGAGTGCGAGTGCGTATGGTTGTTTGTCTCTGTGTGCCCTGCGATTGGCTGGCAACCGGTTCAAGGTGTCCCCCGCCTACTGCCCGATGACGGCTGGGATAGGCTCCGGCACGCCCGCGACCCCCGTGGGGACTAAGCGGTACAGAAAATGGATGGATGGATGGATTATTGGGGGGGGGGGGGTTAATGAATGTGTGCAATTTCCGTGGTGAGATGTTGGCTTGGATTGGGCGCACTTTCCCCTCCCCTCCCCCTCCCAGCAAATACGAGCTGCTGTATTTGTGTTCATTTCATTAGGGGGACTGTTCAGTGTCGAGGGTCCCGCCGTCCCCCTTGAAGCAGGAGGGTGAGGGGCTGTTGGAGGGCGGGGTGGGGCGAGGGGGGGCAACTGGGGGCGGCGCAGCATTCATCATCATTACATCAGCGACCACCGAGATCTGCTATCTGCGTCTTATCACGAGTGCACCGACGCCGCAAGTCGGAGGGGAGGGAAGCGATGGAGACGATTGGGACAGATTGCCAGTGAAAAGGGGGAGGGGAGGGGGAGGAGTGTGTGCGTGTGTGTGAGAGTGTGTGTAGGTGCCCCTGCATGCCTGCGCATGTTTTCCCGGGTGTGTTTTTGCAAATTTCACAGCTATGCCAACAACATGAAGGTTCTGCTGCACAGCTGGAACAACTAAAAACACTCCAGGGGCGAGGGGGGGGGGGGGGGGCAAGGGGGATTGTGCTTGGGCTACAGGGGTGAGGAAGGGAGGGGGAGGGCTGCTGGCGGCGTCTAAACCCTGCAGCAAGATTATCCCAATCTTGCAATAAAAGCGAACGGCGTGCACGTGTTTGCATTGGATAAGGTGTTGGGCCGACCTGACCGGCAGGGCCCCTCCCAAGCTCACCTCACGTGGAGGCAAACAAATTTAGAGGTCAAAAGTTGTAATATCATCAACAATAAATTTGGATTTTAGTCTTGCTAGAAAAAAAAAAATGCAAATATTACCAGGATAAAGTTAACTTTTGAAATGAAAGGCAATTTAATGCTAAAAAGTCATTTTGCATTTTCCTAAGAAGACTTTTCGGACTTTAAATTGCGCAATCAAATCCATTTCCGTGCTTTCAGGACAGCGACTCGTGATTGTTTGCGGCAAGTTTTGCGGCCTTTGATTTGTCGGTCGTGTCGATTGCGAGCGGCGTCTGTTTATATTTTGCGTCAAGGACAAACAGTAGCTTTGAGCGGCGCTAATAGGATTACCCCCGCGAGCCGACGACCTCTCCACTTGCGGCACAATGCCACCGGGGGACCCGAGCGCATCTTACATTCCTGCCCAACAAACCCACACGATGTAATCGCGACGCTTACACAACGCCTCTTTTTTTTTTCCCTGTTTGCCGCGCCGGCTACGCGGCAGATAAGGCCCCGAATAAAGCCAGCGCGGCACAATGGCATCCTCGCTGGTGTTGTCCCCGACTCCAAAGCGTATTAAAGTATTATTTCGATATTTTTGAGCGGTCGCCTTTGATGCGAGCGACACTTTCCTGACGCGCCGCGGAAATGCTTATTCAGCGCTGCGGTGGCGCAAAATGCAGATTAAGACACAAGGAAGGTCCTTGGGAAAGTTTTTGCTTGGCTCGACTTTGACTTGCGTGAGCCCTTAAATTGCCTCCTTAAATCACCTTCTGATCCTAAATGTATTTCTTTGTTGCTTTCAGTGACTCCAAATGATTCTTTCTGCATCTTTTTGGTTACCGACGACGTGATTAATGGCGACGCGGTGCGAGGGTCTCCGAGGCCGCGGGCCCGACAACAAGCGCCGAGGAGGGGATAATGCGCAATAATCACGGCGGCAGACAATCAGGCGAGGGCCTATTAGCTGAGCCCATCAGGAAGGCTAAGTGAGAAATGAGCTCTTCCCAAGCGCCTCCTCGATTCACCCCCTCCCCTCCCCCCAGTCATAATGTTTACTTGAAGACTGGGCCGGATGCCCCAGCGGCCATTTTTATTGGCTCTGATTAAGTCCCGCGCTAGTCCCGGGCGACGCCATTTCAAGGCCATTAACGGCTTGCAAATTGGAGTCGATGAAGTCGTCGACTCCAAGTCGGGCCGCGGCGAGATGAAGTCCCACCCAAACGCACGCGGACGGCTGAGAAGGCGAGACGTCGGGATGTAAAAGAATGCACGATGAGGCCCGGCCTGAGATGCGCCACGGGAGGAATGCGGCGGGAAAGGGGGGGGATGGATGGGGAGGGGGGAGGGTGCGAGTGGGGTCTTTAATGTTGTACTTCCTGCACGGATGGGAAACCTTCCAGGGGGTAAAAGGCGGGTTACGCATTCCGAGCGTGCCGAGAGCGATGACTTTGCTGCGGCCGCACGTTGACTTTATCTGTCGGGAGACGGCGGCCACATTCCTGGCGTGACGTCACGGCGCCTGCTCACGTGATGCCTTCTCTTGAAGTGACCCCTTAAGTTACCCAAACTCCAATATGTCTTAAGTTACTCCTTCACTTACATGACTTACTTGGCGGAAGTTGTCTTAGATTTGTTTGTGCGTGTGTGTGCGACTCGGAAGCGGCAGAGGTGCGCACGCATCAAAAGCCGAGCGCGGATCTCATGATGAAGTCCCGCCGACTTTGGAGACGTCTCGTTCCCTTTCCTTTACGTGCCAGCACCTCGCTTCGATCCATTCTGACTTTCAGAGGGTGCACACACGCAAGCACACACACGCACTGGGGGTCTCAGAGGATTTGCTGCACCTCACCTAAGCGCACACGCATGCACACTGACGGGAAAGTCTGAACAGTACTGGGAGAGCAGCGGGTGTTGCAACACCCGCATTTTTTCCAGTTCCGTCTTGCCTGCGGCATGTCGGCCAAACGTAGGCTGACGTCAGCCAAGGGAAGGATGAGAGCGTCTTAATGAAGACGTGCGGGGGCTTTGCGCCTTAACTGGAAGTTGAGCGCAGGACAATAAGCTCGGCCGTCTCGACAGCGCGGCGAAGACGACGGCCTCATCGCTCACCCGCGCAATCAGCCGTCGCTCCCGGACGCAAGGCGGCGAGTCCTGCGGGTCCTGGTATGGAAATGGCCACGGCAATGGCAGCGACCGCAGCGCTAATGGCTTATTAGCCCACGTTAGCTGGTTTGCATTGATTGCCCGCCCCTCACCCGCACCCGCCAGAGGGATGACAGCGCTGTTGCAGCGTCGCATGCGGTTCTCTAATCACATGGCAGCTTGTTTCAATAAAGCAACATTACCATAAACCCGGCAAAGGCGTAAACCTGGCCGGGTGCGTGCGGGTGGGGGGAGCGACGGCAGATTAGCCGGTAACGCACGCCATATGCGGCGAGTCAGCACAGACCTTTTTTCTGGTTTCGCATTAAAAAGTCATTTTGAGGCTGGCATGTGCACCCCCAAAGCAACAGGTGGCGACGTAAGCGCAAAGAACTACGTCAAATCGCCATAAGACCGGTCTTTCCCAAACTTTTAACCTTCAACATCCAAACAATTTTGGCGCACCCCTAACTGGAGGTTTATTTCCAAGACTCAATAACCGTGACACAATACAGATTGGGGTTCAAGGGGTGCATTCGGTGGCGCAAAAAAAAAAATGTGGGGGCGCACAGGTAGAGTCATATTCAGTAATGGGAGGAGACAGAGACTTAGAGGCGCCACACACACAAAAGCTTTATAAATAATTCTAAAAGCTAACGGGATGCCTTGTCAACGTGCGCCGTGGCTTCACACACACACACGCAAGAGAAGAGACAAAAAAAAACACAAGAAAGGTCAATTTTTGTGAAGACACACACACACACATGCACACACACGGAGAGCGGTGCACTTATCATGCAGGGCAGCCGAAGACAGCGGAGAGCTGTCATGTAAATCTCTTTGTGAAAGCAGCTTTGGGGGGTGCTAGTGAGGGGCTTACACACCGCTGAGCCCCGAGGTGCAGCTACACACTCCACTCCACTCAACTCTCTACCCCCCCTCAACCCCCCGCCGCACCTCCCTTCGTGCTCATTCTCACACACACACGCTCACTTCACATATATCCTGCTTTTTACTTTGTGGGGGGAAAAATGGGTCAGTTTGACCCGCAACGTACATTACTCGAGATTGCGCACCCACGCACCCCCTCCCACCCCTGACCACAACCCGCCTCCTCGGGGTCCAAGTCTGGACTCCCAGAGGCCGCGGTGACTAATGTCCTGCCCGGGTCCAGACAATGACTGGGCTCACACGTGGGGCAAAAGTTGAGGAGGAATCAGGTGGCTGCGGGCTTGGAGGGGGGCGGGGTCAGCCACCTTTGACAAATGGACGCCTGGTTGGTGGCCACGGAAGCTTTGAACAGAAAGTGAGAGTGGGAATAGAATGAATTCTTTGCCTTTCTTCATGAATAAGATCTACTTCCCACAAAGCTGCATCCTGACATACGATTGTATTAAAAGCAAACTGCTCGGACGAGCGGGGGCCGTTTTTGCCGGCCCCCCTCCCCCGCCGTACGTACACATGTTTTCCTCTTCTTCGTACATTTTTGCCTGTCAGCACGAGGCCGCCCACACAACTGCGCCGTAAAGTTCAGGCGGCGTGATGACAAACTGTTATTAAAAATGTCTCCCTCTCTTTCAAGGAGCTTGGCGCCCCCCCCCCCCACCCAGCCCACCTCAAGCCCCCCCCACAACCCTGAAAGGAACCGGGCTTTGTCTGCAGAGCAAAGGAGCGAGGTACCCTCCCCTTGCACCCCCTTCTCCAGCATCCCAAAAACCGTGTTCCTCGCTCCCCGTGGAGTATTGTTAAAACACACCCCCTTCCCAAGCCCCCCCCCCCTTTAAACCAGCATGCTTTGCATGAGAAAAAACGATTAGTCTTCAAATGCAGCGCTGTCAAAAGGGGTGCGCAGGGAGCCGGGGGCAGAAGTTTGCTCCGGTAGTTGAGTTTTTTTTTTTTTTGTTTCTCTGAGTTGAGGACGACGAGGCGCCATTGAAGCCGCTCGCCCGCCCGCGTCAGCATTCTTCACAAGATACGAGAGCAAGAAGAACCCTCTCCAGCCTGTGCGGAAATGAACAGCAAGGAAAAAGTGGGCCCAGTTCAGTGGGGGGGGGGGGGGGGGGGCTCCTTTCAGGTATTAACCCCGCGACATCCTGGACAATGGGCCCCTCGTCCACGTCCACTTAAAGATGCGGCGAGGCTCCAAAATGAAAGACGACACTGAAAAGCAGTCGGGCCTCGGATAAAAACACTTTGGAGCCGTTTTTGTCCCAGGAAGAATCACTTGTGTTGAACGTTATGGTGCACTCTGTGAGGACTTGATCTGTTTTTTTTTTTCCATTTAGGAACTACACGTTTTCTTCAGCAAAAGGTCACAGGGGTCACAGAGCCGCTAAATTTGCTCGCCGCTATATCTGAAATGACGGCAGAGCCTCGGCCTCCTCCTCCCTGCGTGCACCTTATCCAAAGACATCGCTCGGCTTGAAAGGTGCCTTTAGCGGCTCCTTGAAGCCGGGGGTGGGGGGGGTCGGGGTCCCGCTCTGGGACAATGATGGTTGGAGGTTGCAGAGGGGGAGACACATAGCATATTAAATGGGCCGTCAGAGCTGGGCCGGTCCGCACGGAGGTACTAGATCTGAGGCATGCCCTGAAGGGACGGTCGGCTGGGGGATTAGCGGGCCGACGAGGAGGAACCCTCCCGCGTCCGCCCTTCCTTCGCTCGCTCGTACGCTAACGCCCACTTTTGCAACTTTACGTCCTCAAAGCAAGAGGAAGCCTCCTCGCATGACCAAGCGGTGGCCCAACTTGGCGAGTTGAAGGTGGGATGCCCTCACACTGGGGCAAGGAGAGCCACCCGCAGTTTAAGCACACCAAAAAAAAATCATGACAGTGAGTTGAAATGATTTTTATGCTACTGCAGGCTTGCAAACATAAAATGCCGATTAAGAGCAACTGGAGGCGCCGTGGGTTATTGCGACAAACAACAAACAAGCCACGACAAGCGCACAATTATCTCGGAAAGGAAAGTCAACTTCCTTCTCACAACGCACGCATTAGCAACACAACAGGGCACATTAGCGCCTCTCGCCTGATACGCACTCGCGCTACTCGTGTGTGTGCGTGTGTGCGTGTGTGTGTGTAAGAGGAGAGGCCATAGCTCAAGAAGCTAATAGAATGTCACCTCATCGCATTAACATGACAGGCTCCATTCTGCGGGGGCAGCGGGGCACGAGGGGGGGGGGGGGCAGTGTTGGGAGGGAGCGAGCACAAACTCTGCATAATTTGGACTTTTCAAGTTGAGATAAACGCTATCGGCATTATTGGTATGATGTCGGCGTTGGGGAGAAAAAAAAGAAGCTTTGCATCTTGAGCGCCGGCGCATTTATCAGCGTCCTAACGACACGATGAATTTTTGGGGAGGGTGCGCCTGTTCCGCAATAGTCACCTTGACTCCTGCCTGCCCTGAAATAAAACAACTGGCTCAAACATTTTTCTTGGGAATTACGTGGCTTAGTAAGGCTTCACGTTTTTATCACTTACAAATACAGAACTGAACAATAATATTTACGTTGCCACCAAGATTGCTTTAATATTTTTTTATCTATTTTTGGCCCGTGGCACAAATTTTATCTGATTATTTTTAGGCATTTAGATTGCCTTTTTTTTTTTTTTTTTTTACACAGGAAATGTTAACTGCTCCACGTGTTTTAAAATAATAAATATATATGTATATATTAATAAAGTAAAGAACACATATTTTAAAAAAACTATTGCAAATATTATATATTGATAACACAATGTCTTCTAATATTTGTTGCCACTCTCAAAATATTGTCTAAACTTTAAAATGAGTCAACCAGGAGTCATCCCAAAAGATAAAGAAGACAAAAACAATTTGCAACTGCATGTAAAAATCAAATTCCAAATGACGCTCAGCTCGTCATTTCAACACTAAATTTGACGAGATTGATTTCTATTTTAACAGCCTGATTTTTAGATCAAACACTTGAGACGATTCAATCAGGTTTAGTATCAAAACATTGGTTTTTCTTGCCAATGGTCCAGGTGTGAAAAAGACGAGTGCGGCGTGGTGCCGATGACTCTGGCACGAGGAAACCCGATAAGCCAGCGAGCACATCAAATGTGGAGCAGCTGGCTGCGACTTTCAAACAAAATATCTCCACATGTGGATGCTTTTCATGTGGCCATGCCCCCCCCCAACCCCCGCTTAAGAAAATGAACATAAACTTGCCCCCTTGTGCATAAACACACGAGTGAGTCATGCAATGAGGGGATTTCACATTTATGACTTTGGGACTGGGAAGATTGATTTTTTTTTTTTTTACAAGAATGCAGAGAAAAAAAACCAGACTGTAACACGTATTTGATTTTTCTGAGGTGGCCTTAAGACATAATGTAAAAGTCTTTCATTTCTCCTTTTCAATGTTACTTTTTTTAGGTGACTATATGTAAAGTAATAGACATGATATTCAAATTGGCAAGCGTCAATTAAATATTTATTCTGTGTATCAAAGTCATAATCAACTGGAGTACACTTTAGAGTAATCTGAATAGTGCCCTCTATAAGAAACTATGACACGTGCAGAATGTGTGTTTGAGCTTTGGCTCATGTTTTCACACACAGAAAATTAAAGCAAAGATGCACGTTTGTCTGAACTGTTTTAACTGCCATTAATAACAACAATAATATTAATATTTCCAATAATATTATTAATAACGTGAGATACAATTGGATAAACAAGACACACACACACACAAAGGCCTTGTTTAAAAAGTTTTAAATATGTAACATTCCACTGACAATTATAATATCAATACTAATAATAGCAATAAATTCATAAGGATGATGAAAAGTGTATGATAGATTGTGTGTGCGCGCGCGCGTGTCTGTTCTGGTTAATCGTTTCAACATGATGCGCAAAAGCACAACACGAAAAAAAATGCAACAAACTTCAACTCATATTAATTAATAAGAATTATAAGCAGAACCGTTATGGAATAAATCTTGATATGTGAGTCTTAAATGCTTCAGCACACTACAAACATAAACGTGTGCGTGACACACGCACGCACAAAATAAACTAATGCAACTAAGACTAATGCTAATCATAAATGTATGAAATTCATTGCGCGCGTGTGTGCATTTTCTTGTTAACGGTTTCAACAAGTCAGACACACACACACACAGTGAAATATGATCACACATGCCCCCTACACACACACTCTCTCTCTCTCTTTCACACACACACACACTCACTCACGCAGGCACGCGCGCGCGCGCGCGTTTTTCGCGTCCAAAAAGTTGTAGCAGCTCCAACGCATTTGCTCGCCTTTTGTGACACACAACATGAATTGAAAGTGGTGCTGCCAAAGTTTGCACCGAAAGCGCGCACAAAGTTTGCCCGCAAGTCAACTTTGAGAGCAACTTTGGCGAGCTTCGTGAGTGTGTTTAGTGCGTAAAATGCGCTTGGAATCAGCCAGACTTACTTGCGTGTGTCTTTCAGGCCCTTTTTTGCGAAGTTTCTCTCTGTCAGGTCGGGAGCAGATGCGCCTTTGGAGGAACTCTTCTTCTTCTCCTCCTCCTCCTTGTTTTTCTTCTCCCTTTTCCACGCTGCAACTTCCAAACAGCGCGGCCAGAGTTGGTCCTCCTCTTCTCCTCCTTGTTCTTTTTCTTCTTCTCCTCCTTCTTCTTCTACTCCTTTCGTGGCTTCTTCTTCTTTGGGCGTCTTTGCTGCCTTCAAGGGCCGTCGGACAAACAAGCGTCCAGTGCAGCCCGCCACTAAAAGTGTGCGGACACCCCCCCCCCCAAAAAGAGAAAGGAGAGTGTGTGCGGCGCGTCACTCTGGTGCTGTTGCGTTGAGTGCGCCTTTTTTTCCAGAAGAGAGGACGAAGTGTGGAACTCCAGCTGCTCGTTCCCCCGCTTGACTCCTCCCTCCTTCAACTCCACACAGCCATCCTCCTCCTCCCCTTTTTTTCGTACCCCCTTCCCGTCTTCCCACCGCCTTCTGCATCCACTTACTTGGCGCAACTTTTTTTTTTTACACTGAAGTGTGCACATTTTTATAAATCCACGTTTTGCGAGATTACACGACCCGCATGTGCTCCAAGGCAATACTTCTTAAACTTTTGACATCAAGTAAGCCCTTAAAAAAAATACTTTTTTTTAAATGGTCAATTTTCTTTATTTTACTCTATTTTCATGATTGGCGCAAATGTGGCCTAAATCAGCGTGAAGGCATGCAAGACCGAGTGTTGGTCATTTTGCAAAAGACGATGTTTTCCTGAAAGGGTGGTCTGCGTCGTTGTGGATGTGAACACAGCCCACTCCATTTGTTTTGGTATTTACTTCTTTGCAAAGTCTTTATTTTTAAAATTGTAAAAGAATATAAGGGCTGAGAAAATATGGAAAGATCCTTAATTGGCAATCAATCAATCGATCAATCAGCGGCCGGTGTCACGATACGGCTGCCATCAATAAACTCATTACAGTCAGGCCGTTTAACTTTTTTGGAATTAATCAGAATGTCTTCATTAAGGATGAAGTCGCCGGTCCGCCCACATCCACAGAAGAGTCGCCATGACGACAGCAAGGGCGTGGCGTAATAGCGCTGTTAGCCGCCGCTCATCTGGGCCTCATTCCCATCACGTCAGGTCCTTGTTAGGAGCTCGCGTGTGCGTGTTGGGGGGCGCGCATTGGGGCAAGAGGAGCAGTGTTCCCCAAAGTATTCCATCAAAGAGGGGCCAGGATCTCGGGGATTGCGATTGTGCCCGCAGGCAACTCACCCCGCGTTCGCTCTTGCTCACATTCCAAAGTCGGACCCGGCGAGCCAAAGCACACATCAAAAGCGCCTCTGCACTCGCCAAAGCCATTGACGAGGAAAAAGAGAAGGAAAAAAAGAAAAGGAAAGAAAGAAAGAAAAAAAGGTTCGGGGGTCCCGTCACGCCCCCCTCCCCACCTTTGAGCTCACCATCTCACCCCAATTAAGGAGTGGTCGCTGCAAACACACACACACACACGGAGAAGAAAAGAAATGTGTCTGAGGTGGATCCCAAGTTTGGCAATCACAATCAATGTATCAGAAATAAAATGTTAAACGTTAAAATTATTTTGATTTAGAATCTTCCGACTGAGCGAAGGAAGGCTGCAGCGTCCTGTCGCTGCAGCTTCTGTCTGAAAAAATGAAAAAACACACACAATATTTTCTGCTTATTGTGCAAAAGCGCCATGACAATCGATAATTGCCGGCAAGTTTCGTGACCATCTGACACACTTGACGGACATCGTACGAACTCGTTGACTTCCAAGTCGTTTTCGAGCGGCCAAGCGGAATTTTGGGTTGGGACTTTCCACATTTGCTCCTTACTTTTGTCCATGTGGCACCTTTAGCCTAGCATCTTTTTTTTTTCTTCTTTGCTAGGCCTCATTAGCCACTCAGTCGCCCCCCCAAAAGGAAATTTGGGGGCTTCTTATGCATCCCTGGGAAATAATCAAGTGCTCAACTTGGGCAATTGAAGCAAATTGCGGGCGCGGCGACGGCCGGCGGGCGCACTTTTCACGCCGGCTCCAAATGACGGCGGCATCATGAAAAGGCCCCCGCGCTGCGGCGCCGCGGCCTCCTTCCTTATCAGGCAGGATTAAAAGGGAATCGTGAAACAAGCCGCGCCTTTGCAGCCTTGTGTGGCATGAATACGATTATCTAATGGGCTCCAGTGGCAGGAGGCGGTGGCGGCGACGGCGCCCATTCCGCCAGACCTTTCCCAGACTATCTGCTGCCCGCGGCCCCTCGCCGTCCTCCTCGCTTCGACTCCTTCTTTGCCGCCAAAGTCATTACGGCCGCCGTCTATCAGAAGGCAGAGCGATAAATCCTCCCTCGGCTCCTCCGATTGGAGCGTCTTGCTCTTGTAAGTTCAACAGACAAAAAGCACTCAAGGCACTTATCAATATTCAGATTTTTTTTCTTCTTTTTGTCTCAATGTGGGTCACATTTATGCAAAGCGCCTTCAAAGTTTGCGAAATCGTATTACATGGGGGCCATGTGCGAGAAGGCCTCGTGTCATCAAACGGACAAAAATGCAATTTGGGGTTTTGGCTCCAAAATGTCAACATCCTGTGATGCTGCGGGTCAAATTGACCCGCTGAGATTGTAGACACATCATCCACAACTGGCTTTGCTAATCTCATCATTTTGCTCCTTCAAGTCTGCAGGTCATTTTGAACCCAATTGATCTGTGGCATGTTTATGTTCAAAATTCTCAAATCCAATTGATGATCATAAACGACTGCTAGATTTCCACAGAGGATAAAGAATAAAGTATTGGTCTATGCTCCTTCGACATTTCATGCTAGTGTTTGTTTTTGAATAGAAAGGTGTGGAATCACACGAGATCACGTACAAATGTTGAAACAAAATTCACTTTACAGTTTCAACCTGACCAAGAAACATGAAAAATGACTCCGCCACCTAAAACAGGAAGAA